>NC_056728.1:1036432345-1036504845 GCF_019279795.1 Protopterus annectens
ATCACAGAGGAATCAGATAGCTAGCTATTATAACAACAGATTAGCAGATTATTCAGTTTCACTCTGCTCATTTAATAACACTGTATTTATCTTTCTGGCATAGAAAAAACCTGCTGATAGCTTTGACTGTGAAACTCTGTGGTGCTTTTCTGATGCTAACATAAAAAAAATTGTAAATGCTGCTTTACATATCACTTTCACATCAAAGCACCATGCTAAATGTTTCATTTAGCCTGAACATGAGACTTTCTGACTGCTGGAAGCTTGTTAGTAAAGTCTGCTGAGTTGCCACCCCTAGAGTGCATTACATCAAGTCTTTGGTTAACCTTAACCCATGTAGAGGTAGACAATAGGCATAACGCTTCAGCATTTTAGCATGACTAAAGCAGGCCATCTTTACTTTTCTCTCAGTAGGTTAAGAAGACATCATCACTTTATTCTAACGTAAGTCAGAACGCTTAATAAGAACGATCTGAGGTTTCAGAATGACTTCAACTACGTCTTTTCTGAAAAAAGGTTATTCAATTAGCGCATGAGACATAATACATCACAAAAAATGAAAAGGATTGAGAGCAGATATCTTGTAACAGTGCACTGGGCTGTTTTGGACGTTTTTGATTTCACTCCTCAGAGATCACTGAGTTACATGTGATATGAATGGCTAGAGTTTGTTTACACCTTCACTTTTTGTAGCCACTGAATTGCTTGCAATTTTTCTAGCATAGTGGAGCCCAGGTATAAATATAATAATCATTTTTTGGTGAAATGGATATGTCAGAGTAAGAAAAAATATAAAAATTGAAAAAAAAAAGAAAGCCATTATTCAGACAAGGGCCTGTGTCTGTTCAGGGACAGGATAAATGGGGATCATTTAACAAACTCAGTCTTAAAAATCACACAGGCTGTATATGTATTTTTATACATGCAGCTAATGTATACACATATACACACAAACATTCACATTTTGCCTCAAAGGCTGTGAAGCTCTTTTAGTTTTTACATATTATATTTCCATGTAATAGCTGGTTGAGAGTGTGAGTACAGTGATAAATGCTAATGATAGAAGATAAAGTAGTGGCAGATTTGGGATTTAGGAGGCTGTTTTGGTATGTGATAGTGTGTCGTGGAAGGAGTGTGGGGATTCCTCACTATATAAATCCATTCTCATTCATGTCAATATTTCCCTTTACCTACATATCAACCTCTATACCTAGCTATCAGTCCTACCTGAAATATTTTTTTGTAATATTCTTTGTAAGATGTACAGACTATTCATAGTTACATGTCAGCATATGCAATGTGAAGTTGACGAAATGCAGGCATATCATCTTAAAATCAGTACTCCTCTGTGTTCAACACATAAGCAATTCAGCTACCCTTCAGGTTCCCAAGCTACATAGTGGTCTTCTGGTGTAGATTTAGGACTATCAGCATGGTGAAGATGCAAATGAGATTTGAAGTCATTGGAATTGCTGAATCCCAAATGACTGGATATGTGTAGGGATACAAACTTAGTGTAGGCATTCCCTCAGTGCTTGTGTTTAATGGACGGCAACTGTGAATGCTTACATCAGGTGGGTGTGTCAGGTTAGACTTATAAAGTGTTACTTGTATGTCTGTCTAGGTTTGGAAATGCAAGTAAGCAGTGCACAATTCACAAGTTCTATTTCATTAACATCCAACCTCCTCTTCATTTGTGTGCAAATTGTTTTCCCTGTCAGTTTTTTTATTATTATTTTATTATTTTGGCCATTGTTTGTGAGATGCATCACTTAGCACAATTACAGGCAATGGAAGAATAACGGAAGGTCTGGCTATGCTTACCTTATTTGCACGGTGTTGCATGACGGGCAAAATGGAGACCTTAAGAGTGACTAGTACATAAGGGAATGTCATGTAACTCTTCCAGTGGTAGCATTGCTAAACTCTTGACAGTATTGAGTCTGTGGAATGCACCTGCTACTTAACTGTCTCTGTGGCAGCAGGTGTTAATGCAGTGATACATTCTTTTTTTAGGGCCAGATGATGCTGGGTCTGAATAGAGCTATATTAAATGCTTTTAACTACTTTTGCTTTACTGTTGGTGTGTATTGTTGTATGTTGGTGTACGATGCACACCATCATACAAGAATGCCTTAAAGAAAAAACATGGGGAAGATAGGACAGTGGTGAAATGGGGTGCAAGCAAGGGGAAGAACAAATGGAAAGCAATACAGGAATGTGCAGGAGCTAGATAGAAAAGACCAAAGCTAACCATTTTATCAACAGTAAAAACTGATAATATATGCAGAATATTAGCTGAATTTGGACTGTCACCTCCAGAGAGAAGGCTGATTACAATACAAACATGTTGTATAGCCAATTGGACTGAATCAAGTGTGTTAAGGAGACATGTGTCTGAAATGGTGAGCTATATATGGGACTATTTTTTTTTTTTTTTTTTTTTTTTTTTTGGTGGGACAGTGAGAATCAGGTCCTCTCCCACAGGACTGTCATCATTGTCAGCTCACTCCACCACTGGCTGGAGTGCATGATGTCTTCTCCTCCTAGTCCTATGTAAAATGCGGAAGAGCAGCCTTCCATCTGGTGTAGGTGTGCAACAACAAAGAGCAGCCTTCTATCTGGTGTAGGTGTGCAACAACAGTGTGTCACACAACCCTATGCACCATCCCTGTAAGTGATTAACTCACAACCCCTGCCAATGTTCCCAGAGGGAACCACTGGCCTATCTTCCAAGGCAGAACTACCTGAGGGGGCAGGTAGTGCAGGGGCAGCAGAGGTGGTGGTACTGCTGCTATTTAGGCTCCGAGACATGCTGGGCAAAGTTGGTGTGGAGGGTGGACTGGAGGCAGGTGGATCCTGCAGGGCATGCCCACCCCACTGTGCTGTGGAGCATTGCATGATGTTGTACACGTGGATGACATGGATGCATTTTGAAGACACATAAAATAAAACAACAACAGCAAAAAGAAAATGGGTAGGGGTGAGAGAAAAAAAGATATAAGATTTAGTACCTTCACATGGCACATACAATGTATTAATATGATTATTTGACTATATTATTTTAACCTTTACTTTTAAGATTACCACCCCCAACAGATAACTTATTACTTGTAAGGCTACCAGCTCCTGATAGATGCACACTATACTACAGATTGCTGCAAGTACTACTTTGCATGTACATATATTGAACATATGCATCCTCCAATTATCCAGATTAGAGTTTAGAGCAGGGCATGTTTGCCACTGGTATACAGCTTTTGCTTTAAACCTTTAAGTTACACAAAATTGAAGAAATAACATTTATTGTATAGTTTGAAGTGTGTTATTTAAACCCACCACCTCTGACTAAAGTCTAATATTGCACTCTTGGTTTGTGCTACAGACTAATGCATGCATACTTGCTTTAACATTCGAAATATGCACGTTTAGTTTGACACAACTGTATAAAATACCAAACAAGCTATCTTTGTGCTACAGACTAATGAATCCATATATGCTTTTACAGTTGAGATATGCTTGCTCAATTTGATAAAACTGTATAAAATACCAAAAAAAGCTTTAACGCTACAATAACACTACTATTCTGCTGCATACATATCACATGCCTCCCTCATCCTTGCCAGTCTGGTGGCAATAGTCCTAATATTGTACTCTCTCTCCATGGCAACTGTGAAAAAAAAAACAGAATAGAACAGAACACCATTATGAATACCAGTCTTGCTACTAGTCAGCGTTTAAGCCTTATAATTATTCTCTGTACTTGATACTTACATATGTGTGATGCCTCCATGTGCATCTGCAGTTAATTCCCACTGACACCTCTAGGCGTCAACTATTACTTGTTCAGATTTCTGTCATTAATTCCAAAACCATGCTATGTACAAGTTTTTAAAAGATTTCTTCTTAAAGCTTACACAATGGCAAACTCAACTGCATTAATACTTGACCTCTTTCTAGTGCAGGTAAATAGATATTAACTATTGTTTTTATGATATTAATTTATATAAATATAATTTTCACATTTTTTTCTAAGTATCTCAACAACCAAGTAACACTGACAGAACTCCTTACCCGCATATGAAATCTCTGAACTAGTTGAATAAAATGCTGCAGACAATATGTGTGTAACTTGAGTGATTGCTGAGATACTGTAAGTTGTTTACAAAATATTACAAATGTAATAGTTACTGTGTTTACTGTGCCTTATAAAATTCAGTTTAAGACCTACAACCTAAAGGATAGTTTGTACTGAAGAGTTTGCCATTTATGCTTCTTTCATAATCCCTATGGTTCCAGAGATATAAACATTAGTTTGAAATGTGAGAACATAATTTGATTCTGTCAAAAGACTCAGGCTCCATCCATTGGAAGTTACAGTGCAGTTTCCTGAGCTCCATTGGAAGGAGTAAGTTAAATTTCTCCTTCCAAGTATCAAGGGTATCCCTCTTCCTCCTCTTTGTATTGCTGCCTACATTGTTCAATAGTGCAGGAAACACCAATGGCAATGGTCACAGCCCGGGCCAAACTACCCCAAGCCTCTGACTTATACTGGCACCCAATGTAGCCCCCTCCAGCAACTTGACACTCTGGTGTTTGATGGTTGTCCAAAAAATTCTTGGACTCATGGGCACCCCCTTTCTGTGCCTAAATCTCACACCCTCTCCATGAACACCTGCCAAGTCTATCACTGATCAAGAACAATGGAGAATGATTGTTTACAACCAATTCCAGTTATCATGTTTCCTGGGAATGTGCACACTGTTTGAAAATGTTGCGCACTGCACATCATTGTGCAAACACCGTGCTCTGAGGTACGAGATGATAAGTGGTGCACAACAATGACAAACAATGCAATTTTAAGGTTATCTGATATACAGGCAGGTGTGTATGTCTGTTTGACAAATGTGAAGGTCATGGCAGTCCAGAGAGCATAAATATTCTTGCAGGAATATAGTACACAGTATACCCACAGTTATACATTTGAAAATAAATGTGATAATACTTAGATAAATAAAGAAATAACTGACACAATATTAGTGTCTCAGCCCTCATATATATAATTAATGTCAGCTACACTATGTCAAAGTGTTATAAGTGAGAGTAACTATAATGGGAAGTGGAACAACAGTAAAAGTGTACAGAATATGCTGTATTTGAACCCAGGGCCATGTGCATGACAGTCCTGTGCTAACACCTGTTGCCACAAGAACGTTGAAATAAGAGCAATATGACATACACAGTAGTAAATGTTAGTACACATGAGAAATTTATACCTAGGTCTGGATTTCAATTCTCACTCCAATGCACCATCAGAAAAAGGGATATGTGCCTTATCCCTCTTTGCCACACAAACAGCTTTGCAGCAAAGAACTGAAGCCATTCTTTGCATGGCCAACTTCAACAGAATGCACGTTGATAAACCATAATCTATTTGTACATTTATTATATTTGGATGTAGTGCGCTTAGTGATCACACAACATGTTATGATTATTGCGTGCAAATATTCAGCTCTGTCTTACCTTTCTGTGTTTCTTGGACATTCATCAGTTATCTGACCAGTACTCTGACACATGCAGTGTGTAAACCACTCTATATCATTGGCCTTAAAATGTGTGAGGATATTAACTGTGAATAATATGTGAATAATATGATAGGCAATTACCAACACATGAAGGGCAGGTTGGATGGCACAAACAAACATAGAATGCTCTTTTTGGGGGAGCAAAGATGCATTACTGTTATGTCACATACAAGGGTACACTGTTCTTTTGAGGGGGAAGCAAACCTGAGTTACTGTTATGGTACAAACAATCATATACTGTTATTTTGGGTGAGCACAGTGCAGTGAGTTACTGTTATGGCACAAACAATAATGGATTGTTTTTTTGTGGGGGGGACAAAGGTAAATTACTGCTATAGCACAAACAAGGATACATTGCTCTTGCTACTGTCCTTGTTTGGAATCCTGCCTGTTGTTTGATCTTGTGAGGGTTATGAAGTCAGAAACTCCAATGTGTGTCATTACTTTCTAACTTCTCTCTTTAATGATTTTCAGTACTTTTGAGAGGTATGACTATGTGAATATGTGATGCCTGAGGCATACTACTTATTAATGGACACATAAAAGTCAAATTAGTCTCTGGTGTCACATGTTAAGGTAATGTCTGTACAAATATCCCACCTTTTACTCATTTACTGTACCAAGTGATGAAATACAAGAATATGCCATAATATAATTAAACAATGCACTCCAAGTTCAGGACTTACCTTGTAAATGCACCAGTTGCCGTAGTATTACTTTAGGGATGACTCTGTCTGATGCAAGCAGTACACAGCCAATACATGGGGAGGTAAAGGCTGTGTGAATTGCCTGATATCAATGTTAATATATGTATGTGAGTAGGAGGAAGGTTTTTAGGCCCCCTAGGTGGTGAGTAAGTGTGCTATGTGTTGTCTCTTAGCCAATGCAAGGGTATACTGAGCATGCCTATGTCTGTCTTCACCTACAGCAACTGGGTGGTTCCCCCTTGCTGATCCTGCTGGAGCTGTTTTCTCAAATTATATTGTGTTGCATGGCACATACTGTGAAGATTTCTGAAGATGTCAGAGGATTGCACTGCAGGGCTTGCCCAGATGTATCTACACACCAGAACCATGATTTCAGCAGCCCAAGCACATGCTCTCTGACATTTCTGGTTTGAGCATGTGGCTCATTATGGCATTCTTCTGTGGGTATGTGTGCATTTTTGATGGGTGTCATCAGTCACAGTTCAAGTGCTTAGCCTGCATCCCCTCAGTTGAATATTCCCCGTAGCAAATATCTGGTATAGTTTGTAGGTGTGCCAGATATGTGAGTTATGGTAACTGCCACAGTTGCCAGCACATGTTCAAGATGAATCCCTTGGCTTACACATGACTTGGCAGTTAATAGAATGATAGCCCTTTATGTTAATGTACAGCTTACCTGTTCCCCAGGTGGTGCCTTAATTTTTACATGAGTGCAATTTATGGTACCAAGTACTTCAGGGTAGTTCCCACTTGGTAGATCTGTTGCATATTTCTGGCCCTCTCCTCAGAGCTATAGGGAAAATATATGTGCTAACTGGTATATTGGAGCATACCATCCAGGAATTGGTGGAGGACCCTGGATGCTGATGCCTGTGACAACCCCAGGATATCCTGTGTTGGCCCCTGAAAGGTACCTGTAGCTAAGATTATAAGGAATACACATACTTTAGTTTCCACCGGAATGGGTCCCCCTCAGTTGGCTCTGGCTCAGAGTGGAGGGTGGCAGAAGTCACAGAGTTCCTGTAGTGTCTCCCTGCCCACTCTGTAGCACTCTACAATTTCCACATCACATAGGTTGTGATAAGTTAAACATGGCCTGAAAATACTCCCCCTTCTTGGCTTAGGCCTATTGGCAGCAGCAGCAGCAATGGCTTCAGCCTGTAACACATGCAAATGAATTAAATCAGCAGCAGCAGCCCCTAACATCCTGTCTGTGTAGGATTTTTGTGTCTGTACTCCAAAAGTTTTGACATCTGCAGAAAAAAATAGCATGGAGTCTACATGGATGCTTTATAGTTTGTTGAATAGCTCTACTATGTTGGATTAGTTGATTAGCATACAGTTCAGCTGCTTATGCTGTAATTAGCATCTAAGAAACACAGACATAAATGCAATTCATTAATAATCTACACCATTATAGAAAGGCAAACATGTAGCTAGCCTATCTGATGTTGAGGAGAGTTGTATATGCTTGGAAGACTGCAAAAACACTTTTTCTTCAGGATATTTCTGTACAGTGGAGTACCAAACTTTAGCAGGTATGCTCCTATTTTGTCACCTACATACTGCATATGCTGGAATGTATTTAAGAATAATGTGAAGCAAAGGATTTTACACCTTTATCAGCATGCATTAGTTAGAAGTGTACTGATGGCATGGGTACATTTGTTAAGCCATTTCAGAGGTACACATGATTGACAATACATGAAAATGGAATGCTGTGTGATACATTTGTACAATTGTTTCAGAGATAGGTCTTTTGATAACACTTTTTGCATTTCAAAGATGTTTTGTTAGCAAAATGGGTCATTTGCCTGTTTTTGTATGTGTGTGGGGGGGGGTGAAAAAATGAGTTACTGTTATGGCACAAAGAAGAATGGACTATTCTTTTGGGGGATCAAAGGTGAGTTACTGTTATGGCACAAACAAGGATATGTTGCTCTTGTTTCACTTTTTGTTTTGCATCCTGTCTGTCAGTATTCCACATCTGTAGAATGTTTTATGTTTCTCCAGTAGGTAATACTGACTGGCAACCTTTTCTGTTTTATCTGGAAACAGTTATTTGATACTTATGTGTATTATACTTCTGCTGTCTTTTAGAACATGTACACGTGTACTCAGGTGTATCAATCCACATAGACCCCCTTCACTGATGGGGAAAATCAAGTCATCTGGATGGGTTTCATTAACATGGTGCTTTTCTCTTGGAAAGGGGATGGGGCGATATGACATGCTGTATGCAAATATGGCAGCAAATCATACAGAATGTGAATTCCATGGGCGGCCACAGCAGAACATATAAACAGGTCTGCCACAGGGCCAATGACATGATCACTACTGCACACAGACAAGCAGCTGCAGTGGGCCATGAGCAAATGGCTACCAGGGTAGGGCCTACTAGGGAACCCTCACTAACACTCAATTAACAGCTCCTGGGCAATATAAGAGATCCATACAGCTCACCCCAATGATCAGTTCCTGGTCAATATAAGAGATCCAGACATCTCCCAGGAAAGTGGAGAACAGCATGTACTGGATGTTGGCACAACACCTTCCAAGACAGCAAGCACTTCCCAGGAGGAGCTTCCAGGTAGGCTTTGTTATCTGAATAGTTGAATATGGTTGTATAGTAAAACAATTGAAATGAATAAGTTAATTCTGTATCACATGTCTTTTTATTTGGGGGAGTTGAAGGTTGCTACATTTAAAAGCTTAGGTTGGAGTTGTCAGCCACATTCTTGTTGACATTAAACTTAATGCCCTGGAAGAGCTTGTTCTTACCCACACTAGAGGTAGCAACATCTTTACCTGGTCATTACTAACATGGGCGACCGTTGTTCTACATCAATAGTCAACTCCTCCCTGGTTAGAGTCGATCACAAGCTAATCACCTTGGAAATCCATATCCCTCACATCCCCCCAACAAAGGAAACTACCATGAAAAACTTCTCCAAAGCTAACTTTGGGCTCCTAAAAAATGAGGTGGCTAGCTTCACAGCACCCATGCAAATGGAGAATAGTTGCATGACCACAAAATCATACACCAATGCACTTTACGAACATGTACACAAATGCATGGATCTCGCCATAACCAATAGAACTAAGACACTCTCTTCAAAAAAAAGGAAGCCAATCTGGTGGTCCCCCGCCATAAACAAACTCTACAACAGAAGGAGGAAACTGATGCAGAATAAGCTGAAGTCCCAAGACTGGAAAAACTCCCTTATCAGCCTCAACAAAAGGTTGAGATCCCTCATCAAATCCTCTAAAGCTAGCTATGAAAACAGAATTGCAGCAGATAGTAAACACCACAAGGCCTTCTATAATTATGTAAAGAATACTCAGATTTTCTTTAAGCTATTGCACAATGGTACCTCCTATACCGAGCCAACAGATATTGCAAATATACTGGCAGACAGATTCAGTCCTAATTTTACCCCTCCTTCCTCCTCCAAAGGACCAATCACAATACCAGTAGATTGCCAGGCACCCAGTATTACTGCTACACAGGTTAAAACAGCACTGTCCAAGGCCAAGAATACAGCTTCTATTGGACCTGACAGTATCCCTGGTTGTGTTCTGCATGAACTACAGAGTGAACTGGCACCTCACCTGTGTACCCTGTTCAGTCACAGCCTCAACTCAGGCTTTGTCCCTATCGAATGGTGCACTGCTGCAGTCATCCCTCTCCACAAAGGAGGAGCAACTACAGACCCTGGGAACTATCACTCCATTAGCCTGATGAGTCTGATATTCAAAGCTATGGAACACATCATCATGAACCTAATAAGCAAGGATATAGGGAATCTCCAAACTCTGGATCCTACACAGTTTGGTTTTGTGAAGGGTAGATAATGCCTGCTTAACTTGGTCGACTTCTTTGAGTCAGTCACCAGAGCTGTGGATGAAGTTAAGGTGGTCCATACAGCCTACCTTGATCTGGCCAAGGCCTTTGATACCATTTGCCACTCAGGAATCATAGAAAAACTTACTAAGGTAGGCATCAACCCCTATATCACTAGGTGGGTTGCAAAGTGGCTCAAAGATGGAACCCATAGTGTGAAAGTAGCTGACTCCAAGTCAGACTGCGGACCAGTCACGAGTGGAGTCCCACAGGGTTCAGTCCTGGGTCCTCTCCTGTTTCGTATCTACTTCTCTGAAGTCCAGGCCAACACGAAGGGACAGTGGCTGACAAAGTTTGCAGATGATTGCAAGTTGCGAGCTATTATTAACTCCCCAAGTGATGTTGACACCCTGCAGAAAGGCCTCAATGAGACCAATGACTGGTGTCAGAACCATGGCCTTAAGCTCAATGCCAATAAATGTGTCTTCAACCCCTTTGGGAAAATCCTGGTTCCCTTGAATTACCAAATTGATGGTAGTCCACTGAACACAGAAGGTGTTATAAGAGATCTGGGAACACAGGTTGACAGCAGCCTCTCTTTTGACCTCCACATTGCCACTGTGATCAGAAAGTCCTTCTATGTGGCACATCTCATTACTAAGGGTTTTGCATCCAGGAAGAAAGAGGTAATTTTCTCCCTCTACTCTTCCCTCATTAGGCCAGTCATTGAGATCAATGACCCATTTGGCATGTACCTCAGTAGACACCTCCAACAACTGGAGAGGCCACAAAAGTACCTCACAAAGAGTATCCTAGGTCTTAAACACTTGTCCTATATGGACAGACTCAAAATACTCCAACTATTCTCTGTCTCATATTGGCTACATAGAGGCGATCTCTGCTTGACTTACAAAGCCATGTCTGACCCAGCTCTATTAGAAATGCTACATCTAAAGAAATCCCAATCCCTCCACACCACATGCTCCAGAGACCTCAACCTCATTAACACAATCAACAGAACATGCTGGAGGGACAGGTTCATAACACAGAGACTGCCCATGCTAGGGAATAGGCTTCCCATACATATCAAGAAGAGCACCTCACTGGTCCTCTTCAAGAGAAATCTTGATGAGTGGATGGGAAATAGAAAATTCACACCAGGGATCACTTCAGTGGCTCTACTCGACAGATACACTAGGAAATAAGGTTGAGTGGCATGATGCCAGGTTAATCCTATGGGCTAGGCTTGTAAAGGCTCCAGGGTCATCAGCTTAGTGCACACCTATGAACCTATGAATCTATAAAGGGGTAAATGTATTACCCATGGGTTACTGTTAATTGCGATGATGTTGCACTTATCTCTTGCTTAACTTCTTCCAGGATCATCTGGACTCCAAGGAAGTATCTCATCTGCAGATGGTAATTCAAACATTTTTTATGCCAGTACTGCTGAGCAATTTAAAGAAATATTGTAGTGTGTGATGCTGATCTCAGGCCTGTCATGTGTATTGATGTACTGCCTGTAATAACTGGGAGCACTGATAGTTTGTTAGCATATATTGCACTATAGTAGTGCAGGTATGAATTTATTCCTGTGTTTCTTGCTTTTATCACAGATGATCATGGTGGTGGGAGTGTGGGGCCTATGCCACCTAATGTCAGTATATCAGCAGACTCTGATGATGATAGTGGCTAATGTGAGGCACAGTTGGAGGGTGCAGAGGTTGAATATGACACTGAGGTTGACATACAGCCATCCCATGCATTTCCATTGGACACAGCCAGTAGGCCTGCACCTACCCAGTCCAGTGAGCCCACAGATATTGGACAGGTGTAGGGTGAAGACATTGATCGAGGAAGTGTGGCTACTGTGGCTTCAGTGCCTGGTGAGTGTGGCTGTAACAAATGTGTGGGTGAGGTGCCTCACAGAAATATTGATAGGGGTGCTCTGAGGTGGCTTGCTGTCCCTCTTCCACCAGGTGCAGGTGTCACTTCTTGTGCCACTCAACGTATGTTTAGGGCTGTCATGGAGACACAGACATGTTCCCATAGGTGCTCCAGACAAAAGTTCAGGGTTGTGTATGTGGCACAGTCTGACATGCGTGACTGCCTCTACCATATTTCTGATTCACTGGATTGGATGACTGACACATTGGAATGTGCAGTATCTGTGATGGACCGAGGGGTGTCTGTCATGTAAAGAGTAGTGTCTGTGATGAAATGTCTGCTGTGAGGGGAACGACATCCTCATGGTTGTAGGTCAGCCACATCACCTGTTGTCAGCCAATGTGTCCATGCCTGATCATGCTCCCATACTGGCAGTACTTCCACTGCTCCATCAGTGAGTGTGCTGTCCACACCCAGATGTGGCATGCCAAGGGGTCATAGTCCTGGGCATCTTCATGAAGGGAGCTTACCCAGCAGACATCTATCATGTTCAGATAGCTGCACTGCATTTGACTTTGGGTGTGGAATTGCCAGTGCAACTCTCAGCAGAGCCAGTTTTCATGGTCTGGGATGACAATGATGAACTGGCACCTCTACCATACATGGCTCACACCTATCCAACAGACCAAGATGTAGAGCTAGCACAGAGCTTGACTATGTTCCTGCAGACACTCACACCAATTTCTCCTGTAGGATCCCTGCAGACACACACACAACAGTTTCTCATTTTGTCTCACTGGCCATTAGTTGTTTTATCACAATGTCTCCCTTCTTCTCCTTCTTACTCACTCACACACATTCACTGACCTTTTGTTTCAGCCTAGGCTTTCTGTCCCCCCTCACAACACCCTATGCAAGTGATGATAATTGTGCCATATCCTTGTTTTCTATCTTTTGGATTTAGGGATGCAAAAGCTGTGAATTATGCTCAGGGCATGTAACTACCTTAGTTCTTAGTATATCTGCATTGGTGTTGTTGAACTGCTCATTGTACCTTTGACTTATATTGACCTTGGAAAGTTAGACAGTTGATAGCATCAAAATTTCACAGCCATATAGTGAATGCTCTTATAAGGGTTTTTAAATTCATAAACTGCAATGTGTATGATTACTTTCTAACTTCTCTCTGTAATGACCCCCACACAACACCCTGAGCAAGTGATGATAACTGTGCCATATCCCTGTTTTCTATCTTTTGGAGTCAGGAATACAAAAGCTGTGTCTGATGCTCAGGGTGCATACCTAACTTTGTTCCTAGTATATCTGCATTTGTGTCATCGATCTGGTCATTGTACCTTTGACTTACATTGGCCTTGGAAAGTTAGACAGTTGATAGCATCAAAATTTCACAATTCTATAGTGAATGCTCTTGTAAGGGTTGTGAAGTCAGAATTGTCATTGTTTTCTAACTTCTCTTTTTAATGATTTTCCAAGACAAACGTATGGTGCACATCATAAGTCACGCCATCATACTCATATCTTAGGATTGTATGACAGCACTGTAGTCAAACCTCATCAGAACATTAATACAGTATTATGCTCTCTTCTGCATGTACCTCAACAGACAGATGCAGCAGCTGGAGATACCACAAGGCTTTCTCAGAAAAATAACATAGGTCCTACAAATGATGCCATGATGTATGTGGATGGATTAAAAGCAATGTCACTGTAATCTGTCTTGTACAGGATGAAGTGATGTCTACCTGGTCTTCAGTCTGGTGTCTCACCATGCCTTGGTGAGATGACTGCATATCCAAACATCTGATAATGGCCTAGGTTCATAAGAGGTTACTATGGTAGTGGCCCTAAGGCCTATTCAAGCCTAGTGAAACTGTACCATTGTTCCATTAAAGACCAAGGTATGTAGTCCATATTTTCAAATCTATTATCAGCTCTGGTTGCTCCTGTCTAATAGTGACACAGGTGAAACCCTCAGAGTAATTTTAAAAATTCCCATCAGATTGTCCAAGTTACACTTACATAGGTTATTCATGAGCTCAATTTCATGTGAAATGGGAGTTTGTTCCATAGCAGTCACAATTTCTGGGATACATATCTGTCTCTCCAGCATGTCCTCTTGATGTTAAGGTCCCTACAGTGAGTAAGTCTTGTCCCATTTGATTTGTGGAGGTGCAACATTTCCATTAAGGCAGGGTTTGATAGTGCTGTGCAGGCCAGGTGCAAGTTGCCTCTCAGCAGTCTATTCAATACAGAGTACAGCAACAGGGCCTTCAGTCTGTCCATGTAGGCCATGTGTTGATGTCCCCAGATTTTCTTGATGAGAAACCTCTTAGGTTCCTCCAGTTGATGCAGGTGTCTGATGATGTACATGCAAAAGGGAGCATTGTACTCTGTTATTGGTCTGTTGAGGGGCAAGTACAGTGAATTGATAACATCCTTATTCGTGGATGTTATGCCCTTACTTTTGAGGTGTGCAACATAAAAAGCCTTCTTTACCACTGCGGACACATGATGATCCAAGTTGATATTGCTATCAACCTGCATCCCCATACCTCTCACCATTGTGTTGGAACTTAAGGGTGGGGGGTATTATTACTAGTGTAATTCTCAGGTACCTCTCCTTTGCCAAAAGGGATAATAGTGCATGAGTTTATGTTAAGTTTAAGTTTGTGTCTTTGGCAACAATCATTTATGTATGCAAGCCCATTTTCTAGTATGTTGACATCATTTGGGGATTCAGTGATTGCACACAGTTTGTAGTCAGCAAACTTGGTGAGCCACAGGCCATCTGCTATCTCCTGAATTTCTGAGAAATAGATTCTAAGCAGTAGGAGGCCCAGCACAGACCCTAGTGGAACATCACTGGTAACAGGTCTGCTGGTAGAGGTGAAATCGCCAAGTATGACTGTATGCATTCTGTTGGTGAGCCAGTTGGCTACCCATCTAATAATGTATGGGTTAATCCTCAGCTGGGTGAATTTCTCATGATGCCTGAGTGGGAGATTGTTTCAAAGCCCTTGGCCAAGTTGAGATAGGCAGTATGTACTGATTTGCCTTCATCCAGAGCTTTGGTGACACTCCTGAAGAATTCCACTAGGTTTAACAAGCATGATCTACCCTTAATGAAGCCAAAGTGGGTAAGGTCAAGAGTCTGAAGGTCACCAATGTCCTTGTTGATACGGTCCAAGATGATTATCTCCATGTCCTTACAGACAGGGCTGGTCAGGCTTATGGGTCTATAGTTCCCTGGGTCAGTTGAGGGACTCCCTCTGTGCAAGGGGAGTATGGTTGCTGTTTTTCACTCTGCCAAGACAAAACCAGTACTTACATTGTGGATGAAAAAAGTGCCCAGTTGCTTTGCTTTACACCATTTAGTAAGCAGCCTGGGATGTTATCTGGTCCTATAGAAGCTATGTTTTTGGCCTTGACAAGTGCAGTTATCACCTGCCATTTGAAAATAATAGGTAGAGAATTGGTGACAGATATGCTTTGGGGTATGATTGCTGGAGACAGGGTTGTGAAATTTTTGCCAAACCTGTCTGCTAATAGGTTGATGATGTCCTCAGGTCCAGGATGACTGATGTCATCCACTATGAATTCAGTGCAAAGCTGGGCCTTCTCTTTTACATTACAGGCATAGCTAAACAATGCATTTTGATCATGCTTAGCTATGGATGATAATTTAGTTTCATAATTAGCTTTAGAGGACAGATGTCTCATTTGCTTGTTCAAGCTATGGAGGGTTTTCTTCTGTTGAGACTGTTCCTTCTAATTCCTGGACATCAGATTCTTTCTCATGATGTATAATCTATTTATGATAGCTGTCCACCAGGGTGGCTTTTTTTTTTTGTGAGCAAGTTTTGATTCATCCTAGTACAGCTAATTCTTTACACTTGCAAAGCTGTTTATACTGGGCATTTGTGTACACCTCCATATAGCAGTCTTTACTGTCAGTGATGCCAGGAGGTTTGAAACTATGTATGCCATCACTTAGGAGGCTATAGTTTGCTTTGGAGAAACTTTTCAACCTTTCGGATACTGAGGGGAGGGGGTCAGGTATGATTGTTACACTGAACATGACTGATTTATGGTCAGACCTTACCAGGGAGGCTCTCACACATGGGGTGCTGCACAGATCTCCCATGTGGGTGAGCACTAGGCTAAGGATATTCCATCCTCTTGTGGTGATGCAGACCATCTGCTCCAGAGCATTTGTGTTTACAAAGTGCAGAAACCTTAAGGCAAATTTGTTTGAGCTCATATATGTATCCCAATCAATGGAAGGATAGTTAAAGTCACCCGGTCCTAGGGTGTTTGTTTTTATTATGTGTGGCTCAAGTAAGTCCAGGAAGACACTGTGCAGTTTTCATGGTTCATGTTGGGAGATCTGACTCTAACAATGATGTAGAGGGGGTGTTTCTTACAATTAGTTGGATTTGGAGTAACTCTAGGGAGTCATAATGCTTAACCAGTCTGGAGGTGTATTTCTCTTTCATGAAGATAGATACACCTCCTCTTTTGTTTCTTTCACATTTATTTTGTGGCCTGAATGTGTGGAATGTTGTGAAGGCTACCAATCCAGCTATTTGGAATTTAATTCTATGTCATTTGTGAATAGTAATATGATTTGTATGCTTGTCCTACAAATGTAAGAAAATTATATGTTATGTGTGTATTAAACTGCTGATGCAGAAGTGTGTCTTAAACTGTATGTTATTTGCTGAGCTTCAAGAATTTAACCACAGTGTACCCTACTGGAAAAGAACAGAGGTAACTTGAAAAATCTAAGAAAATAAGTGAATTGTTTATGATGGTGTTTATCTCACCTGGGAAACAGAATGTCTGCAGCTAGAAATTCCTTCTGTCTGGAAACAGAAGTAATTACAGGCTTCAAAGGTAAAATCGTGTAACTGTTTTATGACTTTATGGCGCTTTATGACGTCTGATACTGACTGTGTAAATTATAATGTTGTAAAGAACTGTTTGCTAGAATTTTTTTAAGCTAACACCTGAAGATTATAGGAAAAAGTTTTGTGAGCAGAGAGGTAAGGCTGATGAAAGTGCGTTTGAATATGTTGCTGAACTAAGCACTTATTTTCATAGGTGGGTGAGTGGATGTCAAGTCACCACTTTTGAATGGTTAGCAGACCTTTTGGTAAGGGAATAAGCCCTTAGCACTTTGCCTGAGGACATGAGAATCTGCCTTACTGTAGATGAATTGGGGAAGAAGGGAGACCTATACCTAGCAGGGCATCACTGCACAGGAAAGGGACACACAGTGCTTATCATGGGTCTAAAGGAACCCATGGTGGACAGCCCAGACTGCCCTAGCAGAATCTGCCAGTACCAGGGGAAGCCACTAGGCCAGGTACATGTCCAGAACCTAAATGTTTTAAATGCAACTAGTGGGGCCAAGTAGCATATAGATGTCCACGGAGACAGTAAGTGGGAATGACAAAATGCCAACAACAGGTTGTCTCGAGACAACAAGGTTACCAAACTATCACAAGAGGCTATATCCTATCTTAGTGAATGGCAAATAGACCATTGCTAAGAGAAACACAGCCTCTGACATAACCATTGTGAAACCTGCAATGGTTACAGAGGAGCACAACTTATCTGGGCATTCTACTCCAGTCAGAGGTTTAGGAGGGACTCCATTCCAAATACCTTTGGCTAGGGTTCACCTTGAATGGGAGGGTGGAAAAGGAAGCCAGCAAATAGGTGTGTTTGAGGATATCCATGCAGATGTCTGATAGGAAATGATTTTGATAATGCAGTACCATGTGTTCATGCAGTTACATGCAGTTAGGCTTGGAGACAAGCATGTGGGTCTGGTAGCCTGGGGGAGACCCAGACAGACCGCACACTTTCAGCCAGGACTGGTGAGGTTGTTACTTCAAGGAGAGAGCTACCCTGTAGCAGTGAGACTGAAGGTGAGCCACAGCTGCTTGTGGGTACTGATGTTCCCTTGGACAGAGTGACTGCAAGGGCAGAGGTGAGTAGTAGTACCCAGGCTAACAGTGAGGCACCACTGTCAGAGAATACCAGACTTCCTGTGAAAGGGGAGCTGAGAAGGGTTACAAAGAGAGAGTTGAGACAGGCTCAGCTCTTAGACCCTACATTACAAGACCTGAGACAGGTAGCTAGTGAAGCACCTGATTCTCAAGGGAAAGGGGGATCTGTATACTGGGACAAAGGGAAAGTGGACCCCTGAGGGAGGGCTAGAGGGTGAGAGAATACAGCAGTTGATAGTGCCCAGAGTTTAGCATCTGGCACTTCTAGCCATAGCCCATGATATTCCCTTTGCAGGTCATATGGGCATAAAACATACAAAGAGACATATGTAAAACTTTTATTGGCCTGGGATTTCCAGAGATGTAACAGGGTACTGCAGGGCATGAGAGCAGTGCAAAAAGGTAGGCAAGGCAGAAGGCAAGGTGAAAGCTCCTTTAATGTTTTTGCCTGTGGTTGAGGAGCCATTTCGGAGGGTATCTATGGATATTGTGGGGCCTCTGAGTACCCCAAGTTCCACAGGGAAAAAGTATATTCTAGTAGAAGTAACTTATGCTACCAGATACCCTGAGGCAGTAGCTCTGTCATCCATTGAGGCAGAAAAGGTGGCAAATGCTTTGTTAGAGATTTTCAGCAGGGTAGGTTTCCAAATGAAATACTGACTGACAGAGGTGCCAATTTCATGTCAGACCTGCTGACTTGTCTGTGGAAGTACTGCGGGGTGAAGCACCTAAATACCACCTCTTGCCATCCCCAGACTAATGGTTTTGTTAGAGGTTAAACGCTACACTCAAGTCCATGCTGCAGGCACTTGCAGACCAATTTAAGAGGGACTGGGACAAATATTTGCCCCATCTGTCATTTTCTTATAGAGAGGTGCCCCAGGAATCCACAGGTTTTTCAACCTTTGAGTTGCTGTATGGGAATAGGGTGAGGGGGCCTCTATGTTTAATTTGAGATGAGTGGGAGGGTGAGTGTAAATCTCACAAGGAGTCTGTTGTGGCATATTTCCTACACCACAGGACAAGGCTCATGGAACTCATGAGCTTGGCCCAGGAGAACCTAGCAGGAGTCCAACAGCAGAAAAAAGTCCGGTATGAGAGGAATGCTCGAGCTAGAGAGTATGCTGTAGGGCAGCAGATAATGGTTCTCATTCCTGTCGTATACAGCAAGCTGCAGGCAGCCTTGGAGGGATCCTACAAGGTGGTAAGGAAGGTCAGTTATGTTAACTACATGGGGGAACTGCTAGGCAGGAGGCAGGGGCACAAATTGTACCATGTTAACACGATGAAACCTTACCATGATAGGGAGGCCCTTGTGCTGAGTATTTGCAGCAGATTGCAGGAGGAGTCTGAGGGAGATCTGATGACTGAGCTCCTCAGTGAGACTCAGACTGACACCTCAGTGGAAGGGGTAGCAATGTCCCAGCAGCTATCCCCCACTGAGTTTGAGAAATCTGAGCAGTGTTACAGGAGATTGGGGATATTTTCACTGGGAAACTAGGGTGCATACACTTGGTGCAGAACCATGTGGATACAGGACCCCAAAGGGCTATTAAGCAGGCCCCTTATAGGGTACCTTAGAGAGTCAAACAGATTCTGAGGGAGAAGATACAGTGAAATGTTGGAACTAGGGGTAATTCAGGAGTCAAGCAGTCCCTGGACCTCCTCAGTGGTGCTGCTACCAAAGAAGGATGGCAGATCCAAGTTCTGTGTGGAGTACAGGAAATTAAATAGTCACACAGAGTCAGATGCTTACCCCATGCCTAGGACAGATGAAGCCCTTGAGCAGCTGGATGTGGTTAAGTATCTGTGTGGGCACTGCAGAAACTTCACCCTTATCTCTATGGAAGAATATTCACTGTAGTTATAGACCACAATCCCTTAACATGGCTACATCGAGCCAGCCAGCAAAATGCCAAGTTACTAAGATGGAGCCTAGGATTGCAAGCATATGATATGACAGTGCAGAACCCCATTGAGGTTAGCAATGCCAAAACAGATGGGTTGTGAAGACAGGGAATGGGGTAAGGAATTCCCAGATAGGCTCAACCCTCTCAGGCAACATTTCTCAAGGGTCACTTGCAAAACTAGCTTGAGTTTTCAGGGGGGGATTGGGAAGGCTGCCAGCCCAGCTAGCTGGAATTTTGTAAATAATTCTATGTCATTTGAGAATGGTAATATGATTTGTATGCTTGTCCTACAAATGTAAGAAAACTATATGTTATGTGTGTATTAAACTGGTGGTGCAGAAGTGTGTATTAAACAGTATGTTATGTGCTGAGCTTCAAGAATGTAACCACAGTGTACCTTACTGGAAAAGAACAGAGTTAACTTGCAAACGCTAAGGAAATAAGGGAATTGTTTATGATGGTGTTTATCCCACCTAGGAAACAGAATGTCTGCAGCTAGAAATTCCTTCTGTCTGGAAAAAAAAGTAATTACAGGCTTTAAAGGTAAAATCGTGTAACTGTTTTATGACTTCCAATTCCAAGCAAGCTTCTGCTGAGAGATAAGTATTTTTGACACAGATGTGCTAAATTTTAAGTTTCTGTTAGCCTGGGAACAGAGGGCAAAGGTAATGAAGAATTATGTAATCTGAGATAAACCAGCAGAAATGTTTGATAGTAATTTAAGAACTATCTCAGAGATTAAGTATGTGCATTTTGTATTTGTCTTTGGACCTAGAAACATCCTCTCATCAGCACATATCTTGCTCTGTAAGTAAGTCATTTGGGGCATAGTATCTCTTAGATACAGATAGGAATACAGTAAAGATTAGTTTAGATGTGTTCTATATTTATTTGAGACTGTCCTGTAATGTTGTTATAAAGTATTTCCTGTGATTCTGAACTCTGTTGTCACTGTGTTGAGTTATTGAGTATTGTCTTGTTCTTTTATGATTTATTATTAAATATATGTAAACCTTTTTAATTGTGGTTTGTTTAGAGATATTTAAGCTCTTAAAGTACTTGCATATGTATTTGTTGACACTGTACAGGCCACTCTTAAATAGCCTTGCTGTTGGTCACACTTACCATTTGGATAATAGTATCATTACACAGTAAAATTGGTAACCCTTTAGGAAGTGTCTTATAGTAGCTGATACGTAAAGTTGGTTGGTGGCAGTGATTACTACCTTATAGTCTGGACAGAAAGGGGCATAGCTAGTAAACCTGTGCCAGTCTTCCCAGGAGTGTCTGTGTATGTGTATATAAATCAAATCTCAAAGTGTGCGTGTGTCAGCTACTTGGGCAGGGTCATGAAGCACTGGTTGGACAGAGAGGGTGCTAGATGCTTTGGCTTGACCACTCTGCTGAGATCTTAACCCTATAGCTGTGCCAGTGGGGAGTCTTATTGGGGATCTGGAGAAAGAGGGAGAAACCAGCCCCAGACGGACTGTGTGCTCTTAAAGGAAATTGTACTTTACTGTGTGTGTACTTGTCATCCTCCCAATGTGCGCATCCCTTGCTGATGCTAGTGGTGAGGATTGAGGCTCCTTGATTACTGGGCTAATGCAGGGGTGTCACAAATGTATTATAGCCTTTCATGGCAGTCATGAATGGAGTACACTCTGCAGCCCTAAACCATGTCTCTGTGTCTACACAAACATCAACATCTTCCCAAATAAGTGCCTCCATTCAGTGCAGCTCTGATTTACATTCATGGCATTATAGGATCATAGCACCATAGGACATTACTAGGCTAATTGCCCTGGGGCCCTTACAAGCCTATCCAAGAGTTTATCCCCCAAAAGAAACCTCAGTCAGAACCTGTCACCCTGTCAGTGAGGGACACAGGTAGAATCCCTGGGATGAATTTGTGGTTTCCCACCCACTCATCAAGGTTGCACTTAAAGAGAGTCAGCGAGGTGCTCTGTTTCACATGTTTGTGAGGTCTATTCCAGAGATGGGGCAGCTTCTGGGAGACAAACCTGTCTCACTAGCAGGTTTTGTTACTGTCTCATATTAGGTTCAGGCCTTTTGAGTGGGTAGTGTGTGAGAAGTTAGACTTGCGGCTATGGGTCATCTCTAGTAGGACAAGGTCCGAGATTGCCTTGTAGGCGAGGCACAGATCACTCCTGAGCAATCTATATGATACTGAGTAGAGTGATGATGATTTGAGCCTGTCTGCATAGGACAGGTGTTGGATGTCATGGATTCTCTTTGTGAGGTATTTCAGTGGCCTTTCTAGCTGGTGCAGATGTTTGGAAAGGTACATCCCAAACAGGGCATAGTGCTCAATTATTGGTCTAATGAGGGAGGAGTATAGAGAGATAATAACCTCCATTTTCTGGATGCAATCTCTTTACTTATGAGATGACTCAAGTAAAAGGCTTTTCTGACCACCATTAAGCAGCATAACCTTGAGTTTGTCTTTTGAGGATATTTTTACATGAGGGATTTTGTTCTTATGACATTGCCTAAAAAAGCCACTATGGGGGAGGCAACTACCTTGGCCAATAACCAAAAGACAAGAGGTGACAGATGAAGACCATCCCTGGCAAAACAGGGTGGTCTGTCAACCATATTGTCTGTCAGCAATATCATCTCAGTCTGACAAATACTGGACCCCACAGAATTGACACCAGTAGCTAAGCCAATTGTTGCAGTTGATAATTATTTTGTTTGCATTGAGGCATCATCCTGGGTGTAGGTATAATGCTACTTAGGGCTACAGACATACCTGTGTGGAACAGATAATCTGAGACTTCAGTCAAATCTCTCTACATATAGTCCAGTGAGGTACGTTTCAAGTCATTAACTTCAACATGGAATATGACAGAGGTGTAACTGTACTTGTTGTTGAGAGGCGTGAGTAAGTGCATGATTTTGTAGATCCTGGCACCTGACAGGCAGCTGACCATGACTATCTCCTTGCAAACCTGGTGAGGGGGACATTTGTGTGTCTCACTATGGATTCACTATGACCAAGATATTGGTTTTCAGGTGTTTTTCCTTAAGGGTTTAATGGTTGACACACTGATACATTTGTTTTTTTATGGGTAGTGGGTTACATCTGGACTGTAATCTGTGCAGGTTTGCATTTGTGAGATCTCTGCTCTTTTGGTAAGCTTCTAATGACTACCTCTGCATATGTGGAGTTATGTGTTGTGCACTTGGTCTGTTGAGGAGGGGAATTATGTGTGTTGACAACATTTGATACCTAGTTTGCTGTTACCTGAGAGAGACAGCATTTATTCTAGGTTCATTGTATATTTGCATTTGCCACATCGTATTTGTACATTTTACAAGTACATGGTAGTCAGTATACATGAGGCAATATAAGCCTAGATTTCTAAAAATACAAGTACCCTTATTAAGCATAGTTAGATGGCCATTGTTAGCAGAATGATTTTGTGAGCAGCAACAACTGGGCCTGTCTCTGAGGGACACAGGTGCCAGTCCAGAGGTGACTTTACAATCACCCAACCACTAGTGAAGGTTACGCTTAAACGGGGTCATTGAGGAGCACTGTTTCCATGGAGTGGGAACTTATTACAGAGGAGTGTGAGTCACTGGGGGATATAGTTGTTTGTTTGTTTGTTTGTGTCTTTCGGCTTTTCCCGGTTAGGGGTTGCCACAGCGGAACTCCAGTCCGCTAATGATTGGCAGTTGATTTTTACGTACCGGCTTGCCAGGCCTGATGCACAATCTTCAATGAAGGTATGCCCATTCATGCATGTCTCCACGCAGAAGACGCTGCAGCTGAGAATCGAACCAGACAGCGTCTTACTGTGAGGAGACAATGCTACCGCAGCACCACCACCACGGTCTACTGGGGGATATAGTTGTCTCTCCTAAATATTCAGTTTATGCCACAGGCTAGGTAGAGAAACCTGGCCCAAGTCATTCTGCCTCATTTGATTTGCAGATGTCCAGCATTTCCAGTAAGGTAGCGTCTTAGACATTTCTGTAGGTCAGGCATAGGTCGCCTCTCAGCAGCTTGCAGGAAACTGAGTATTGTGACAGGTCTTGTAATCTTTTCATGTATGTGATGTTTGTAAGACCTTCATTCTCCCAGTCACAAACTTATATTTTTTTTCTCCAATTGCTGCAGTTGCCTGGTGAAATACAGACAGAAAGGAGCCTTGTACTCAATTAGTGATCTGATAAGGGTGAAGTACAACAGAGCTATGACCTCCCTGGCCTTGGATGTGATGCCCATATGTATGATGTGAGCAATGTAGAATGTGTGTCTCTCCACTGTGGATACATAGTGATGAAAGTGTAGATTCCTATGAACATGTGTTCACTAGTCTAACAACACTGTGTTTGAGCTTAGAGGGGTGTTATGTATATCATAATTAGCAGGGGTACTTCATTGCCAAAGGGGACAATGAGGCATTGTTTGCTGTAAGGTTCAGTCTGTGAGTTTGGCACCAATCATTTGTCTCTGTCAGCCCCTTCTGTAATATGTTACCATCAAGCCCCTTCTGTAATATGTTACCATCATTGGGGGAGTCTATATGAGTGTCTCCAATTAACAGTAATCTGTAAATGTGGTAGAGCACAGGCCACCTACTACTGGCTGTGCTTCAGGGAAGTAGTTTTCACACAATTGATGGCCCAGAACAGATCCTTATGGTATTCCACTGGTGATTGAGCTAGTGGTGGAGGTGCAGTCCCAACCTTGGCAGTGTGTGTTCTGCTGGTGAGCCAGTTGTCTATCCAGATAGTACTGTATGGCTTAATTCCTGGATGGGACATTTTCACTATTAGACATGAATGGGGGATATTGTCAAAGGCTTTGGACAACTGAACATAGGCAGTATGTCCTGTTATCTGTCATCCAGGTCTTCAAAGTCAGTATCAAAGAAGTCTATGAGGTTCAATAGGTAAGATCTATCCTTGACAAACACAGCATGGATTGACTTAGGTATAACAAAGTTCCTGTGGAAAAGGTCCATGCTGATTCCTTCTACAGCCTTGCAAATAAGGCTTGTTAGGCTTATGAGTTAATAGATGAAGTTCTGCATGTTACCAGGTTGATGTGCATTGCATATGACACAACATTTGATATTACTTTCTGTAGTGTAGGTGATGTATGTGTGGAAAAAGTACTGAGACACGAGGGCTTGGGGTGGTGGGGCAACACATGGCTGGATTGTGAATATGTAACATACTGTGAGATACGGCCTTCATTTTTTTTAAATTTTTCCACATATAATGTCATGTCATACACAAGAAATGGACAATAACCAGCAGTAATACTTAATAATATGTAGTTTTCCATTGAGCAACAATTGGCAAACTGCATACACACCTTTTGTGCACTGCAAAGCAATGTGCAAGCATAAGCTGCATTGATATAGTCTGACAGTTACTACTGAGTTATTGAATCATACCTGCTACTTAATGGATTCTGTGGCAGCACACGTTAATTTATTTATTTTTTTATTTTACATTTGTTGACCGGGCTAGTCTAACTGGATACATGTCCATTTTCAGTAGAGGCCCGGGGAGAAAAGCTCCAGGAAAACATACAAAATTAATAGAGGATATAACAGAAACAATGAAAACAGCAGTAATTGTTACATAAAAACATTAAACTAAAATATTGATAAATTGATTTTTTTTTTTTTTATAGAAGATGAACTACTCAGTAAATATAGCATAATCAAAATCGTTTAAGGGTAGTATACTAAAGAAGTTACAGTATACTTGTAAACATTGAATTTATATGTGTAAAACCTAGTATATAGAAGCATTTTGGGAAGGTTGTAGTAGGTGTAGGTTGAAAAATTAGAGTCAAGAAAAAATGTTAGTCAGGGTTGGTACAGGAGCATAACCAGTGGGTATTGAGAAATAGTTTTAGATTTCTTTTAAAAAGTGGGAGTGAGGTCTGAGATGTGAAGTCAGGTGGTAGTTGATTCCATACTTTTCCGACAGAGTTAGAGAACAAGGAGTCACCTGCTGAGTTTTTTTGATTTGGTAGTATTCATCAGCATTTTGTTTGAGGAGCGTAGATTCTTGAGATTATTATAAGGTGTAATGAGGCTAGAGAGTATTGGAGTGTTGCCGGGTTGATAAAGGGTTTTATGGGTTATAGTAAGTTGGTGGAATTGAAGCTGGTTAAGAAATTCTAGCCAGCCTAGTTGTTTTAGATTCAGACAGTGATAAGTTCTGAAAGGAGAGCCTGTAGCAAATCTGGCAATATTATTATAGGATGTAGCTAGTTTGTTAAGGTTATTTTTAGAGAGGTTGGTGTATATAGGAGAGGCATAGAGTAGGGTTGAGATTAAGTGAGTTCTGGCTATAGCAGTCCTAGCTACTGGCGTAAGAAAAGGTTTGATTCTGTAAAGGGATCCTAGTTTTCTGTTAACTAATTTTATTGTGGTATTTATGTGAGTATCAAAGTTGAGATTATTGTCAATTGTAATTCCTAAGAGTTTAGTGGTTGAGTCAGGAGAAATAAGAGTACCATTATTGGATGTGAGAGTGAAATGAAGAGGGGTGGACTTTTGGGTTGGTGCGAAGAGTAATAGTTTAGTTTTTTTGGGGTTTAATAGGAGGCAGCGGTTAGAGAACCAATGTTCTACTGTACTGAAAGCTTTTTGTGTAAGAGAATGAAGTTCTGCCTGGGAAGTGGCTGAACAGATTATTGTAGAGTTGTCTGCATATTGAATGCAGGTGGAGAGTGGAATGGCTAAATGGAGGTCTTTGATATAAATGGAAAACAAGAGAGGGCCTAATATGGAGCCCTGTGGAACACCTAGTGACATAGGAAGGTGATTAGATAGTTTATTTTGCCAGAGTACAGTCTGCTGTTGGTTTTCAAGGTAAGATATGAACCAATTCATAGATAGAGGGTCAAGTGCAAGGGACTTCAGTATATGTAGAAGGATTTGGTGATTAACCATGTCAAAAGCTTTAGATAAATCGACAAAGACTGCAGAGGAAAGAATATTTTTATTACGGTTTTCATTGATATAGTTTGTGAAGGAAAGCAGGGCAGTAGTGGTACTGTGGAAAGGTCTGAATCTGTGTTGACAGTTAGCCAGTAGGTTGTGATGGAGAAGGTGGTTAAGTAGCTGTTTGTGGATGCACTTTTCCATTATTTTTGCAAGTGGGGAGAGTAGAGCTATGGGACAAAAGTTGGAAAAGTCATTGGAGTTCCCACCTTTATGTAGTGAGATGATATGAGAAATTTTCCTGATAGATGGGATAGTACCTTCCTTTATGGTTCTATTTATCAGTAAGGAGATGGGATAAGCTATAGCTTTTGCTCCATTTTGCAGGAATTCAGCTGGGAGTTTGTCAGCTGAGGGGGTAGTTGGTTTTAGCTTTTGGAGAAGGGAGCAGATATAGGATGTGGGCACTGATTCTAAATGAAATAACGGGGGTGGCTTGGTAGTGGGAGTTTGCAGATTGGAGGTATCAGGGGATAGATGGCTAGCCAGAGTTTGGATAGTGTTAGTGAAGAAAGAATTGAAGGCATTAGCTGTTTGTGTTAGATTTTCAGGGTTAGAGTCTAGAGGGTTGGAGGTAATAGTTTCACCTGGGTAAAGAAGTTTGTTAATACTAGTCCAAAATGTTTGTGGTTCCTTGAGGGAGGATTGTTGTAGTTGGAGATAGTAGTTCTTTTGTGTGGTAGGATGGCTTTTTTTGTATTATTTCTATGTTGTCTATAGGTTTGGTGATCTATAGCATTCTTAGTAGTATGCCATTTTGCCCAGGATTTGTTTCTGTGAAGGATTAGTTGCCTGGTATTGTTAGAAAGCCAAGGTGCAGGTGTAGCTTTATTTCTAGTAGAACGTATCGGGGCATGATAGTGTGATGGTCCAGGATTGTTAAGAATGTAGTATTAAAGTATTCAACTGCTTTATTTATAGGGAGGGATTTTAATGGTGACCAATTACATTGTTTAAGTTCTGTTTGGAACAGCTCGGGGTTAAAATGCTTTTTGGTGCGAACTGTTCTGAAAGTGTTAGGGAAAGTTGGGTTGGTTTTATGCCTGATTATATATATTAGCGAATTGTCACTTAGGTTATGTGGAAGAGTTCCTGTTGTGTAACTTTGGTGAGGACTATTAGTGAGTATCCAATCTAAGGTACTTTCTTTATTGTTAAGTCTATTAATTCTGGTGGGGGAGTTTATAGCTTGTGAGAAACCATAAAAGTTAATATGGTTGGTAGGGTTTGTACTGCTACATGAATTCCAGTCTATATTAAAGTCTCCTAGGACTATGGTTTCTTATGGGAGATTAGAAGAAAGCCAATTTAGGATGTATTCAAGTATGCAGATGTTATTTCCTGGGGGAAAATATGGGCAGATGATGTTTATGGCTTTATGTGTGTTAAGCTGGAATTTGGAGATAATTATTTCGGCACTGTTGTCTAAAGATAAGTTAAGATTTACAGTGCTGAGTTGTATTTTTGCTTTATAGAGAATTTCTACCCCTCTTCCTTTTTTGGATGTGCGATCTAGTTGAATGATATTATATCCTGGAGGGGTGATTTCATTGTCTTTTATTGTGGGTTTTAGCCATGTTTCTGATAAGCAAAGGATGTCAAATTGGTGGACATCTAGAAGGGCATGAACTTGAGCGATTTTATTGCACATACTGCGTATATTAAGATGAGCAATAGATAGTGAATTATGTGGTTTGATAGGAGGTACGGTGCTAGTTTTGTATTGGTTACAGTTTGCAGTGGATGGGATGGAGTTTGGGCCTGGGTAAGGATGAATGTCCCCGTCTGTTAAGGAGTGGAGAAATACAAAGTGCTTGGGTTGGAAAGGCTTACAATAGTAATCAAATTGTTTTTAGTTTTTAGGTTGCTATATTTGATGTGTACTAGTCTGTGATATTTAGCAAGTAGGTAGCTGAGTTTGCAAATGAAATTTAGGAAGTTTGGAGATATGGTTAGTGTTAGCGTTAAAGTGTGTTTGGAAGGGATGGTATAGTAAAGAGGTTGTTCATAGAATGTTAAGAGATAGGTTGTGGTTAGAGCAGTTATGAGTGAGACCAGTATTAATAGTTGTAATTGGTATGGCATGGTTGAGTTGGACTTAATATTGATAGTGAGGTATGAGTTTAAAGTTGAGGTAGGTTTTATAGGTATGTTAGGAGGTGTGCCAGTAGGTGGTATTTATTACTAAGGTGGATGAGAGGTAAGGTATCAGCGGATGTGTTGTGAGAAATTAAGGCTGGGTGTGGCAATGATGTGTTTTGTGTGATTGAAGTAGGTGTAATGGGGGTGTGTCTTAAAGAGGAATAAATCTAGGACCACTGAGGCGGGTGGAA
Organism: Protopterus annectens; assembly: GCF_019279795.1. NCBI lineage: Eukaryota > Metazoa > Chordata > Ceratodontiformes > Protopteridae > Protopterus > Protopterus annectens. The sequence continues at coordinate 1,036,461,651 of NC_056728.1, forward strand.
ATTGGGGGCAAGGTAGGGGAGCGGAGTGAGCCCAAAGGGCGAATGGAGCGGGTAGAGAAAAGAGATTGGACTTTCAAGGAAGACGATCTGTTAAGTGGGTGAATTCTGCAGGTAAGTCTGAAAGTGAGAGAGTGTAGAAGTAAGTTGTGAGGCTAGTAATAGGAAAGTAAGGATTTCAATGGAGTAGAATGTGGTTAAAGAAACCCTTGGACAAGGGTGAGAAGGTAAAAGAGTGAGTCAGTGAAAAGCAGAAGCTGAAAAACCGGGATAGGGAGCTATAGTAAAGAAATAGGTGTAGAAACTGATATGCAGAGAGCTTATGGTAAGGCACCACCTAGTGGCTAGTCACTTGATTGCAACGAAAGATTCACTTACAAGAGTAGCAGACTATGGGAAAGATGGAGTTAGGCTACTAATTAAAAGAGAGTGAGTAGGCTGGATATAAGGGTTTGCTTAAAAAGTAAAGAGATAAATGGGATGGTTATTGGCTGCTGGCTAACCTGCGAGGGATGCTTGCTTAACCTAGCAGAGTCATTAAATATTAAAATTAGCACAAAGTTCTAGTAGCTGTTACAGCACATACTTTCACTGTCTTATAACAAGTTGGTCTCTCAGGGAGCTGGTAGGTAAATTCCTGGTTCGGACTATTTTTTCAGAGGCATCCAGGAGATTGAATTCTGGTGATTTAGTATAGGGATGTACTGGGTCACAAGGCTGGTAAATGAAGGAGGAGAGAAAAAGGTAGTGATGCAGACAGTACTAGAATTAGAAAGCAAAAGAAAAGAGTCTTTACTCACACAGTTACATGTAATTGCCACATTAAACATCCAAAATCCTCTATTTGTATTAAAATACCTAAAGAGTACAGTATAAATCAGGTACAACTATGACTCTAAGAACTCTGCAAAAATACATACAGGTAGCTAGGATGGAAAGAGCTACATAAGCTTTTTTATTTTTTTTTTAAATATGTACACCAACAGTAGCAATGAAATTAATATTGTATCAACAACCACCTTTCAGGACTAGGACACAATGTTGTTAGAGTTACTTCATCCAAGAATAACAGTACTTGGTCTAAGTAATCGGGTAGTACTGCAATGTTCCTTACTTTGACACATATAATCATGCAGAATAACAGTGGAAACTCCTTTTGTAGCTATAAATGTAAACTCCTATATATAGGAACTAGCAGAGACCACATTTAATAGGTGCCTAAGTATTTAGTACGGGCTCTTTTCCATGTTTTGAATGTAGGGAAAGGAAGACATACAGTCAGTGAAGTAATTATTAAGTAACCGGGAAATTAGAACTAAATAAAAGCAAGATTAACTTTGGCGCCTAAAATAATTAATTAGTAGTGCAAGGCAGATAGGCCACTAACAACTGCCCCCATGGACACAGCACTTACTGTGTTTAAGCAAGAAAGGAACATCCAATCTATTTTGAAGTGATTATAGGGATAAAACATAAAAAACCCTGTGTACATCTGTAGCGCGTTTAGAAGGGTACACCAGGCGAAGTAAAATTAATAATTACAGGTAGAATTTGAGAAAAAAATAAGTGGTAGAGTGTATTCTACATGAGTAAGTATGTATTTACAAGATTAGTCATTTAAGCTGTTTTGGCAGATCCATGTGCACAACACTATCTAAGTTTAAGCGCGTATAAATCTCTGAGCTATGTTTCATAGGTTATCCAAAAATGCCTATTGAATAAACACCCTTTTCGTGTTATTGTACAGACAATGTTGAAGCGAGCATGAGTATTTAGTTCTTTATCATTGATTAACAGAGTGCTATACAGTTTAACACCCTATATATGTCTAAAACAGTTTGAAGAAACAGGGCTAACTATATTAAAATGAGGGTGAATATCAGGTTAAAATACATTGATTAGCAGAGCGCTATTTATCTAAACACCCTATTTCTCTCCGAAGAGCATTTTAAAAAGTAACAGGGCAAAACCAGTAAATTAACAAATATCTATTCAACCCCTATTTGTCTCAGAAGAGTATTTAAAGTACCAGGGCAACAAGCAAGTAAATTAACAGATCGCTATTCATTTAATCACCCTATATGTATCTAAGGAAGTTTAAAAGTAACAGGGCTAGCTGCGTTGAAGCGAGCATGAATGTCAGGTTATATTGCATTGTTTAGTGGAGAGCTATGCAGCTAAACTCCATATTTGTCTCAAAAGAGCATTTAAAAAGTTCAAAGGGCAATAAACAAGTAAATATGCTTCTAAACTAGCCTGTCCTTTGGTAACATAATCGCATACACAACACTGTATGGGTTTAAGCGTTTGCAGCAAGAGCTTAAATCATGGTCAAATATTTAACACAGCAGGCAGTTAGAAAACATAAAAGTAGATATAATGTAACTAAATAAACATATATAGAGCATTTTCAGCGAGATCTCAAAGTGTGATCAAATAATTAACACAGCAGGCAGTTAGAAAACTTGAGAGTAGCTATATTGTAACTAAATAAGCAGATATAGAGTCTCCAGATACGATTCCACGTACAAAACGCTATCTAGGAGTGAGTGTTTGCAGCGATAGCGGTGGTCTCAGTAAAATCGTTTTCACAGCAATCAGTTTAAAGGTAGAAAGCAGGTAATTCTTTTAAAAAATAATTGGATACTTTCCTTTTTTGGACCAGATGGTACTGGGTTTGAATCTTTCTCTCTCTCTCTCTCTCTCTCTATCTCTCTCTTTTTTTCTTTCTTGTTTTTCTTTTCCCATGTTTGCACTCTATGCTGCTCAGCACTAACACAGGAAATGGAAGAACATGAATGTCAGGTTTGGCTCTGTTTGTCTGTTGTGTGCAAAGCTCAGCAGTGTACATACTGGAACCCGGGCCAGACATGACCCAGACAGCCAAAAATAGAAACCAGATCCATTCAATTAATACTACTGGGCATCATGCAAGCCAATTAAGTGATGGTGTATGATGTTTAACAGCAAGAACTTAAGAATGAATAGCAAAAATTGACAACATTATATAAGTAGTCTTGTGGCAGCAGGTGTAAGTATAGGGCTGGAGTGCAGATGGTCCTGGGTTCAAGAACAGGTTGTGCAATCTATATTTTACTGTTGTGACTTTGCACTTTACAGCAATGAACTCCAACATAGATAAGTGTTTTCTTAAGCTTGTTGTGGCAACAGGTGTAAGTGTAGGACTGCCATACAGATTGTCCTGCATTCAATTATAGCATGTTCCATACACTTTTACTATTGTTCCACTTCCCATTATAGTCACACTCACTTATAACACTTGACGTAGTGTACTAATATTAATTATATGTATGAGGGCTGTGACACTAATATTATGTCAGTTATTTATTTATTTATTTATTTATCTATGTATTATCACGTTCATTATGAAATATATGAATGTGGGTATACTGAGTACTATGTTCCTGTAAGTATATTTCTGCTCTCTAGACTAGCATGGCCTTCACATTTGACTATCACACGTACACAAATGCCTGTACATCAAATAACCCTGAAATTGCATTGCTTGCCACTGTTGCACACCACTTACCATCTCACACCCCGGAGCACCACATTTGCACAATAGTATGCAGTTTGCAACATTTTCAAACTGTGTGCACATTCGCAGTAAACGTGATAACTGGAATTGGTGGGAAACCATCAGTCTCCACTGTTCTTGATCCATGATAGACATGGTAGGCATTCATGGAGAGAGTGTGAGGTTTAGGGCTCAAAGATGTGGTGTCCGGGAGCCCAAGATTTTTTTGGAGTCCTAGTGAAACACCACAGTGTCAGGTTGCTACAGGGGAGACTATTCTGGGTTCCAGTATAAGTCAGAGGTTTGGGATAGTTTGGCTCAGGCTGAGACCAGTGCTAACATTATCCTGCACTGGTGAACAATGCAGGCATCACCTGAGTGACCTACATCAGAGGAAGAGGGGTATCCTCAATGCTTGGATCAAGGAATTTATTTTGAAGGACATTCCACATGTGTAAGTATCAATTACAGAGAGTATATGTAAGGCTTAAAGGCTGAATATAAGCAAGACTGGTATTCATAATGGTATTCTGTTCTGTTCTGTTTTCTCCACAGCTGCCATGGAGAGAAAGTGTAATGTTAGGACCAATGACACTAGATTGATGAGGATAAGGGAGGCGTGTGGTAAGTATGCAGCAGGACAGTACTGTTATTGTAGCATGAAAAGTTAAAGATAACTTTTTTTGGTATTTTAATAGAGTTGTATCAAATTGAGCATGCATATCTCAACTGTAAAAGCAAGTATGTATGCATTAGTCTGTAGCAGAAAGCAAAAGTACTGTATTAGACTTAGTAAGAGGTGATGGATTCATACACTACACTTTCCAGCTATACAGTAATGGTGAATTCTTCAATTATGTCTAACTTAAAGGTTTAAAGTAAAAGCTCTATACCAGTGTCACACATGCCCAGCTGTACACTGTAATGTGGATAACTGGAACATGCATATGTTCAGTATATGCACACTTAAAGGAGTACTTGCTGCAACCTGTAGTATAGTGTGCATCTGTTGGAAGCAGCTAGTGTTAAAAGTAATAAGTTATCTGTTAGGTGGTATAGTCTTAAGAGTAAAGGTTAAGATAATAGAGTCAAATAATTGTACTAATGCATCGTATGTTACATATGATGGTACTAATCTTATCTTATTTTTTTTTATCTCACCCCAACCCTTATCTTTTTTTTTTGTTTTTTAGTTTTTTATTTGTTTTATTTCATTAAGTGTCATCAAAATGTGTCCATGTCATCCATGTGTATCACATCACAAAATGCTCCATGGCACAGAAAAGTAGGCCTGCCCCACAGGATCCACCTGCCTCCACTCCACTGGCCCCGACACCTTTACCCAGCAAGTCTTGGAGCCAACCTGGCAGCACCACCTCTTCTGCCATGTACTACCTGCCCCCTCAGGTACTTCTGCCCCCAATGATAGGCCAGTGGTTCCCTCTGGGAGTAGTGGCAGGGGTGGTGAGTTTTTGACTCACGCTGAACTGCCAGGGATAGTGCATAGGGTTGTGTGCTGCACTGTTTTATGTAGGACCAGTAGCAGAAGGAGACATTGAGCACTCCCACCAGTGACAGTGTGAGGTGACAGTGATTACTATCCTGTGGGAGAGGACTCAGTTCTCACTGTCAACCAGCTTGAAATCCATGGGTCCTGGATGCCCCCATCACTCCATCCATGGTGTCCACAAACATCTTGTGTCCATTGCCATCCCTGTGTCTTGTCTTGTTTGTTTTGTCTGTCTGCAATTGCTTCCTCACCTATCCAATTTATCAGACCCAGACATACCTACGCCCCTTCCCCAACATTCCTCTCTCTCCAAAAATAAATAAATAAGTCATCCCATACATAGCTCCCCATTTTGCACATATGTCTTCTTGACACACTTTATTCAGTCCAACTGGCTATACAACATAATTTTATTGACATCACCACTCTGTCTGGAGGTGACAGTCCAGATTCAGGTAATATTCTGTATATATTATCAGTTTTTACTTGTTGAAGAAATAGATAGCTATAGTTCTTTCCTTCCTCCCTCCTGCACATTCCTGTATTGCTTTCGATTTGTTCTCCCCCCTGCTTCCTCCCCATTTCATCACTGTCCTATCTTCCCCATTTCTTTCCTTTAGCACATTATTGCTCGATGTATACAATGGGCATCAACAGTAATACAAAAGTACTTAAAAGTGTTAGATTCAGCTGTACCTCAACCCAATACAATCTGGCCCCAAAAAAGAAATGTATTACTATATTAAATGCCGCCACAGAGTCAGTTAAGTTGCAAGTGTATTCCAGAGAATCAATACTGTCAGACTTTAATCGATGCTTGCATTTGTGCAGTGCTTAACAGTGTGAAAACATGTGTACCTTGGATGTGTATACACTTTGCTAATAGTCAAGCAAACCTGATGGTCTTCACACTATGGAAATGTATATATTATGCTGTGTTTCTGTTGTTTACTGCCCACTTCCTTTCTATGACATGAAAGTACATGTAACAACATTACAAAGTGAGGGCCATATCTAACTGAATGTCATATATTTAAAATACATCCATGTGTTGGCATCCCCCAAGCACTACAACCCTGGGGTCACAGTACTTTTTCAAGATATATATCAACCACACAACAAAATGTACTATCAAATGTGTGCTATGCAATGCACATCAATCTGGTAGCATGCAGAACTACAACTACTGACCTAAAAAGTCATATCTGCACAGCTATTACAGGAAACAGAATGGACCATATCCACAGGGACAGAGGTGACCTTCAACACACTTAGCCTTACTCATTTTGGGTTTGGCAAGGGTAGATCTTGCTTATTGACCTTTGTGGACTTCTTGGATTCTGATGCTAAAGACCTGGATGAGGGATAACAGCACATACCACCTATGTTGAGTTATCCAAGGCCTTTGACATGGTCCCCCATTCATGTATCATACTGAAGACCTCACATCTGGGAATTGACTCATACAGTACTAGATGGAGAGACAACTGGCTCAACAACAGAACACACATTCTCAAAGTTGGGGACTGCACCTCCACTACTAACCCACTCACCAGTGGAATACCACTAGGATCTGTGCTGGAACATCAACTGTTTGGGAAATACTTCCCTGAAGCACAGTCAACAGTAGATGGCCTGTGGTTTACCAAGTTTGCAGACGATTGTTAACTGGACACACTCATGTAGATTCCCCCAATGATGGTAACATATTATGGTCTATATTAAATCAGCGAATGCTTAAAAAAGCAAACGCTGATTTATCGACCCCTTGTAAGCGAAAGCTTACAAACCTGAATGCTTAGAACAGTGATTTTTTTCCCAGGGAAAAAGAATCACTATTCCAAAATAGCAAGAAAAAAAAACTTTAAAACATTACTCGCCCTACTTAAATATACCAACTCTGAGATCACACTACAGTGACGAAAACGGCAAAATAACAAAGGCGGACAAGCGATTTATTTCCCATGGAAAGAATTCGCTTATATGCCATTTCTGTATTTTGCCGTTGATTGCTTTCAGGTTCGATCAAGACGCATTTGAAAGAATGCATCTTCGATCATATAATAGGGAACCACATATTACAGTAAGGGCTAACACAAACTGATGATTGGTGACAAACTCATGGACTGAACTTTAAGCATACAATGACTCGTTGTCACCTTTGTCAATGAAGTACCCCTGCTAATTATGATATACATAGCCATGCCCAAGCTCAAACACAATGTTGTGAGATTTGGGAACACATGTTGATAGAAATCTACACTTTCATCACTATGTGACCATAGTGGCACCACAGAGAATCTGCATTGCACACATCATACACATGGAGATCACATCCAAGATCAGGGTAGTTATACCTATGTTGTACTCTTCCATTATCACACCAATAAGGGAGTACAATGCTACAATGCTCTGCCTCTTAGTATCTGAGCTTTGGCCGGCTAACATCTACCTGAAATCAACTGGCTGTATAAGTGAATTTAAGTACACTTTTATCTGCTCTTTTTCATATAGTACTGTATTCAATTTATTTATTTGTGGTTTTCACTGACTATTAACTCAACTGAAGTTGTGGCTGTCTCTCTAAAGAGTACTTGTTAGAAATTCTGTGTAGCCATTGATAGCAGTGGGGGGAAGTTTCACTTCATCACTGATATTCTGTCCTGCCTTATATAAGTGGTACATTTTGATTTATCTCTGCTTAATATCTGAGCTTTGGCCGGCTAACACCTACCTGAAATCAACTGGACGCATAAGTGAATTTAAGTATACTTTTATCTGCTCTTTTTCATATAGTACTGTATTTAATTTATTTATTTGTGTTTTTCATTGAATATTAACTCAACTGAAGTTGTGACTGTCTCTCTACAGTTAGTTCCCCACCCACCATTCCTTTTCTTGTTTTGGTGTTTAATGTTGGTGGCTTTGAAATTGCCCACCCCTCTTGTAGATTTGTCTTTGGATACTCCTTCTGGGCCCATCTCATTTGCTCACTCAGCTGAGTGCAGTGAGATGATATTCTGATTTCAAGCACTCCTACTGTGTACAAAGAGAGCATTTGGGAAGGACAACCCCTGTAGCTTCTTAATCCTGCTCTGTTCCCTCCCTCAAAAAAAATATATATATATTTTATTCAGCTGCTCTTACTGTAACTGTCTTAGTTGCTCTTCTGTGTGCGGTTATCTGTTCAGCTGCTCTTACTCTGCACTTGATGCTGCTTGTTAGTAGCCTTCTAATTTACTGCCTTCTGCACTTGTTTTTTAGTAATTTGTTAATTTAATTGCATTTATTTGAACTGTATTTGCTGTAGTGTTGCTGCACACTCAGGTGTGCTGGCCTGCGCTGCATTGAATTGTATTTACTGCTGTTTTAGCTGCTTTTCTGTAAAAAAAAAAATTCTAAGCTTGTTTCCTGCCTTTCCTGTAACTAGTCAAGTCCAGATACAGACTTGCTGTATCCAGGAGACTGTCGGTAAGCTTCGGAGCCCCCCAAGTCCTTCTGTGTTGGAGAGAAGCCTTCTAGCTTATCAGTGAGAGTGGCAAGCACTAGGTAACCTATCTACCAAAAGAGGAGTCATTTCTGGCCCAGAAATTATAGCTTATTGGCCATTTGGGAAGCTTTTCCATCTCCTTCAACCTTCTGATTTAATAGCCTGTGTTTGCGCTTGTTTCCTGGCTTTCCTGTTACTAGTCTAGTCCAGGTACAGATTCCCTGTATCCAGGACTCTTTGCAAGCTTCTGAGCCCCCCAAGCCTTTCCGTGTTGGAGAAAGGTTTCTAGCTTATCAGTGGGAGTGGTAAGCATCAGGTAGCCTATCTACCACAAGAGGAGTGGTCTCTGGCCCAGAAATTATAGCTATTGAAAATTCTCTCTTTCCTCAGCTGCCCATAACTATAAGAGTCCCACAGGGTTCTATCTTAGGACCATTACTATTCACAGTCTTCTCAAATGACCTCCATACCTCCACACAGCATGCATCTATAATTCAGTATGCAGATGACACTACCTCAATCTGTGCTGCACAAAACATTCCCACCCTCCTGCAAACAACTCAACTAGTATTCTCTGATGTTGAAAACTACCTTACCAAAGCCCAACTTATCCTCAATCCAAAGAAAACTCAGCTTATAATTATAACCAGTTCTAACAAAAACACTAACAGTCAATTCACTATCTACTCCACTACTGCTACTCCAATTGCTCCAGTGGCACAGGATAAGCTATTGGGAATAACCATAGACTCCCACCTCAAATTTAGGTTCATAGGTTCATAGGTTCATATGTAGATACTAGGCTATCTTGTTGCTAATTGTTGGCAATGGACCCTAAGAGGCACAACTGATACTTAATTACAGAAGACAGTATATCAATTTTACAATATATTTCTTTATGATTAATTTTTGTTATATATTATATAACATTCAATATTTTATGAATTTTACAACAGTATACTATTTATACTATATTTATTTATTCAACATTATTTTAATAACTATTATGTATTTTTTGTAGAGAATAATTTCTAGTAAAGTTTATTGATGGTATTTAGATATTAGAATTTTATATATATGATTTTATATTATATATATATATATATATATATATATATATATATATATATATATATATATATATATACAGTACATAGGCTTATTAGATTTTTTTACATTATACAATTTTATACTGTTATTATTACATATTTTGACAATTCGAATTTTAAGACTGTTTGTACATTCCATGCTGTACAGCTATTTAGTCAAATTTTATGTATAGGACATTTTACAGAAATAGTATAAGTAATAAGGTTTGGAACATTCATTAGTTATTTCTAGGTATAAACGATGTATTACAAGCATTTAGCTAGCCCCATCTTGAAATGTGAAGTATGTAAAATAATTAAGGTAAAATAATTAAGGTAATAATTATATAATTTATTATATAATTATATAATTTATTATATAATTTATGATGTCGATGTTGGTAGACCAATGAGCAAGGATTGCTTGGTATAAAAGAATGGTAATTTTAATGGTAACTGGATTCTGAAGAAGTCTCCGCATGGAGATGAAAGCACTAAATCCATTACCTCACTTACAACGGTTGTTTATTTCAGTTCTATTTTGTTAATAAGTGAATAAACAGTAGTTTTTATACATTTGGCGGTCGTTTTTTGGAGTCATCAGACACTCGCTATTTTGGTAATTGGGCAGCCTTTATTGTGTCGGAGCAGAGTTGAATTTTTGGTTTTGGCAGTGGATAATTTATTTTGGTTACTAGTTTTTCAACTATTGCCGTTCCGGCTATGAGGAGTCCGACCAAACCAATGGAAAATAGAGGAATGCTGAATGAACTACTCAAGGTTATACAGTCTTATTCTCAGAATGATGGTACGCACAACAGGTCCGCCCAGGATATCCCATGTGCGCAGAGCAGCCCAAGAGCGAATGCTGATGCTGGAGTGACATCAGAGGGGCTCGACGCATTCACAGGGGAACTACGGTCTAGACCAGACCCCGTTAATCTGAGGGTTCATGGCGGAAATGGACATAATCTAGAGTTTAATGAAGGAATATCCAGACAAGGAGTTATCGACTCGTACAAGGACATTGATTTTAATTTATGGTTAAACAAATCCTTTCAAATGAACATTACAGGAAAACAGAATGACAGTGGCAAGGGAATGACTTACAAGGACAAATGTAAGTTTTTTAAAACCTTGTTAATCAAATATAAATCTCTTGCCATTGAAAACTGGTATTTTGATGAATGTATCAAACAAAAGATTGTACCAAAAGGACTAAGACTGAACAAATTTCCAAACAATGCTTACGAGGATAAAAAAATTTTTCAATGTATTTGTGACATATTGAATGATTGTGGGCTAGCTATGCTAAAATTAATGATTAAAAGGAATACTGAAATCATGGAAATTAATAAAAAAGAGATAGACAATTTATATAAAGAAATTAGTACAGATTTATTATTTCCAGTCGAAGAATATAAACAAGTATATTTTAAAGTTTTACATGATACTGATTTTGTTTCTAGTACTAATGTTAAAAGAAAATTTAAAAAGTTAGAAAGAGATGTGCACGAATATGAAAAGGGCCTTGCCTATTTGGGTGAAACAACAACAAAATATAAGAGCTATGGGCAGAATAGAGCATCTTATAAATACAAACAAAATGTGAATAACAGGAATTACAGACCAGGGGGGGAGTAGGATGGGATAGACATTGGAACCAACGTCAACAGGATAATGGTTATTACAGACACGAACAAATTTCCCATATTGATGGTGATACAAATAACAATAGAACACAGATCCCTTTAGAGATGGAGGAGCCGAGGAGATCAGAGAGGCTGAGAAATCAGTCTCAACAGCCCTCCTATGCACAGGCCACAATGATAAGCAATATACAACAGATGGGGAGAACCTACAGATAGAGGACTGTGAAATAATGTTACATAATGGTGTCAGTGAAGACACAGACGGGAGGAGTATTTTATTGGAACAGGTACAGCAGGTCACTATATTTTATACTTTTAAAAATTTTAACATTTTTAACTACACTGATATGACTATCAGTGAAGAATTTTTCAATTTATTTACAAAAGGCTTTACATTTGTTCCTGTTCATAAACCCTGCTTAGAGGACATAATATTAGACATTAGATTGTTCATGCGGAAATTGAATTTCCAGCATATTTATAAAGATAGTGTATTACAGGACAAGGTAGAGTGTTTAACCAGACCAAGCACTTATAACCCCCCTCTTCAACATGAAATTTTAAATTTTGAAAAATGTCTCATTAATAAGGTTCATAATGAATATAGGAAAGGAAGTAAAGTGAAATACAATTTAACTATGGCTGAGACAAATCTGCTAAAATACTTGAATAATAATGACAAGATACGTTTAATGAAACCCGACAAAGGGGGAGGGTGGTTTTAATGGATAAATGGGATTACATTAAAAGGATGAAGGACATTTTGGATAATGAAGAACACTATGGTTTGGTGACTAAAAATGAAATTAATATTTCATATAGAAAAATGTATTTGGTTTTAGAGGATAACCTTCTTACAGGAATGATTGATATTGAACTTTATAATTTTTTAAAAGTATCTAAACCTGTGATACCTGCAATTTTTGGTATACCCAAAACCCACAAGTCCTTGGAAACCCCCTCTTTGAGACCCATTGTGTCTTCTCAAGGATCAAAAATGCAAACTTTTGCTATTTATGTGGATTCTAAGGTTAAAAAAATTTTACAACAAATATGATCATATTCTAATAGATTCTTGGGTTTTTTGCAGAAAATTGGGAAACGTATTTATACCGATGAAATCATATTTATTACCATTGTTGGATTTGTTTGCTGTCATTCCCCAAGTTTTAGGCCTAGAGTGGTTTGAGAACATGTTACAGGAAATGAATTTTTTAACAGATATGGAGTTTAGAACAGTTTTAGAAAGCATGGAATTGGTTTTAAAGTACAATTATATGTATTTTGAGGGTGATTTTTTTCACCAAAAAGATGGGGTTGCCATGGGTTCTGCTTGTGCGCCAGCATTTGCCAATATAGTTATGTTATTTTGGGAAAAGAAATACGTTTTTAATTCTGAATAAAGTCAATATATTGGTCAATATCTCCGTTTTTTGGATGATATTTTTATGCTATGGACTGGACCCCATGACAAGGTAAAGGAATTTATTCATTATATCAATCATACAACTTCATTTTTACAATTTACTTATGAAACTGGAAGGAATGATGTTCACTACTTGGACATAAAATTAAGCAAAGACTATGACAATAAATGTTATAAGTCCAATATTTTTAGAAAAGAACATTTTTCTAATGCGTATTTGCATTTTAGTAGTGACCACCCGTATCAATTAAAAAATAATATTGTTAAGGGGCAGATGATTAGGGTAGCCAGAATGATTTCGGATGGTGGGGAATTTTTAGAAGAAATTAACAATATAGAAAACATGTTTTTAGATAGAGGCTACCCTATGGAATTTACGAATCCCATCAAGGAATATATAGTGGTAGGAAGAGGTAGGAAATACACTCCACTATTGGTTAAAAAAGATACATTGCCTCTTGAATACAATGATGCAAATATTGCTTCCAATGTTCAAAACCAAGTGAACAGTTTGCATATTAATTCAAATATACAAGACAATGCTAGAGTAGGTGTTACACCATATTTGACTCTTACTTATTTTCAAGGTATAGGATGGGTGAAAAAAAGTATACATGATACATGGGAAATGTTTAAAAATATAGCTGTTAAAACGGATGTTTTCCAAAATAGTATACAATATAGCTTTAGAAGGAACAGGAACATTAAGAATATTCTTGAGAAGGACAAAACAGCTTGTAATGGTAGTTCTAGAAAACATGGGACTTTTGCATGTGGTAGATGTGCACAATGTTGTTATATTGCTGGGTTGAAGGAGGTTAGAATTGCCTGCTTACAAATTACACTTAGAGCTAAGAAATATTACAGCTGTTACTCAAAAGGGGTGGTGTATTTAGTATTCTGCAGAGCCTGCGGATGCTATTATATAGGAAAAACTGAATGACACCTCAGATCTAGAATATACGAGCATATCAGGGATATCAATAAACATAATGACAGCAATGCACTATTCAGACATGCGTTGACATGTAAACAAGCTGATTTTAAGTTTTGGATATTAGAAGAGATTGTATACCCAGAAAGAGGGGGAGATTGAGGGACACATCTAGAGTATAGGGAAATGATTTGGCAACTTAGGTTGGATGCATGTGGTAATAAGGGACTTAATGATCACATTTCTATTAGTCCCGCATTAAAATTGTTGGCAATGGACTCTAAGAGGCACAAGTGATACTTAATTACAGAAGACAGTATATCAATTTTACAATATATTTCTTTATGATTAATTTTTGTTATATATATTATATACCGTTCACTATTTTTATGAAATTTACAACAGTATACTATTTATACTATATTTATTTATTCAACATTATTTTAATAACTATTATGTATTTTTTGTAGAGAATAATTTCTAGTAAAGTTTATTGATGGTATTTAGATATTACAATTTTATATATATGATTTTATATTATATATATATATATATATATATATATATATATATATATATATATATATATATATATATATATATATACAGTACATAGGCTTATTAGATTTTTTGACATTATACAATTTTATACTATTATTACATATTTTGACAATTCGAATTTTAAGACTGTTTGTACATTCCATGGTGTACAGCTATTTAGTCAAATTTTATGTATAGGACATTTTACAGAAATTGTATAAGTAATAAAGTTTGGAACATTCATTAGTTATTTCTAGGTATAAACGATATATTACAAGGATTTAGCTAGCCCCATCTTGAAATGTGAAGTATGTAAAATAATTAAGGTAAAATAATTAAGGTAATAATTATATAATTTATTATATAATTTATGATGTTGATGTTGGTAGACCAATGAGCAAGGATTGCTTGTTATAAAAGAATGGTAATTTTAATGGTAACTGAATTCTGAAGAAGTCTCCGCATGGAGATGAAAGCGCTAAATCCATTACCTCATTTACAATGGTTGTTTATTTCAGTTCTATTTTGTTAATAAGCGAATAAACAGTTGTTTTTTATATATTTGGCTGTCGTTTTTTGGAGTCATGAGACACTCACTATTTTGGTAATTGGACAGCCTTTATTGTGTCGGAGCAGTGTTGAATTTTTGGCTTTGGCAGTGGATAATTTATTTTGGTTACTGGAATTTCTGTTTAGTCATTGATAGCAGTGGGGGCTAGTTTCACCTCATCACTGATATTCTGTCCTGCCTTATATAAGTGGTACATTTTGATTTATCTCTGCTCAATATCTGAGCTTTTGCCGGCTAACACCTACCTGAAATCAACTGGAAGCATAAGTGAATTTAAGTATACTTTTATCTGCTCTTTTTCATATAGTACTGTATTTAATTTATTTATTTGTTTTTTTCACTGAATATTAACTCAATTGAAGTTGTGACTGTCTCTCTACAGTTAGTTCCCCACCCACCATCCCTGTTCTTGTTTTGGTGTTTAATGTTGGTGGCTTTGAGATTGCCCACCCCTCTTGTAGATTTGTCTTTGGATACTCCTTCTGGGCCCATCTCATTTGCTCACTCAACTGAGTGCAGTGAGATGATGTTCTGATTTCAGGCACTCCTACTGTGTACAAAGAGAGCATTTGGGAAGGACAACCCCTGTAGCTTCTTAATCCTGCTCTGTTCCCTCCCTCAAAAAAATATATATATATTTTTTATTCAGCTGCTCTTACTGTAACTGTCTTAGTTGCTCTTCTGTGTGCTGTTATCTGTTCAGCTGCTCTTACTCTGCACTTGATGCTGCTTGTTAGTAGCCTTCTAATTTACTGCCTTCTGCACTTGTTTTTTAGTAATTTGTTAATTTAATTGCATTTATTTGATCTGTATTTGCTGTAGTGTTGCTACACACTCCGATGTGCTGGCCTGCACTGCAATTTGAATTGTATTTACGACTGTTTTAGCTGCTTTTCTGTAAAAAAAAAAAAAAAATTCTAAGCTTGTTTCCTGTCTTTCCTGTAACTAGTCAAGTCCAGATACAGACTTGCTGTATCCAGGAGACTGTTGGTAAGCTTCTGAGCCCCCCAAGTCCTTCTGTGTTGGAGAGAAGCCTTCTAGCTTATCAGTGAGAGTGGCAAGCACTAGGTAACCTATCTACCAAAAGAGGATTGGTTTCTGGCCCAGAAATTATAGTTTATTGGCCATTTGGGAAGCTTTTCCATCTTTTTCAACCTTCTGATTTAAAAGCCTGTGTTTGCGCTTGTTTCCTGGCTTTCCTGTTACTAGTCTAGTCCAGGTACAGATTTGCTGTATCCAGGACTCTTTGCAAGCTTCTGAGCCCCCCAAGCCTTTCCGTGTTGGAGAAAGGTTTCCAGCTTATCAGTGGGAGTGGTAAGCATCAGGTAGCCTATCTACCACAAGAGGAGTGGTCTCTGGCCCAGAAATTATAGCTATTGAAAATTCTCTCTCTCCTCAGCTGCCCATAACTATAAGAGTCCCACAGGGTTCTATCTTAGGACCACTACTATTCACAGTCTTCACAAATGACCTCCATACCTCCACACAGCATGCATCTATAATTCAGTATGCAGATGACACTACCTCAATCTGTGCTGCACAAAACATTCCCACCCTCCTGCAAACAACTCAACTAGCATTCTCTGACATTGAAAACTACCTTACCAAAGCCCAACTTATCCTCAATCCAAAGAAAACTCAGCTTATAATTATAACCAGTTCTAACAAAAACACTAACAGTCAATTCACTATCTACTCCACTAATGCTACTCCAATTGCTCCAGTGGCACAGGCTAAGCTATTGGGAATAACCATAGACTCCCACCTAAAATTTAGGTTCATAGGTTCATAGGTAGATACTAGGCTATCTACCCTAGGGCATTTATAAGCCTAGCCAGAGTGTATTTGTCTTCCGCCTCCCTATTAGATTAGCCTACTGTGCCTCTGTAAAGTAGGTCACAGAAGGTACCCTTTTAAGATTAGTTTACTGTGCCTCTGTCTAGCAGGGACACAGGAGAGATCCCAGGGGTGAATTTGCGATTTCCCATCCACGCGTCCAAATTTCGCTTGAAGAGGGTCAGTGAGGGGCTATGTCTAACATGAATTGGGATTCTATTCCAGAGTGAGGGGAGTCTATGGGAAATGAATCTGTCCCTCCAGCATGTCCTATTTATTTTTGTGCTGAGGTTTAGGTCCCTGGAGCGTGTCGCTCTAAGGGACTTGGATTTTTTGAGGTGGAGCATGTCCATTAATTCTGGGTTTGACATGGCTTTGTACGTCAGGCATAGATCACCTCTGAGTAGGCGGTAAGCAACTGAGTAGAGCTGGCATTTCTTTAGTCAAGCTGCATAGGACATCTGTTTGTAGCCCATGATCCTCTTAGTGAGGTACTTTTGGGGTCTCTCCAGTTGCTGCAGGTGTCGGGTAAGGTACATCCCAAAAGGGGCATTTAATTATGGGTCTGATGAGTGACGAGTAGAGGGGCACAATGACCTCTCTTGATCTAGATGTGAACCCTTTCGTGATAAGATGGGCTAAATAGAAGGTCTTTCTAACCACTTTGGCAACGTGATTATAAAAGGAGAGATTACTATCTACGTTGGTCCCCAAATCGCTAATTACTTCTTCCATACTTAATGGATTACCACCTATGTGGTAATTTGTGGGCACCTTGTTTTTCCCAAAGGGGATGACTATGCACTTTTTAGCATTTAGCTTGAGGCCGTGGCTCTGGCACCAAGCATCCGTCTCTGTGAGACCCTTATGGAGGATGCTTGTTTCAGCTGGAGATTCGATTATGGCCCCCAGTTTGCAGTCATCTGCGAACTTTGTCAGCCATAATCCCCCTGTGTTAGCCTGAACCTCAGAGAAGTATATACTGAACAAGAGAGGTCCCAGAACTGAGCCCTGTGGGACGCCACTTGTAATTGGATTCGGACATTGCACCTGCGATTCTGACCATGTGGGTTCTATCTCTGAGCCAGTTTGCAACCCATCTTGTGATATAGGGGTTGATATTTAAGCTGGTAAGCTTATTTATGATGCCCGAGTGGGGTATTGTGTCGAAGGCTTTTGCAAGGTCCAGGTAGGCTGTGTGGACTACCTTGTCCTCATCTATGGCTTTGGTAACTGTTTCAAAGAAATCAACTAGGTTTAAGAGGCAAGATCTGCCCTTAACAAAGCCGGGTCCAGTGTCTGGAGGCTCCCAATGTCTTTGTTTATGAGTTCCATGATAGCTTTTGCAGACCAGACTAGTTAGGCTTATGGAGTGATAGTTTCCGGGGTCCATTGTGGCACCACCTTTGTGGAGTGGGACCACTGTAGCTGTATGCCATTCTTTGGGTACATATCCTGTAGTAAGGCTAAGTTTGAACAGTGACTTAATGTGAGGGTTCAGTTCTTCTTGGAGCTCGTGTAAGACACAGCCTGGGACACCGTCCAGTCCCATACATGCTGTGTTTTTTGCTTTGGAGAGGGCAGCTTTCACCTGTGCATCTGTGATGTCAGGGAGGTTACATTCAGTTGGGATAGGCATTTGCTCCTTTGGGGGGGGAAGGGGAGGAGAAGTTTGCGCTGAATCTGTCTGCCAGGATGTTGGCTATGTCTGTAGGTTCGGTATATTTTGTACCATTATGCAACAATTCAGAGCATATCTGGGAGTTTCCACCCATGTTTCTGACATAACTAAAGAAGGCCTTGTGATTATCTTTAGTGTCTAGGGCAATTTTTCTTTTGAAACTGGCCTTTGATGATTTTATGAGGGATCGAAGTTTCTTGCTAATACTGATCAGAGATGCCTTCCCTTTTTGGGATTTTGCTCTGTCATGTAGTAGCTTCCTCCTTCTGTTGTATAGCTTTTTTATGGCCAGGGTCCACCAGACCGGTCTCCTGTTTTTGGAGGAGTGAGTCTTGGTTTTATTTGGGATAGCATGATCCATGCATTCCTGCAGGTGCTTATAGAATGCATTTGTAATGGATTCTGCAGATTGGGCTGTATTAACCTCTGGCCCAGGGGCTTTGAAGGATTCCACCTCAGTCTTGAGAAGTGCAAAGTTGGCTTTGGAGAAATTCTTTACAGTGATTTCCTTGGCTGGGGGTGGGGACGGGATATGGATGTCCAGGGACATTTGTTTATGGTCTGATCTTACCAATGAGGGGTTTACCTCTGATGTGGAACATAGAGTCCCCATGATGGTGACGACCAGGTCCAATATGTTGTTCCCTCTTGTGGGAGTGGTGACCAGTTGTTCCATTGCATTAGAGTTTATAAATTCAAGGAACCACTGGGCGAGGGTGTTTGGGCTTGAGTAGTTTTCCCAGTCAATTTTTGGGTAGTTGAAGTCACCCAATAACATAGTGTTTGGAGAGACCTTCATATTCTCCAGTGTTCTCAGGAATGCCAAGTGGGGTTCCTGTAATAGGGAGGGTGTTCTGTAGCAGGCTACAAACTGAAAGGCAGTTTTGCCCGCTGTTAGTTGCACATGGATGGTTTCCGATGCTTTGTGCAGTGCCACTAACCTGGAGGTGTAGGTGTCTTTGATGAATATAGATACTCCCCCTCCTTTTGTGCTTCGGTCCGAGTTTTGGGGCCAAAACGCATGATATGAGTTATAACCTGGTAGTGCTGGGGTGCTCTCAGGAGCCTTGAACCATGTTTCTGTTACTGCACAGACATCGATTTTCTCCATACTGAGGAGAGTCTCGAGTGCGTGCATCTTGAGGTTTAGACTTCTGGCATTGAGTAGCATTACCTTTAGTTTTTTTTATCTTTGGGTTGTCTATGGAGGTGGGTTTGTTCTTTGAGCCTTGCCTAAAATAGACACAATGGGGGTGGCAAGAGCCTTGGCCGGTATACAAAAGCCTAAGGGTGACAGGTGCAAGCCATCCCTAGCGAAGCAACATGGCTTGTCGAGCATGTCATCCCAGGCTGACAGACACTGGATCCCCTTTGAATGACACCAATACTTTAGCCAATTGTTGAAACTGATCATTTTGTCTTTATACTGTGGCATAATTCTTGGTGAGGGCAAGATGCTTCTCAAGGTCAGGGACATACCAGCCTGAGCTACATGGTCAGAGAGCTCCTCTATGTCTCTTTTCATGTAGTCCAGGGAGGTACGTCTCAGCTCATTCACACCAGCATGGACAATGACAGAGTCATACTTGTACTTGCTTTGGAGTGACCTGAGTGCTTGCATTATGTGGTGGATCCTGGCACCCGACAGGCAGCTTACAGTGACCTTCTCCTTGTTCAGTCTGGTGAGTGGGACGTCAGTGTGCCGGACAATAGAGTCCCCTATAACAAGTGTATTTGGTGTGTTGTTTGGCTTTATGGGCTGTGACTGTGAGGCACACTGATTTTGTGAGATATGTGATTTGTGGGTATTGTTGAGGGGTGGCTGTTGCTTGGATATCTGCTTAGAAGGTCTTTGCTGTTTAGGCAGATTTTTATTTAGAACCTCCGAGTATGTTTTTGTGTGTTTATGTGTTGGGTATGCAGATGCAATAGGTCTGTGTGAGACTGGATTTGTGGTGTTGGTGGTTACCTTTTCCTCCTGACTGACTGTGCCAGTCTTGGGTTGAGAGAGCTCTGCCTCCAGTTTGGCTGTGTAACTGCATCTCTCACATGTATTAGAGTTTGTTGAAAGCAGGAGAGGGTAGTCTGTGTACATAAGGCAATTGTAACATTGCCTCAAAATTCCCAGATTCACCAGCTGGACTGGAGAGTAACCTTGAAACTGACCCTTGGACATACCAGATTAGTATAGGGAACTGTTTTTTTTTTACTGATCAGATTAGGGAAGGGAACTGATTTTTCACTTGATCAGGAAGGACCAATCGGGAGTCTAATACTTATGAGAAGTCAAGGAGGGTGTAGTGCTTTAGTTAGTTAGTGTTTCCATATAAGAGCTGAGCAAGTGCAGGGCTTTAGAAAGAGAACAGAGTGATTACTTTGAGAGTTTGAACAGTTCTAAGAAATTGTAGTTTATTTGACCATTTGGGCAGTTTTCCATCTCTTTTAACTTGCTGGCTTAAAAGCCTGTGTTTGTACTTGTTCCCCGCCTTTCCTGTAACTAGTGTAGTCCAGGTACAGATTTGCTGTATCCAGGACTCTTTGTAAGCTTTTGAGCCCCCCAAGCCTTTCTGTGTTGGAGGGAAGCCTTCTAGCTTATCAGTGGGAGTGGTAAGCATTAGGTAGCCTATCTACCACATGAAGAGTGGTTCCTGGCCCAGAAATTGTAGCTATTGGCCGTTTGGGCAATTTTTTACATCTCTTTCAAGGTTCTTGTTTAAAAGCTGCACTTGCGCTTGTTTCCCACCTTTCCTGTAACTAGCCTAGTCAAGATACAGAGTTGCTGTATCCAGGACTGTTGGCAAGCTTCTGAGCCACACAAGCCTTTTTATGTTGGAGGAAAGCCTTCTAGCTTATCAGTGGGAGTGGTAAGCACTAGGTAGCCTGACTACTAGGAGAAGAGAGGTTCCTGGCCCAGAAATTGTAGCTTATTGACCATTTGGACAGTTTGTCCGTCTCTTTCAACTTTCTGATTTAAAAGACCACATCTGCGCTTGTTTCCCATCTTTCCTGTAACTAACCTACTGGGTAGCACTAGAAAGCCTCAAACTGTTACAAGCCTTCTAGCTTAGAAGAGAGACTTTGGAGTGATTAAGTATCAGTTTTCTGTACTTTCTTGCTGTACTTAACTGTTTTCCAC
The DNA here is from genome assembly GCF_019279795.1 of Protopterus annectens. Lineage (NCBI taxonomy): Eukaryota > Metazoa > Chordata > Ceratodontiformes > Protopteridae > Protopterus > Protopterus annectens. The sequence goes on from NC_056728.1 coordinate 1,036,483,050, forward strand.
CTAAACGCAGATTTTCCAGTGTTTATTGTGATTTAAAAGCTTTTTTTTTTTTCACATATTGTACTTATTTGACTGTCTGCACTTTTAAAAAGTTGTTTTTTGTTTTAAATAATTTGTTTAACTGTTGTAGGCTGCACACTAAAGTGTGATAGCCTTTTCTGATCATTTGTAGTTGTTTAAAGCTGTTTTAAGTATATTTTTTTACTGTTTTGCCTTATCTTTTCAAAAAGCAAAAAAAGAAAACAAATTCCTTGTTTCCCAGTCCAGTTTTCAGGCTAGTGATGAATTCAGGGCTGTGATACTAGTTTCTGAGTTGTCCATACCTTACTTGGATAGAAGGAAGTTTCTCTGTTCACCTGTGAGAGAGGGGAGCTTTGAGCAACCTATCTGTCCCTGGAGGACTGGTTCCAGTCCAGAAGTTAGTAGTTTATTGACCATTTTGGGCTAATTTCTATCTCTTTCATTTACCTACTATAAAAACCACGTTTGCATGGTTTTGCGCACCGGGCAGCGCCGGTTAGCTACGGTTAAATTATTCCCAGCTCCACTAAGTCTCCTCTTCAGTTTTTCCTTTGACTAGTCTAACACTCAACCTAAGCACTCAAAAAAGCATCCTACAGCCTAGCACTTGCTCAGACCTAATAGCAAGCACTAATATACCCTGACATTGATTGCCCAGCAGGGCAAGGCTCTTTATTCAACCCTCACCAACCAAGCAGCTAAACAGCTCACCCTACTACTCAGGCATGACCAAAGGGCAATTTCAGGTGTACTCTCCAGTCCAGCTGGTGAATCTGGGTATCCTGAGGCAATGTTACAACTGCCTCATGTACACAGACAACCCTCTCCTCCTACTACAAAGCACTAACATATTCAAGAGATGCAATTATACAGCCAAACTGAAAGCTAAGCTGTCTCCACCCAAGACTGGAACAGACACATCCAGCGACACACAGATCTTCTAAAACAGCACTGGCAAAAAATTCACATAAATACACAAAAGCATACTTGAAGGCTCTAAATAAAAATCTGCAAAAGCATCAGAGACCTCCAAAGCAGACACCCAAACAACCTGAACCTCCCGTCACAAACCAGACAACACATAAAACACAAAATCAGTGTGCCGCACAATCACAGCCCTTAAGGCGAAATAACATACCTAACACACTAGTAATAGGTGACTCTATAGTCAGGCACACTGAAGTCCCACTCACTAGGCTGGACAAGCAGAAGATTACTGTTAGCTGCCTGTCAGGAGCCAGAATCTGCCACATAACACAAGCACTCAGGTCACTCCAGAACAGGTACAAATATGACTCTGTCATTGCTCATGTTGGTGTGATTGACCTGAGCCGTACCTCCCTGGACTACATGAAAAGAGACATGGAAGAGCTCTCTGATCATGTAGCCCAGGCTGGTATGACCCTGACCCTGAGTAGCATCCTGCCCTCACCAAGAATGATACCTCAGTATAAAGAAAAAAATGATCAATTTCAACAATTGGCTAAGCTTCTGGTGTCATTCAAAGGGGATCCAGTATCTGTCAGCCTGGGATGACATGCTCGACAAGCCGCATTGCTTGGAAAGAGATGGCTTGCACCTGTCACCCCTAGGCTTTTGAATACTGGCCAAGGCTCTTGCTGCCCCCATAATGCCTTTTTTAGGCAAGGCACAAAAGTCAAACCCACCTCTGTAAACAGTACAATTAACAAAAAACTGAGGGTTATGCTACTCAACGCCAGGAGTTTAAATCTCAAAATGCATGCGCTCGAAGCACTCCTCAGTATGGAGAATGTCGGCATCTGAGCAGTAACTGAAACCTGGTTTAAGGCTCCAGAGAGCACCTCAGCACTACTGGGCTACAACTCATACCATACGTTTAGGCCACAGAACATGGACCAAAACACAAAAGGAGGAGGTGCATCCATATTCAGCAAAGATACCAAAACATCCAGGTTAGTGGCACAGCATGATACCTCTGAGATCATCCATGTGCAACTAACATCAGGCAAATCTGCAATGCAAATTTTGCCCTTTTACAGATCACCCTCCATGACACAGGACCACCACTCCACCTTTCTGGAGACACTGGAAAATATGAAGGTCCTACCGAACACCCTGATATTGAGTGATTTCATTTACCCTACCATTCACAGGGAAAACTACTTGAGTACAAACTCCCAGGCCCAGTACTTCTTGGAATTCATCAGCTCAAATGCCCTGGATCAGCTAGTAAACTCCCCTACCAGAAGTGAAAAAAATATTGGACCTGGTCATCACCAACATGGGTGACAGGTGTTCCACACCGGAGGTCAACCCATCACTGGTTAGATCAGACCATACATTAATCACTCTGGATGCCACACCCCACCACCACCCCCAACTAAGGAAAGCACAGTAAAAAACTTTTTTAAAGCAAACTTCACCGTACTTAAGACAGAGGTGGTAAGTTTCACAGCCCCCACAGTAAATGATAATACTGTCCAAGATGCAGAAACCTTTACAAATGCACTCTATGAGCACCTAGAAGGATGAATGGATTGTGCCATCCCTAGCAAAACCAAGACTCACTCCTCGAAGAGAAGGAAACCAGTTTGGTGGACCCCTGCCATAAACAGGCTATACAATAGAAGGAGGAAACTAGTTCAGAAAAAAAGCAAATCCCAAGAAGGAAAGATATCACTGATCAGTATCAGTAAGAAACTAAGGTTCCTCATGAAATCATCCAAGGCTAACTTCAAAAGTAAAATAGCCAAAGATTCAAAAAATAACCAAAAAGCCTTCTTTAGCTATGTTAAGAATCTAAGTGGCAACTTGCAGATATGCACTGAATTAGTGCAAAACAGCACAAAATATACTGAACTTACTGATACTGCCAACATCTTGGCAGATAGATTCAGTGCAAACTTCACCCTCCCCCCCTCTCACCTCCAAAATGGCCCACAACAATACCGGAAAAGTGTAGTGTCCCAAAAATCACAGCCGCACAGGTGAAAACAGCCCTTTCAAAGGCCAAAAACACATCGACAATGGGACCAGATGGTGTCCCAGGTGGCGTCTTGCATGAACTACAGAACGAACTAACCCCCCACCTAAACACACTGTTCAAACTTAGCCTCTCCACAGGTTATGTGTCCATAGAATGGCACACAGCAATAGTTATTCCTCTCCACAAAGGAGGTGCCACAACTGACCCTGGTAACTATCACCCCATAAGCCTGACTAGTCTGGTCTGCAAGGCTATGGAGCACATCATCATGGAACTCAATAAAAAAGACATTGGGAACCTCCAAACATTTGACCCGACCCAATTTGGCTTTGTTAAGGGCAGATCACGCCTACTAAACCTGGCTGATTTCTTCAAGACAGTCACCAAGGCCATAAACGAGGGAAAGATGGTTTACACAGCCTACTGTGAGCTCGCCAAGGTTTTTGACACCATTCTCCACTCAGGTATTGCAGAAAAACTCAGCAGCCTGAATATAAACCCCTACGTTACGAGATGGCTTGCCAACTGGCTTACAGACAGAACTCACACGGTAAGAATAGCGGGCTCCAGGTCCGACTCTAAACCAGTCACAAGTGGTGTCCCGCAAGGCTCGGTCCTGGGACCCATACTGTTCGGCATATACTTATCAGAAGTACAAGCAAACACAGGAGGACTATGGCTAACCAAGTTCGCTAATGACTGCAAACTGGAAGCCATAATTGACTCTCCGGCTGACACAGACATCCTCCAAAAGGGCCTTACTGAGATGGACACCTGGTGTCAAAGTCATGACATCAAGCTAATTGCCAAAAAATGCATAGTCATCTGGTTTGGGAAAAACAAAACACCAACGAATTACCACATAGGTGGCAGGCCCCTTAATACAGAACAGGTAATAAAAGATCTGGCGACTCAGGTAGATAGTAATCTCTCCTTTGACAATCATATTGCTAAAGTAGTTAGGAAATCCTTCTATGTGGCCCATCTAATTACTAAAGGGTTCGCATCTAGAAATACAGAGGTTATAAGTGCCCCTCTACTTGTCACTCATTAGACCCATCATAGAGTACAATGCCCCATTTGGGATGTACCTCACAAGACACTTCCAACAGCTGGAAAGACCACAAACATACCTCACCAAGAGGATTACTAGCCTCAAACATATATCCTATGCAGCCCGACTGAAACAACTCTGTTTGTACTCAGTGGCATATCACTTACTCAGAGGAGATCTCTGCCTGACTTACAAAGCCATGTCCAACTCAGAATTGATGGTCAAGCTCCACCTAAAGAAATCCAAGTCACGGTGAGCCACGTGCTCTAGTGAGCTAAACCTCGCCACAACAATAAATAGAACATGCTGGAGGGATAGATTCCTGTCACAGAGACTCCCCATGCTTTGGAACAAAATTCCAAACTACATTAGGCAGAGCCCCTCACTAACACTCTTCAAGAGAAACCTTGACGAGTGGATGTGTAACAGAAAATACACTCCTGCGATCACGTCATTGGCTCTGCTTGACAGATGATCAGTTAATTAATCAATGGGGCGGTGAAAGCCGACAAACTTTGGCTAGGCTTATAAATGCCCTCAGGCAGATAGCCTAGTACCTACCTATGCACCTATGGACCTATCTCCATGTGCCTCACCAGACACCTGCAGTAATTGGGGAGAACACAAGGTTGTGCCTGGGAAACTCCCAGGCCTCCAAACATGACATACACTGAAAGATTAACATATCTGTCACTGTACTCAGTATCATGCAGGCTGCTGAGAGGTGACCTGTGGCTGCCCTGCAGAGCAGTCTCAGACCCTGACTTTCTGTAAATGATAGACATTTGTAATTCAAATGGGACAACTGTAATTTGCTCCAGGGTTCTCAAACTAGCCTGTGACATAAAAAGAACATGCTGGAGGGACAAATATATCCTACAACAATTCACAATCCTCTGTAATATGCTCCTACTGCATGTGAAGCAGTGCTCCACAATTACTCTGTTCAAGCACAACCTTGGCTGGTGGTTGGGTGATTGTAAATTCACCTCTGGGTTGGAACCTATGTCCCTCATGGACAGGGTCTATTGGCGCTGCTCACAAAGACACTCTGATAAAAATGACCATCCAACTATGCTCAGTAATGGTACTAGTGTTTTTACACAGCAAGCCTTTTAGTGCTATTAGGCTAATAGCCTCATATGACCATATTAATTTATGTACCTATGCAGGCCTCACAATCTGTTGTCAACCAAATGGTCTGCTGATGTCATCTACTATAAGTTCACCTGCACTCTTGTATAAAACAAACTTGTGCCATGAAGCTTGCTTAACATACTGTGCTCTGTCGTCTGTGTACTTAGGTAGGGGTTCTATTCTCAATGCAGTCAGCTGTGAGTATGTGTGGATATCCATGTGCATGTGTGTGTGTGTGTGTGTGTGTGTGTGTGTGTGTGTGTGCAGACAGTAGAATAGACATGTGTATCCTACAGTTACTTCTCTAATTACATGGATTGCCAGTATTTTGATACTTGCTCATGCCTACATATCCATTTCATACAGGCCTCTCAACCTCTTTTCTTCCACATGTCTTCTGATGTCATCTACTATAAGTTCACCTGTACTCCTGTATAAATCAGACTTGAGCTGTGCACTTGCATTAAGCACTGTGATTTGTAGTCTGTGTACTTTTATAGGTAGGGTTCTGTTCTCACTGTAGTCAACTGTGTGTGTGTGTGTGTGTGTGTGTGTGTGTGTGTGTGTGTGTGTGTGTGTGTGTGTGTGTGTGTGTGTGTCTAGACAATAGAGCCTGCATGTGTATCCTACAGTTACTTCTCCAGTTACATGGATTGCCAGTATTTTGACACTTGCTCATGCCTACACATCTGTTTCATAAAGGCCTCCCAACCTCTTGTCTCCCACATGGCCTGCTGATGTAATCTACTATAAGTTCACCTGCACTCTTGTATAAATCAGACTTGTGCCACAGTGCTTTCATAACGTATTGTGTTGTGTAGTCAGTGTACTTGTATAGGTAGGGGTTCAATTCTCACTGCAATCAACTGTGTCTCTGTGTGTGTGTGTGTGTGTGTGTGTGTGTATGTGTGTGTGTGTGTGTGTGTGTGTGTGTGTGTGTGTGTGTGTGTGTGTGTGTGTGTGTGTGTGTGTGTGTGTTTGTCAGCTGTTGCTTAACATTACAGACAGCATTTTATGCCAGCACGTGGGACACTATCTTCTCCTCAACAGACAGTGCTGAAGTCATTAGCTATAAAGTATTGTCTGGCATATTTCCAGTCTGACTTGAACTGTAGCACTTATGTAAAATGCTGTGTTCAGTAGGCTGTGTACTTAGATAGGTAGAGATTGTATTCTCACTGCAGTCAATTGTGAGTGTTTCTGTGTGTGAGCTGTTGCTTGACATTACAGAGAGCATTTTACACCAACATGTGGGACACTGTCATCTTCTCCTCAATAGACACTGTTGATGTCATCAGCTATATAGCATAATTGAATATGCAGTACTCTCACCAGAGCAGGGTCAGGCAGAAGTCACTTCATCCTATACAATAAAATTTACAGTGACATGGCTTTCATTCTATTCACATTCATCAAGGCATGGTGTGAAGGGCCTGTGTTATCTTGTTGAGAAAGACCTGTGGTCTCTCCATCTGATACATGTCTGATGAGGTACATGTAAAAAAGAACATTATACTGTATTGCTGCTGTAATAATTTTTGACTACAGTGCTGTCATATAATCCTAAGATATCAATATGATGGCATGACTTAGGATGTGTACAACATAGGCTTTCAATAGCAGTGTGGACAGTTGATAGTCAAAGTTCAGATTGCTATGTAAATTTATTCCCAGTGCTTGCATCACTTGGTTTCTGCATAGCAGGACTGTTTTCAATGCTGTGATTAATATAGAACTCCACTTTTCAGATGGACAACATTGCAAGCACACATTCCTGCTTTTATTTGTAGATCATGTGCCTTTGTCACCATTCAGTTGTGTGTGTTAGCTCCTCCTGTACAATGTTATCACCATTGGTGGACTCAATGACTGCACTCAATATGCAAGAGTCAGCAAACCTGGTAAGGCAAAGGCCATTTACTTTAGCCTGGACTGTCAAAAAATACAATTCAAACAGTGAAGGGTCAAGCACAGATCCCTGGGGTTTGCCAGTGGTGACAGCTCTACTGGTACAGGTTGATTCACCAACTTTCACATGATGTGTTCTGTCAGTGAGCTAATTGTTTACCTATCAACCGATGTAAGGCTTAATCCCCAGCTTGTTTTTTTTTCTCAATGATACCTGCATGTGTGATTGTATCAAAACCCTAGGCCAGATCACAGTAGGCAGTATGCACTGTCTTACCTTCCTCCAATCACATGGAATAAATGTGCTGTGACAACCTCACAGATCACCTATGGCATGACCCATGACGTACATCTTCCCGATATGGTTGACCTCACAGTTCAACACACCTTCCACATGGCATATGTTCCGATACAATGGTGTACATCAACATGCATCCACCTAAGTTGGGGGGATAGCACATGATACATGCATGTATAGAGACATCCTGACCCTCCTCAACTGTGAGGTAGACCAACATGTCATCATGGATCTCTTCCACATGTACACTATCAATATTCCATGTATGTTGCACATACCTGTTTGAGTTGTTACTGCTACATCAGGTCCGTTATATCTAACAGACGTCTGCATCAAGTCCATTGCATCTGATAGCTGTCCTCAAAGAGGTCATCAAGGACATGCATAATGACAACAGTATCATCATGTGGAACTTTAACAGGTCAAGGCATTTGGAAAAAATCCACACTGAGGTATTTAATAAACACTGTTATATGTGGATACAAATAGCTATATCACCAAATGGGGAGGCTAGTGTATGACATGTGTGGCATCTCACTAAGTTGAAATTTCTGACATGACATATATCTCAGGTCCAGTGATTAGGTCAGGACATCAGGGGTATCTGCTAGGCCCTTTCCTGCCCATTAGTTCAGTGGTGAACATCACAGGTGATATACACATGCTGTGTCCAAATAGCTGCCTGAGGGACTACAGACTGTGGACAATCACTGACTCAAACTATGATATTAGTATAATACAGATGATATCAACACATACTAGAGATTGCTGCCACAGGCATTACAACACCTGCATTGATGAGACATATGGAGGGATTTGTTGAATCAGGAAACAGACACACCACCCAAGTATAATGTCGACATCACACCATATAATCAGACTTATAAGTATGTGACCTGTGTCCTGGGGTAGAAGGTAAGGGGTACATCCACCAGCATGTGGTCACAGTGATGACTACTCCCTTGAATGTAACACAAGAACTTGGTATGTGAAGGACATGCACATCAAAGGCCATAATACCTTCATGGCTCCCAGACTTTATTATACCAATAACTGTGTACAATGCACCTTTCTTCATGTACCTCCTTACACATCTTCCAGTGATGTGTAACTGAAGTGTACTAGCTTTGTCACAGTGCGCTGTCACACAGCTTATTGGCCATACCTAGGTATTCTTTCTGGGGAATATGCATGACTGTCTGATGGTGCAAACCTTTCAACCTCTTAGAGTAAGAAATCTGGACAAAGTCATGACAAAAGTGGTACAAATAGGGACACTTTTTAAATATTGCTCTTACAAACTTAGTTGATAGAATAACAGGTTTTGCATTAGCATGAATTTTCTGAAGGGTATAAAGTCTAAAACTCAAATGTCTGTCATTGTTTTCTAACTTCAATCTTTAATGATTTGACACTAATTTGCCGAAATCCACAATTTTATGAAAAACGGACCAAAAATATAAGAGAAAAATCTGGACATTCTGTGAAAATCTGTACAGTTGAAAGGTATGCAGAACAGCAACAGATTCATAGGTGTTTACTAGGCTAATGACCACAAGACACTTTTTTAGCATAGCCATTCATCCTAAATCTCTGACAAGTTCTGATACCCTGATAAATGTAAGCAGGGCCTTGGGAGATGAAACATTGCAAGCAGGGGCCTGGGAGATGAAACATTTATAAGTTGCCTGTGTACATTAGAGACATAAGTGCCAAACAAGGGAGGAATTTCCTGTTCCCCGTCAAATTGTCCAAGTTGCACTTGAACAGGGTTAGGGAGGAACTCTGCTTCACATGGATGGAGAGTCTGTTCCAGAGACAGTGTAGTGTGTGAGATGCATACCTGTCTCTCTAGCAGGTCCTATTTATACCACAGGCAAGGTATAAGTCTTTAGAACAGGTAGTTCTGTTCTGCTTGTTTTGTGGATATGCAGGAGGTCCATCAGAGTGGGGTCTGACAATGCCCTGTATTCAAGGCATAGATCTCTACCCAAAAGCCTGTAGGAGACAGAATGCAGATGTAGGGCCTTGAGGTGGTCTGCATAGAACATTTTACTTATGCCCTGTATTCTTACAGTGAGGAACTTCTGTTGATGTTCCAGTTGTTGGATATGCCTGGTTAGGTACTTACCAAAGAAGGCATTGTAATCAGTGATAGGTCTGATGAATGTGGAATACAGTAGATCAATGACTTCCTTGGACCTAGATGCCATACCTTTGTTTATAAGTTGCAAAGCATAGAATTATTTCCTCACTACTGTAGACATGTGATGGTCAAAGGCTAGATTACTGTCTATGTGTGTCCCTGACTACTGGGTCAACTCTAAGGGGTGTGTTGTTAACATAATAGTTAACAGGGGTGGATAATTTCCTGATGGATACTATTATACATTTAGTCCATGGCTCTGACACCAGTTTGTCTGTGTCAGCCCTTCTGGGGGAGCATTTGTATCAGCGTGGGATTCAATGACAACAACTAATTTGCAATCATTTGCAAATGTAGTCAGCCAGAGGCCATTGACATTGGCCTTGACTTCAGAGAAGTAAGTGCCAAAAAGGATTGGTCCAAGGATGGATTCCTGAGGGACTCCACTTGTGACTGACCTCTTTGTAGAGGTAGACTCTGCAATTCTAACTTCATGGGTCCTGTCTGAGAGGTAGTTGGCTATCCACCGTGTGATATGCGGGTTTGTACCTCGAGTTTATTACTAATGCCTGAGTAGGGTATGGTATCAAATGCATTGGCTAGGTGAAGGTAGGCATTGTGAACTATTTTGCCCTCATCCATCACTTTGTTGACCTTCTCAAAGAAGTCCACCAGGTTGAGTAGGCATGTCCTGCCCTTGATGAAATCAAACTGGGTTGGGTTCCATGTCTGCAGGTTTATTATATCACTACTGATCATGTCCATGATAATTCTTTCCATGGCTTTACATATAAGACTAGTGAGACTTATGGGTCTGTAGTTTCTACAGTCTGAAGATGGGCTTCCTTTGTACAGAGGGATTACCATTTCTCTTCTCCGTTCATAAGGCACAAAGCCTGTTTGGAGGCTACAGCTAAATAGCAATTCCAAACAGCCTGATAGGTCATGTTTCATGCTATTTAGACGGCATCCTGGGATATTGTCTGGGCCCATTGAGGCAGTGCTTTCGGCCTTAGAGAGCTGTTTCCCCAGATGCATGTGTGCTACCTGTTCAGCTTATGCAAGCACTGCATACACAGGTGTTTGACAAAATTAATGGCATGTATATCATTTGTGACAATGTGGATTGTCCATAGATATATGCCATGCACAAAAGGCAAGTAGCCTGTATTGACCATACTGTCACATACAGGTATAGCAGTGTCCCTCCTAACACCTCCTGCAGACATTACAGTACCAGGACAGTGTGTGTAGTTACCCTTGCAGAGTGTGGGTGTATCATAATAGTTGTCAAGTTTGTGTGCAGACTCATCTGTTATCATTCCACATCACATATGTTATGTTAGAGGCATGGGAATAGTGGTGGTATTATTCTGATATTGTCCATGATTGTGACTGGTTCTTGTAATGTTTCCCATGATCCTTTACCTGTGACCACCTTGCTGATGACCTCTGCTGAGAGTACACTCATATTCAGGAATATCACTTTGCACATTTTCCCAATATGCACCCTACCCCAATTGTATGTCAGATCCTTGAAAAATGTCCTCTGATTATTTATGTAAGAATGCTTATCTCACACAGACATCCTCCCCTATTGTTATGTCACCTTATGTGGCATTCACAGACACATTTAAATGTACAGTCTGTACTGTACCATATAGCTATGAGCTTGGTGTTGCTGCTACAGCCATCTTCCATTGGCATGCCCTCCTCTGCTGTGCATGCAGCAGGTTCAACTGTACACTTTCCCTGTGTTCATTCCTACAATTCATCTGTGTGTACCTATTCAATACACACACTTGCCCTGGCTGATCATTTTTACATGACAGTCTCATGTCCTGTTACAGATCATTAAAACAGCTTCAGTACAGAATTCCAGGAATGGGATCTCACAATACTCTGCACTGTAGGTACACTGCCCTGTACTGTGTTTGGACAATATATTTCACATTCATACCTCTCACCTGTCAAGATATTCCAAGGATGTCCAGATGTTTTCCTTAACAAATATGTAGCTTCCTGCCATATGACTGGGGTGATATCTGGACTAATATTACTCAGTGTTACATACATTTGAATGCATACCTCTCAGCTGTTCTCACCTGTACAGAATGTCCATTTTTTTTCATATTTGTGAACTTTTCCTCATAACATTTTTTTCCTGACAAATCATGGGCATGTCATTGCAGAGTGCAGTCAAAAACCGATGACTGACATTTGCATTTCAAACTTCATGATATTTAGAAAGTTAATGCTAATGTAACAATCTATATATTCTATCAACTTCCTAAGTTGTCAGTGTAATATTAAAAATCTGCTCCTATTTCTGGCTCTTTATCCCCCCATTATTATGGTTTTGTCACTCTAAGAGGTTGTGAGTGTTACATTCTAACACATTCCTATGTGACATCTATGTCAAATATGTCCTTATTACCGGTGGTTTGTCCTCTGATTAAGTTGGCCTCTGTACAGATGTGTTGCACTAACAGAATGATAGCTATTTGTAAAACCCCTGGTGCTCAGTGTGGCATTGCATGCAAATTCGTGCACCATAGGTGCTCTTCCTTACACAGAATTGCTAATGGCATTCACTGACAAGGTTTCGCTATATGTAATGCTCTGGTGATCATTGTGGCATTCCGTGCAAATCTGCACACCATAGATGCTCTCCTTTACATGAACTTGCTATCTGTGTTTGCTTATGAGATTTCGCAGACAGCAACACTGGTGTGAGCTGTGAAATGTAGCTTAGGCATGCAGTGCCTCATTAATATGCATTGCACACTGCCACGCACCTTGCACCTTTGTGCAAACACGTAAACTCTGTATAGGCTCTACATGAAGCTTACACAGAGTTTATTGAATCCCGGGGAAAGAGGTTTTTCATAGTCAAACCAAAAATAGAGTTATTGCAATTCTAGTGTAGGGTAATAATCAATAAATGGCATACCACATAACGAAAAACAGTTTCCACTATAGACGTATAAAAAGATTCTGCTGATAATCTTACTATGTGCAAACATGCCAGACTGGCCTAATGTATTTTAACTTTATCATGAAGTGTTCTATCATGAATGAGTAATCTATGTCTGAGTAGTACAGCATTTACTCAACTGCTGCATAAACCATGCAAAACCTAGAATGTTCATGTTTCTCTAGGGTAGAATAAAGTACCAAGTGTCATGAAGGAACAACAGCTGAACTACAGAATGATACAAAGTCAAGTCCAGCAACATTTCTGACAGCTTAAGAAACAGTCATAATACTGTTTTCTGAAGGTAAGAACACCCTCCTCCTTTCATCCATGAAATTTTCCCTCATATACTGCAATCAGATTAATATTTATGTCTCATTTCTTCCTCTATAATGTCTCTCACCCTTCCCTTATCTCTATAAAATGCTTATACCTCCTACCCTCAGTCTCTCTGTGTCTACACACAATTAAATCAGTACTTTTTTCTTGCTACTCTTCTTTAGCATACCTGTTCTTCACTGTTAACAGACTACTCACTATATACATTTACGCTCATTCATATCAGTTTCCATGTGCCTGCCTATCAATCCCTATACCTACCTATCAATCTCTATACCTACCTATCAATGCTACTATCATCTTACTTGACTCTACTTCTCCCATTAATTTCTACAAATTATAACTGTATCCCTCCATACCCCTTCCACTATACATTATTGCTTACCCATGCATCCTCCTAAATCACAAATATGCTGCTACTTCACTATCTGTCACTAGCATTTCTCACTATACTGACACTGTCAACCAGATATCACAAGTCTCCCTCTCGCACTGTTACCTTCTTACACATACTGCACAGTTCTTAAGCCAGAATACCACAACAGTTCTCTAATATCTCCTCTAGGCTACTTCATATTCATTACATTGCCACCCTTTAATACAAGCAGGCATCACATGCTCCACCATTATCTAAAATCATCTTTAAACTCATGCCCAAATATGAGTCTCTTCAATAGTCATATTGCTAACCGGACAATAAAACTGGGAAGGGATATGTATCCCAACACTGGATCTACTAATCTAACCCCAGTTCCACCCAAACCAGCCCCCACATATCCCAAAACAGAAACAGACTACTTCTCCATCCACCTAGTACTTAAAATACTACACAGTCATTTAAGAAGTCACTTTAATAAAAATTACAGATGTTCATGCCTATACAGCACACTATTCCCATGATATTTTCATTGCCCCAGAAACCTTGTTAAAACCAATTACCAAAGAAACAGAAATATAATCTAGTCAGACTAGATAGAACCAACAAAGACGTAGGTGGAGTTGCTATTTTCTACATAAATGTTTAATATCTCTCCACTTACCATGGTACTATTCCCACTTTCAGCAACACTGACCATCTCATCTCACTCCTCAAACTGAATAGTCATAAATCTCTATACCCATCATTTGTCTATGCATACCACCTGGTAACAACATTCCCATCCTGGAAGAGATCATGTCCTGGATCTCAGCCAACATAAGACCAGAAACCATCTAGCCAGGAAATATTAACATAGATTGGCAAAACATAACCTTAGAAAAATCAATAAATTCAATTCAGCTATACAGCTGCTCTCAGTTAATCAAGGCTCTAAGTAGAATTAACAAAGCCAGATCTAAAGAATCCATCTTACACAAGATTCTAGCATCCAACCCAAACAATGTTGCCACAAGTTGCACAATTCCTGATAGCCTAAGTGACCACCAGCTAAACTACATGCATATCTCAAACACAAGGTTCATCGCTATAATGCAATTAGAAACCTTGGTTCCTTCAATAAATAAACTTTTACTTCCAGTCTGCTCCAGATCAGCTGGGCTTCATTTAAAATTCTCCCCCTTGAGGAAGCAGTAAACATATTTATATACAATATATATATATATATGTATATACACATAGAGTATCCTGGCAGAGAATGCACCATTGAAAACCAAAAAAAATAAAAAATAAACCATCCCCTTGATTAACAAAAAAACAAAGCAACTCATGCGATTTAGACAAATCCTGGAAGACATGACAGTTAAGAAACCATAACAAACAATGCATAAAACATTACAAAACATTTGTTATAGCAACACCCAAAATTCACCATCAAACAATCCATCCTAACCAATAACACCCATTACTTCAGTAGTTAACTCACATTTTATAAATACAGTAACCTCCCTCCTACAAAGCAAACGCACTACAAATCCAGCCATCCAGTCTTAATCAGTTAAGCCACAAAAGACATTCACGCTCACCCAGTGCCAATATTTAGAATAATAAATACCTACACACATTTAAGGCAACAAAAATTGCCCATAAAAAACTTACATCTGAATACATCAGACTTACTGTAAATAGCCTTGCATATCCTATCTTGATTCTAACAACCTGCTCTACCCAAGAAAAATATGTCCCCTACCTTATGCAAAAAAAAGTATATAATAGCCCTCCATAAAGGTGGCTCATCAACTGAGCTCACAAATTCTAGATCAACTGACATTCTCTCACCCTTATCTAAAATATTGGAAAGATAGTCCCCTGGATTCAGCAAGCCCTGCACTGTGTGCAGGACTAGTGCAGGAGCTCCAGCAGGCAATATGTCCGCCGTGCGATCCAGGAATAAGCTGCAGGGACGTGCATGAGCACTCCTGCACTACTCCTGCACAGACTCAGCTCCTGTATGCAAATTACCCCATTTGCAGGTGAAATCCATGCAAATGAGGTGAATTTGTGATCAAGGAAGCTGTCAGACGGCCGTGCAGGACTAGTGTAATCTGTAGAAATGTACTCGGTTAGTAACCAAGTACATTTCTGCAAACTACAAAATGGAGCCATGACAGCTCCAAATAAAGGGTGTATATAATGTGTAAAGCATGCCAATGGCCAAATATATGGACATTGGCATGGAAAACAGTTATAAAAATTGACTTTTATTTTTATTAGCAATTTTGGCTAAGTGTAGGGCAGTGGCGCGCAAATGGGATCGGGTAAAAAATTAAAAAAAAATCTGAAATACGCATTCTAACCAAAATCACCACTTTGCCATTATACTCAATGGCAGGCAGAAGACTAAATGGTCCATGAATAGTGGTTGCTAAGGGGAGAGGCTCAGTGTGGGAGCTGTAACTATGCATCAGCAGGCAATCCTATGCAAATGAGGGGAATGATACTGAATCCCAGATTTCCCCTCAATGCTAGTCAGCACCCAATAGTGTAAGAGCAAAAATAGCTTGGTGCAAGCTAGGAGTTAGCTGACATCATAGGGGGGGGGTGTCAAGCATACTGCAAATGGATTGGAGCCCTGTGGCTTGGGTTTGCCCTTAGCTTAGCAGAGCTAAGAAAGAGGGTGTGTCTGAGGATGCCTAGAACTCTTTACATTGCCTAAGTGGGTGTGCGTGCCGCGCACCGAGTTTTAAAGGAAAAAAAAAAGTAAACTAGGAAATAGCAGCTCTGTACACATATGAGCACTGTGTTTGCACGGAGCACCCCTGGGCGTAAACAGGAAGGCAATGGGAAGGGAAAACAGTAGTAGGAAGTTAATCAAGGAGAACTGGCATATGTGGCAGGTGAAATGTATCAAAATCAGCCAATTACACAGGCACCAGACCAGCCCAGCCCAGAACACTACTATAAACTATGCAAACATCTTTCCCTCTGGTTTTTCCCTTATACTCTACACCACCGGTCTATACAAGTGGGAAAATTTTAACAAACAAAAACAACAAAATGATAGGGGCTGCAGTAACTATCATACATCAACATGTGGAAGAAGCTGAGGGTGGTGAGTATGAGAATGCTGCCAACCAACCCACAGTGAGGAGACGGAGATGATTGTACAGTCCCAGGGTAACCTACCAGGGGCTAGATGAGCTGGAGATAGTGGAGCACTATAGGGTGGGCAGGGGCCTCCTACAGCAAATTGTTGAGCTGTGCCGGCCACACCTGACACACAGAACTAACAGAGGGGAACCCATCCCAGTGGATACCAAGGTATGTGTAGGCCTAAGAATACTAGCCACAGGTACCTTCCAAAGACCAGATGGGGATATCATGGGGATCTTATAGGCATCAGCATCCAGGGTACTCCACCAGTTCCTGGATGCCATGTCAGCACATGCCGGTGAGTATGTATACTTACCCCAACACCTGTGAGGTGTTGGCCAGTAATATGCATCTCTTCCACCAAATAGCAGAATACCCTGAGGAAGTCAGTGCTATAGACTGCACGCACATACACATCAAACACCACCTGGTGAGCCGGGTATGGTCTACATCAACTGAAAGGGCTTCCCCTCCATCAACTGTTAGGTCATGTGCGATGCCCATGGCATAATAATGAATGTGTGTGCTGGCTGCCGTGGAAGCTATCATGATTCCCACATCTAGCATCTGACGCAGCTCTACCAGAGATTTGCCAATGGGGACATCCCTCACAGTGCCCTAGTGGGAGATGCTGGTTAAGCACTGGAGCCGTGGCTGATGACACCCATCAGAAATGCACACACACCTGAACAAGAACTCCATAATGAGGCACATGCACAGACCAGAATTATAACAGAGAGTGTGTTTGGGATGCTCAAGTCACGGTTCCGGTGTCTGGATATATCTGGTGAAGCCTTGCAGTACTCCCCAGTTGCATGTACTCAGATTGTCATCGTATGTCATGCTACACAATATGATCCTGCAGAAACAGCTGCCACAGGAACTGCACTGGGCAGGGCCACACAGCCCCCCACCACTGCCAAGGCCTGCACAGGCATAGAGTGACTCAGAGGAGGAACAACCTGAGCCTGCCCCAGGGAATGACACCTCTCTCTGACTCGCACATACAGTAAAAGGGATGCCAAACTTGACACTACCTGTGCTCAACTATGCCCTCCCCATAGCCCTTCTATGGCAAGCCTGCTGATTTCTGTCACTGTGAAATACACCTTTGGGTAAGGGTTACCCCAGTATTCTCTGTGAAACATCTTATAACTGCGTAATGCTGTAGTGTGATAAACTAGTTAGGTAGGAGTTCTAATTGCAGACATGACAACTGTATGCGTTTGTGTGTGCCTCTGTCTGTGTAGGGAGCAATGCTTTTTAGGCTAGTCACACTCATTACAATTCAAATGCCCTACTTTGGCAAGCCTGCTGATGTCCTTCACTTTGAAATACACCTTTGGGAAAGGAGTAGCCCAGTAATCTCTGTGACACATCCTATAACTGCATAATGATAAACTAGTTAGGTAGGAGTTCTACGCCCAAACATGGCAACTGTGTGTATGTTTGTGTGTGTGTGTACCCCTGTCTGTGTAGGGTGCAATGCTTTTTAGGCTAGTTACACTCACTACAATTCAAATGCCCTACTTTGGCAAGCCTGCTGATGTCATTCACTTTGAAATACACCTTTGGGGAAGGCATAGTTTGTTAATCTTTGTGGTGCATCCTATAACAGCATGACGCTGCAGTGTGATATAGTACTTTCATAGGGGTTCTATTCCCAGACATGTCAAGTGTGGATGTGTGTGTTTGTTTGTCTGTGTAGGGTGCAATGCTTTTGAGGCCAATCCCAGTCACTACAACCTCCATTGTCCTACTTTGGCAAGCCTGCTGATGTCATTCCCAGTGAAATACACCTTTGTGGAAGAAGTACTCCAGTAATCTCCATGGCGCATCCTATAACAGCGTAATGCTGTAGTGTGATATAGTAGTTTGGTAGGGATTCTATTCCCAGAGATGGCACGTGTGGATATGTTTGTCGGTGTAGGGTTGCAATGCTTTTGAGGCCATTCACAGTCACTACAACCTCCACTGACCTTCTCTGGCAAGCCTGCTGATGTCATTCCCAGTGAAATACACCTTTGTGGACAGCAGTAGTCCAGTAATCTCCATGGCACATCCTATAACTGCGTAATGCTGTAGTATGATAAACTAGTTAGGTTTATAGTCCCAGCCATGTCAAGTGTGTGTCTGTGTTTGTCATTCATATCCTGTGTGGAGGTGACTGTGAGTGTGTAACAACTGGTCTCATTGTGGAGCGGGTTTTACCTTACAAGGATAACAGATGTCAAATAGCCGAGAGGCTGGGGTGCCAATCCATACCCCTACATATGACATCAAGGCCTGGTGAACAAAGTAAACAACCCTTTTATTACCCAGAGAACACTCTCAACCCATGTCTCATACACAAACCCACTTGCCTAGGCAACAACTGCTATGTTGGTAGTATCTGCATATTGCCCACATATAGTAACCATGGTGATTGCAGTGGACTAAAGAGGGCATGGCACCCTGTCCATCAGTACAATAGGCATGTAATTGCAGACAGTGTGCCTTCACTATGTTCCCCACTGGATGCCTGCAACAACTGTGATGCCATCAAATGTGACCCACAAAGGACATACCATGTCTTAAACACATGCCCTGTATGGACAGATGCCACTGACACAAGGGAATACCTGCATCATGCTATCATTGTAGGTGCAGGGTCAACCAGTTGTCCATTACCAGTTCCCACCACATGAGGCTAGGACTGGCACATCTGATGATAACAATTTGTGTACACAACTTGGGCCAGACACCCCAGGTACAGTTCCACATGCCACTGTACATGTATGTGGGATGTGTGTACATCCCATACATCATCCATGTCATGGACTATAGAACACATACTTGGCAAGCATTGCACAGCACTGGCCACACATAATAGTTACCCAGGTGACTGGATGGTGAATACAGTACCCCCTGCGTGGGCTAATCCAGACACTACACCCCTGAGACACACTGCAGACTATGGTCATGTGGCCTGATGCCAAGGTATACTCTTCATCTAGCCTTGTACAGCCTTCGGGCACAGGCAACCACTACACACCCATGAAGCAATGCACCCATGCTTGTCAGTACTGGCACCTTGTGTCTGTGTGAGTGGCCTATGATGCTTACGACCACATTCACACTCCCTACAACTCCCATTGGCATACTGAAGCATCCTGTCTATTGTCAGACACATTCACATACCCTTTGCCCATATAACCTCTGGATAACCCCTGTGGTGCATGTGATACCTGCACATTACTGTATTGTGGCAAACTAACTAGTGAGGAAGTATATTCCTGACCCTGCCAAGTGTGTCAATGTGTATGAGTCCCTGAGAGAATGTGGATGTGTTGACACTGACACCTACTCATGTAGACAAGCACGTGTACTACACCTACTTTATCGCTGCTATATGACTGCTGCAGATGTCAGTCACCATCACATATAAGTTTTGACAGCTTCTCAACATGTAAGCTATGTGGTGCATGCAATAACTGCATAGGCATGTGATACCAATACATAGTCAGTCAGGGGGTTGAATCCACATACTGGTAGGTGTGTTTCACTAACATGCTTAGGTTTTACTCTCCTACCCCCTCACTGACTTACTTTGTTTCTGTCTGTCTGTCTCACTCCCTCTTTGCTTAGGCAGCAGCTTGTGTTTTGTAAGTGATACTAATGATCAACTGATGGCCTCTACATGAATTGCAATCCTCCTCTAGCTGATTGCATGTGGAACAGCTGTGGTAACATTCCCATAGCCAATTGCATGGAAACACACTCCAATATCTAGGAACATCATGTTGGTGTTGGGCCTTTTCATTCACTGTGAGCAAGACCTAGATTTGGTGTTTGGCAAACAGCATTACAGATGGTTTTGGTATTTACCTCTAACAACATACACTGTGTAAACAGGCCAACAGAGAGGAGGAGGATGTGCCAGACATGACTACAGAATGTAAGTGTTGCTATTCTGCATTGGGAGTCATGTCGGTTTAACAGGATGTGTGTGGATATGGCGGGGCTACATGTTTTAATACCTGTCATAACAGTACTATGTTTTTGAGGAAACTCCCATCTGTAGGGTCATCTGCAGAATGGGCAGTGTGTGGAGCCTTTTGTTTCTTGTGTTACTCACAGAACACCTATCTGAGAACTGCAGAAGCATAGTGTTAGGATTGCAGTCAGTACATGGTGACAGCTATAAAGTTAATGACTTCATATCCCTCATAGGACATATGTCACAACAAACCCTGGTACGACAGTAAATGTATGAGGTTATCACAGCAACATGCCAATATTGGGCCAGTGTTCATAGCTGCAGCCACAGGTCTGTCAACCTTTGTAAATATGTAATGCAGTAAAAGGTGCATATATTCTGTACACCTTTATTTATTGACATCATACCTGATAACAAGCCAGTCAGATATCAGACTGCTACACATGTTATGTATAGTAGGGATTGTTTCTGAGGACAAAATTTTGGCATTCTGCAGTTGTGTGCATAGTACTGGGGTCTGTGTACTTAGGGTGGTGGTCAACAGTGTGTGTATTGTGCATACGTACCTTGGGCTGTGCACCGACTGTGGTAGATGCCATTGTTCTTGATCCTGTTCTATTTGATGTTACATGCTGCTCCGGTGTATGGTACCCTATTGCCTCACATGTCTGTATGGCCAGACACACACATGTCCCATACCACAGACAGCCATTGGACCACACTGTGCCATGACCCAGTGTATGTAGGGTTAGTGTGTGAGTGGCACATATGAGGATGATGTTTATCAGACAGTCCATATAGTGTGATATTAAGCTTGTGTACCATATGCGGCTGTGATTACATTGGTTGTGGGTATGCACTTTCTCACAGGTGGCTGTTACTCTGTGCTGTGACACGTGTGAAGAGCCCACTATAATCGCAGGTACATGTGCATTTCCCCATACAAAATGTAGTCCAGTGTTGTGGCACTCTGCCTGTAGTTTGCACAGTGCTTTGTGACATGCCTAACAGCCTAGTGTAATTACCCAGTGTGCTGTTATGTCCAGTTATTTGCAAGACATACTGTTGTCAGACCACAATAACTGTTGTGTATTTCTGACAAAGCAGTGGGATTCTGTACAGAGGTATGTCACTAACTACTGGATAGTATGTGGCCATGTGACCTCTGCACCACCAGGTATTATGTGTTAGGACAAACCGGCATGTGTGCATGCATAAACTGCATGGGCATATGTAGTCCAGTATTTACATGATATACCCACGTACATGGCTATTAACATCCACATTGGGAGGCATCGTCCACATGTCTCGCATGAAGGGGATATGTGTACACCTCTGGACTGAATACAGAGTGCCAGACTGTCCACATATAATGGTCATATCTCTGCTGTAGTCCACAGGATCATTACTGTCCTAGCAGTGGTACTGTACTATAATGTA
>NC_056728.1:1036509845-1036697345 GCF_019279795.1 Protopterus annectens
AGGATCATCCCACTGATTTTCCCAGGGGGGCAGGGTGCCAGGCAGCAGATAGGGGCCAATTTACTGGACATTCTTGACATATCTGTACAGTTGTGGGGGTATGATTCTGTATGCAGCATACTACCACTCCCAGGATTCAAACCATGGCTGTCTGTGCTATAAATACAACGGTTCACATCTCAGTTGAGTGCGCTATTTGTATTTTATTTGCCTTTTCACTGTTTTCTGTCTATGTCTCTCTCATTTGTACTATATGACTTTTTGGGATTACACCAGTCATATACAGACATTCCTACACATTTTATATATGTAGCACAGTGTGGGTAACAGTGCTTAATATTACAGTACTATTAAGTGATTACAAATCTGTATTACCATATGATACCAGAGTAAACACATGCAGTCCAGCAGTTAGACCTTTATTGACAGGTTATTATACTTTTATTTACATACAACATATATGAGACTCTTCCTGCCATATTCTCTGGTGTGTGCAGTACATGCCTTTAAACAATGCATGTTTTATACAGGGAATTAACTTACTACTACTTTTAAATTTATTTCCTATGACAGTGCATGTAAGAGTATTACTAACTTGCCTCGCATTGCAACCACTCCAAGCAACATCCATGGGCCTCCTGATTCATAGCCCACTCACTTGCTGCTCTGAAAGACATAAGAGGAATATTTAGCCATACCTATTCATAATATACATGAGCTGGCAATTATTAGACAGGTAGTGGACTGATACCTAAACACAGCTGGGACCTCTCCTGTCCTCCTAGCCTCTTGGATCCACTGATCCAAGAGATCCCCCATTCACTGCTTCAGGTCAGCATAGTAAAACCTGACCGGGTCACCAATTTGGGGTATGCCAGTGGCACTGGTGAGGTCACGCGTGAGACAGTCCCAGGTTTCTGCTTTGTATTGGGAACCATGGTATTGACCCAGCAGCAGTCTTATGTCATGATCATTCACAAGGAGTCCTGCCATAACTCTGGACTCCTGGATGCCCCAGCGCTGCACCCGAAAGCGCACACCCTCTCCCATTCCAGACATAGTGCCTACAAGGTGAAGCTACAACCAGTTATGAGATGTATTCCCTCCTGTTGGGTTTAAATAGGGCTGGTTTCCCGCACTTTACCATGATTGGATGGTTTTGAAAAGGCTAAGCTATAGGAAAACCTGCTTACCTAAGGCTGGCATTCCTTAAAGGGATATACTAATGGGCAGAATGAGTTAGCTTGCCTACACATTGCTTATACCTACTAAGCTGTGTTGTGCAATGCTTAGCGTTGGTTAATATATAAGTTGCATTATATTTGCATTGTGGCATTGATTTATTATTCATTACATGTTATATATGTGTTTGGTATCCATGATTCATGTGTATGTACACTGTATTGGGTTATTGTGTTTATTAGGAGATTTCAACACTTTATTACAATGACACCTCACATCTGGGCTTAATGCAGTACTCCAGTTCATATATGTATGTTATGTAGCAGGTTACACAACATAAGACTGTATATAGATTCCTTTCACATGTTCAGTTTGAATTTCCTATAGTGAGGATCTGTTTGGAATGTATCTGACCCGACACGGAATGTATCTGACCCGACACTTGCAGCAGCTGGAGAGGCCACAAAAGTTCCTCACCAAAAGGATAAAAGGGTTCAAAATCTCTGCTGCTGCGCCCGACTGAAAAACTCTCTCTCTTCTCAGTAGTCACCTTGCTCAGAGGTGACCTGCCTAACATACAGGGCAAGGCCATGTCAAACCCAGATTTGATGAATATGCCTCAAAAAAAAAAGATCCGTCCCGTCAGATCACAGGCGCCACCTACACTTTCGACCGACCTGGGTAATAGGGCGTGCTGGAGGATAGATTCATCATTCATCACCCAAAGACTTGTATAATAAAATCGGAATATGTGAGCAGGCAGCAGAGCACTGGCCTTGCAATCAAGAAATTCTTGACCATGGATGGATGATCGCAGATATACCCCAGGGATTCAGTGTCACTCACCAGCAAAAGCAGGCACAGCAAAATAATGGGTATCCCATAAATAAGGGTGGCGTAAGCCACAAAAAAACTATGGGCTTGGGCAATGCCCTCGGGCAGATAGCCTAGTATGAACCTATGAACCTATGAACCTATACCTTAAGCATATGCACTGCTGTGATGGCTTAGTGGTAAACTACTGTGACTCTAATATACAGAGTCCTCGGTTCAAGACCTGGATAGGCTGTTTATTTTGTTTCTGGCCAGAACAGCGGCTGTTGCATACAGAGTGATTAAGGCACTTTCAAGCAATTGTAAGTGGGTCTGCATGAGTTTGCGTGAGGGTAAGCTATTCTAACCTTCGGTGAAATATGCTTACAGAGAGTTAGCTTCAATATTGCTTAACCTGTGTGCGCATTGCTTATACCCATACAAACGGGCTTAAACTTGCTTACTACTGCTTAAATATGCTTACTCCCATGTACTACTGCTTAATAGTGCTTACACTTGCATACTAGTGCTTACTCCCACTTACCACAGCACTAATTTAGACAGTAATGTCTAATGGTTCTTGGGAAGGTGGTGGATTTGGAAACTGTATGGATTTATCATTCATTACACATTTTACCTTCCATTTGTATCCATGATTCCTGTGTACATATACTATATGGGGCACTTGTGATTATCTGTCGACTTTGCAACATTATACAATGACACCTCACATCTGCATTTAATGCAGTACTCCAGTTTACAAATATATGTTATAAATATATAAATTTTATAAATATATGTTATCATAGGTTATGCAACAAAATAAATTTATCATACAGTGATTTGACATGGAAAATGGATTGTACTGGAGTGGGACTCAAACTGAGAATGTTTGCACGTAAGGTGACTGCTTTGCCCACTACACTATTGCTGTACTGCTTCATTTGCATATATCTTGCTTTTTATCCTCTTGTGCCATTTAAGCTGCATTAACAGTAGCTAAGCGATGGGCAAACCCGCTCACCTACAGTTAAATTAAATCTGTTTCATAAAAAAAAATTCTTTATATTTTATTTTTTTAACTATTGCTCTTGTAAACATGGGGGGGATGTTGCTGGGGGTATGTGAACACCTATGAGCAGTTTCACTCATCCTTTTATTCATACTCTGCTGTTTTTCATTGCAGGGGTGTGTATATTCTGAGAGCTCTGCTCTCAGACACACCCCTGCACTCGTACACGCTCCATGTACATTTAGGGGCTCAGGCAGAGCGCCATCATTAATATGCATGATGTGCTGCCGTCCTGCTCCTAAACAGCCGCTTCCGTGCAGGTCTAAGCTAGTCCTGCATGGAAGGATAGTGAATCCGTCGCAGTACAACAGAACATTGCACAAGGTGGACATTTTCTACAAAAAAGATGGCAGAAATGTGTCTGCTACCATGTAACACAAAATTTATGAAACAAATAAAGTTAAGTGCTTTGTCTAGGCTAAAAGTAATGTATCTAGTTTATATTTCTAGCCATATTTAGTTAAACGTTATCAAAATTTAATAAATGCTTCTTATTTGATTTTATACATGGTAGTAATAATTTTAGCATTCTTTTGTTTGTTTATTTAGGATCTATGTTAAATGAACGAACGATCAAAATGTCAAGTACAACATACTCGACAACGTTTGATCTCTCGTTCATTTAATCGGACACTCTAAATGCTGAAATTTGGAGTTCCGAAATGTTTTGGTCAGCCATCCCAGTCAGTGTAGCGTGTGACGTAGACACACTACACTGTTTGGAATGGCTATGTCACAGGCTGCTTAGTTTAATATACCAACTCCGAGATCACTGTACATTGGGGAAAGGGCAATTTCCCGGTAATTGCTTGTTGTGATTACTGGGAAATTGCCCTTTCCCCAATGTACAGTGATCTCAGAGTTCATATATTTAGTTGGGGGGCTGTGGGGGCACAGCCCCCACTTTATTTTAAAAGTAGTTGTGTCTGTGTAGGTGTGTTAGTGTTTGAATGATGTGAGTGTGTAGGGGTTTGTAAGCTTTGGTTGTATATGTGTGTTTTGTATGTTAGTGTAGGGGAAGTGTGGGATGTGTTTCGGGCTTTTACAGGTTCGAGGTTTTGAATTTAGGATCATAATGTTTTGAGTATGTTGTACTCAACATTATTATTGTTTGTTCATTTAATATAGGCCCTTTATTTAGCCCTTGGGCTATCTTTCATAATGAAATGCATGTATCATGTCGACACAGTGTTCATAGGGTGGGTTAATACATTATGCTCTTTTTATTTTGTCGTATGGAATTTTTCTAGTGGTGGTTTATGTTTATTTAATGGGCATGGTCATTCATTTGATCATTTATTTTTTCCAGTGTATACATTTTTATATACAATACCTTTAGACTAGTTTATATTTATATTAATATTTATTCAAAAAACATTAAATTTCAGTAAATATTTCTAATTTTATTTTACATGTTGTAGTGATGATTGCTTGCAGGTGGTCATGGTGGTGCAGCGGTTACAGCAAGAGGTTTCCCAGTTCAATCCTCAGCTGGGGTGCCTTCTGTGCAGAGTCTGTATATCCTCCCTGTAGTCACGTGGGTTTCCTCCCAAAGACATAATGTAGGTGGATTGGACACTCTAAATTGTCCCTAGGTGTGCATGTGTGTGCCTTCTGTGAAAGGTTGGGTGCTGGGCTGGCAACTCGACACCATAACACTCCACTGCCAATCATGAGCGGACAAGTGATCCATTGTAGTGACACCTAACTGGGAAAAGCCCGAAGAAGTGATGATTGTTTGCATTCCTTTTTATATTTATTTAGCCCTTAGGCTACATTTTATAATGTTGTGCATTAATCATTGAAACACCAGTTGTTGAGGTAGGCCAATACTGTACAAGCTTTTTATTTTGTGGAATGACATTTCTCTGGCGGTGGTTTATGGATATTCATTGGACATTTTTATTCATTTCTTCATTTATTTTTTTCATTGTATACCTTTAAGGGTGCCAAGTTACTGAAACCAAATGGTATATAAGGAAACGTTGAGCTGTTAAGCATCAGTTCTGATGAAGTCCTTTTTTACGTAACATAGGACAGAAGTGATTATTTTTTTGTTTTATTTTCAATAAACATATGTTCACTTGGTAGCAGACATGTTTATGAACTCTTCCTTGTAGAAAACTTCTGCCTTGTGTATTATTCTTTTGGGTTATGAGTTTTGATGCACATCTACCATTGTTGTTTGATTTATTCTGTATTCACTCTCAGCTTACTACATATATTACCTCTCATAACTATCACAGATATAATAAATCACAGCAGAACTACAGATCTTCTAACCTCTGCCCTAATTCTGGATCTTTCAAAAGGTATTCAACATAGTCAGTCACCAAATTCTCCAAAACTCTCTTATTATGGGCTATAATCCTCCACATTTAACTGGTTTCTAAGTTACCTCACTAATAGGTCCAAAGCAGTGCAATTGCAAGATGATTTCTCTACTTTCCATTCTATATCCTTTGGAGTCCCACAAGGCTCCATTTTATGACCACTACTGTTTAACTTATTTATCAATGACCGAAACACAGCAGCAAGAGAGGTAAACATTGAACATTATAATGATGACTCCACTGTAATATGTTTTATTAGAACACTTCACATGCTTCAAATGCTCACCCAGAAATTCTTCTCCTCCATAGAAGGTTGACTCACAACTCCTCCTGGGTCAACAAATAAATAAATAAACCATTGTAGTTCACCCCAACTCTCTCTCCTCCCAAAAAACTGCCTGAAATATACTTCCATCCAAGACCAATATAGAGCTGGTATCCCACAACAAACTACTAGGTGTGATTATAGATCACCACCCGAAATGTTATCTCCACCTTCAGCATGCCATAAAGAGGACACACAAAAAGCTAGGCTGCTTATACAGAGTAATACAAAACCTTACTGACTCTTCTAGACAAAACATAGCCACTTCTTTTCCACTTACCACCCTATTATGTGCCTCTCCTATACTAACCAATTTCAAATGTTCTCTATCAGCCATACTTGAACAATGCTACAATAAAGTAGCCAAATTCACAACCAACCAACAATATAAATCATATCACTGCCTCTCTCTAATACAACTAAATTGGCTCAAACTAGATAATTCTTTATTGTACTCACAATTAATTCCAACCTTCAAGCTATTGCACAACCTTGAAAAATTCCCATCTCTTCACACCATCACATACCTCTCATGTGTACCTCATTACAAGGAATGTCCCTCAGTTGAGGTCTTAAAAAGTCCATGTTCCTTGAAGTTCATACTCCATAGGTTCATAAGTATATACTAGGCAAATGGCCAACAGGGCCTTTATAAGCATAGCCATTTAATTCAACCCACTTGTGTCCCTATGTATCATGGACAATTATTAGAAGGGTGGTATATTAGTTAGGTTTATAAAGGTTATGTTGGGGGATATTTTAGTTTGGGCATTACTATCTGCTGCTATCTGTCAGAGACATAGGGGCCACACCTGAGGAGAATTTCTAATTTCCTATCAATTGGTCAAGGTTACACTTAAATAGGGTTAGGGATGGACTCTGCTTCAAATGGATGGAGACCCTGTTCCAGAGCATATGGATCCTCTTTATGTCAAAAGCAAAATTTAAATCCTTGGATCTAGTGGTTCTGATGTTGTTGTTTTTTTGGATGTGCAAAAGGTCCACCAGAGTTTGATCAGATGATGCTTTGTAGGCATAGACCGAATCTCAATAACTTGTAGGTGACAGAGTATAGAGGTGGGGCTTTAAGCTGATATGTAGAGGACAATGTGTTTATACCCTGGTAAAGCACCTTTGTGGGTGTTCCGGCTGTTGCTTATGCTTGGTCAGGTATAGGCTGAAGGGGGCATTATACTCAATGATGGGTCTGATAAGGGCAAAATAAAGTGACACTATGACTTCTTTGGGCCTGGATGCCATGCCTTTACTTATAAGTTGGGCAACATAGAATGATCTTCTTACTACCACAAGTTGGCCAAAGTCCAGATTAGGGTCTACATATGTTTCCAAATCCCTGAGTAGTGGGTCAAGTCTTAGGGGTGTCTTATCTATGGATTAATTAGCTTGGGTGGCATATTTCCAAAAAGGCAGTATGAACCATTTCTTGGCATTGAGTTTTAGTCTGTGACTTTGGCAACAGTCATTTGTCTGTGTTAACCCTCTTGTAAGATGTTTGTGTCATGGAGGAATGCATAATATAGCTCTGAATTTGCAGTCTTCTGTGAACTGCATCAGACAAAGCCCTTGACATTAACCTTTATCTCTGAAATGTGGATGCCAAACAGGAACAATCCCAGCATGTAGCCTTAAGGTACTCCACTGTTGACTGGTCTTTTAGTGGAGGCGGTATCACCAATCTTGACTGCCTGAGTCCTATCTGAAAGTCAGCTGGTTATCCAGTGAGTTATGTAGGGGTTTATGCCCAGTTTGGTGAGTTTGCCAACTATATCTGAGTTAGGTATTATATTGAATACCTTAGCCAAGTCCACGTAAGTGGAGTGCACCATTTTACCCTCATCCGTTTCCTTGGCGACTTTCTCAAAGTCCACCAGATTTACCTTCCCTTGACAAAGCCAAACTAGGTTGGGTCCATTGTATGAAGGTTACCTATGCCTTTATTGATCATTTACATGAAATTTCATTCCATGGCTTTGAATATTAGACTAGTCAGGCTAAAAGGTTTGTAGTTTCTGAGGCTGATTGATGGTCTACCCTTGTGAAATGAGGTAACTGTTGCAATTCTCCATTCTCGTGGAACAAAGCCTCTTTTGAGGCTATAGATGAAAAGTGACTCAAATGGTCCTGACATTTCATGCTTCAAGCTATTTAAGAAGTATCTCAGGATATTGTAATGGCCCAATGAGGCTGTGTTTTAGGCCTTAGCAAGCTCCACCAGGACCTGTTCCCTGTTAATAGTTTTTTCTTAGGAGGGGTCAGGGAGGAGTAGGGAGTGAAATTTGAGCTAAATTTTGTCAGCCAGCAGCATCACTGTGTTGTTCTGCTCACAGAAGGTCACAAGTTCTGCACACTGGTGTTTGTTGCCTTTGAAGTTTTGAACATAGCCAAAGAAGGCCTTCCAGTTCTCTTTAGCCTGTGAGGCTATCTTGACCTCGCAATTGGCCTTGTTGGATTTTAGTCCTCTTAGTTTCCTGTTTAGGTTAGTTAGAGATCTCCCATGATTGTGGGAGTTGTTCTTTCTGATTTTAGCCATGACTTTTTTTTCTTTTGTTATATATGCTATTAAAGTTAGGATTCTACCCTTGTGGTTTGTTTTTAGAGATTTTTGGGGCTTACTTCTAGTAGGTTCAGCAGCCTCTATACAGTCATTATATGATGTAATTGCATTGGAATAGTTCCTAATTGTTACAGGGTTTCCTGGGGTTACCAAGTTGATTTTTATTTCAAAGGAGACAGCTTTCTGGTCCAACCTCCCCAATGAGTATGTGACATGGGGGGTGTTTGCAGTGCTCTCCCATATTTGTGAGCACCAAATCTATTACATTTGAACTTCTGGTGGGTGTGCACACTATCTGGTCAAAGGTATATGTGCTACTAATATCTAGAAATCATTGTGCCTGTGAGTATGAGGCAGTATATGTTTCCCATGAATAGGGTATTCGGTTTAATGGTGTGTCTCCATTAAGTCTATGTATGAGCTCTAGGATTCTAGTGACACAGAGGGTGAGCTATAGCTTGCTAGGATATGGTATGGGACTTTGTCTTTGGTGATTTCATGTGGATTAATTGCAGGTCATCATCCTGTTTAACCAACATAGAGTTATGCAGCTGCTAACGTAGACTGAGACCCCTCCACATTTGTGTTACTGTCTATACAGCTGATTGTCTAAATCTGTGTAAGGCACTGAAACTTTGCATTGGCAAGTGCGTTTTTTATATTTAAACCATTTCTCAGTAATGGCACAGATGTCTATATTCTCTAGAGTGAGGAGATCTTGCAGGGTGTGGAGTTTCTTGTTTAGGTTCCTAGCACTGAGCAATAACACCATTAGGTTTCGTTGGGTTTTGTTTGCTATGTTGGTAGGTTTGTCAATTTGGTATTACTTAAAAAAGGCTCTAAGGGGGTTGATAATGTTTTAGCCAATATTCAGAAGCCTAGGGGAGACAGGTGTAGACCATCCTTTACAAACAAGGTGGTTTGCTAACCATGTCCTCCAATGCTTGCATACATTGAATCCCCCTTGAAAGACACCAATTATTGAAGTCAATCATCTTCTTTTGTACTGTGCCATCATCATTGGTGAAGATAGACTGCTACTCAATAAAAGTCACATACTTGCCTGAGACACATATTCAGAGAGATCAACAATTTCTCTCTTCATATAGTCCAGGAAAGTACTTCCCAGGTCATTACCTCTCACATGGACTATGGCAGAATCATACTGATACCTGCAGTGTAGTTATTTGTTTGCATGGCTAACTTAGCAAATCCTGGCTCCAGATAAGCAACTGACCATTATCCTCTCCTGTTGAGCCTGATTTCCAGCTTTAACCCCTTCTCACCCCCAACCATCCCTCCCACACCATCCCCAAAAAAATACCCTCAACTATAGTATCTGTGTGTTATACAGTGGAGTCCCTTTGATAACAGTTCTCAGCAAATGTGTTGGCTTGCCTTATGGCCTTTGCTGTTGGGAATTCACTGGGTGTAGAAGTATGTGTTATGTTTGGTATTACTTTTGGTAAAAGCTTTAAAGATTGCTGAGGATAGGCATTGCTGTTTATAGGCTTAAGAGATCTTTGAGGCTTGGAATGATCAATGTAGGAAATTCTTTTTGTAGGGAACCTTTGCGGACATTCCAGTTGCTACATGTGTCTGGTCAGGTACATAATAAAGTGGACATATACTCTATGACTGGTCTGATGAGGGCCAAATGTAGTAGTATGATGACCTCGCTGGACATCAGTGCAATGCCCTTGCTTATAAGATGAGCAACATGGAAACATTTTCTTATTACTTTGGACACATATTGTTCAAAGCTAAGTTACTAGCTACATGAGTTTCCAGATATTTGACTAATGAATCAACTTTTAGGGCTGTTTTATTGATGATGTAGTTATCCAGAATGGCTAACTTCCCAGATGGTATTATAATGCATTTCTTGATATTTAATTTTAAGCCATGGCTTTAGCTGCAAGTGTTTGTCAGTGCTAGACCTTCCTGGTGGGTGTTCACATCTTGGAGGGATTCAATGACTGCTCCCAGTTTGCAATCATCTGCAAACTTGATTAGCCAGAGGCCATTAACATTGTTTTTTACATCTGAGAAGTAGATGCCAAAGATCAGTGGGTCTAGTACAGAGCCCTGGGGACTTCACTGGTGACCATCCTCTTTGTGAAGGTGGCCTCATGGATTCTAATCTCCTGTGTCTTATCAGTGAGCCAGCTAGCTATTAAGCATGTTATAAAGGGGTTTATACCTAGTTTGTAAGCTTGTTGACAATGCCCAAGTGGGATATTGCATCAAATGCTTTAGCCAGATCTATGTAGGTAGTATGGATAGTTTTACTCTCATCCAATACCTTTGTGACAAAGTCCAACAGATTCAGCAAACATGTTCTTCCTTTGACAAAGCCAAATTGGGATGATTGCAGTGCCTGGAGGTCTCCTATGTCCTCATTAATAATTTCCATACTTATTCTTTCCATGGCTTTGGAAATAAGTCTAGTCAGACTAATGGGTCTGTAGTGTCCAGGACCTGATAGAGGTCTTTCCATATGAAGGTGGATGACTGTTGCAATCCTCCACTTACATGGCACAAAGCCTTTTTTAAGACAATTGTTAAACAATGACTCCAGGGGTTCTGATAAGTTGTATTTTAAACTGTTCAGGAGGCATCCTGGGATGTTATTATTGTGGCCCATTGAGGCTGTGTTCTTGACTTTAGTGAGTGCAATCAGTACAGGCCTCCAGTTATCATTAGAGAGGTTATGCTTGAGGGTATTTTTGGGGGATGGTTGGGGGTGAGAGGGGGATTAAAGTTGGAGAAGAAGTTGTTCGCTGACAGGTTTTCTATATTGCCTGGATCAGTGAATGTGACACTATTAACACATTGCTGAACTGATGGTAAAAAGTGTTGAACTGATGGTTCAGCGCATTGCTGTGTAGTGCCCTTGAGGTTTCTGATATAGGTGAAGAAAGCCTTATAGTTATTTTTCACCTAGATGGCTATCTTAACCTCAAAATTGGCCTAATTAGCCCTCTTAGTTGCCTATTTAGTTTGACAAGAGAGTTTTTATCTTTATGGAAATTACCTTTCCCAACCTTTGACATAATTTTTTCTTGTTTAATTTGTGGTGACACCAGGGCAGTCTGTTTCTATGGCTAGTCCTGGACTTACTTCTTGTAGGTACAGCAGCCTCTATGCAGCCATTGACATAGCTGTACAGAGTTTGAGTACAGTTCAGCATAGGCTACTGTATTTCCAGGGTTTGGAGGAGCACTGAGTTTTGACAAATCATCATGTAATGAAAAGAAATTTGCCTTGGAATAGTTCCTAACTGTTACTGGTTTTAATGGGACTACAGACTTGATTTTAGTTTTGAAGGAGACAGCCTTATGGTGGGACCTTACCAGAGAGGACAAGATATAGGTGTGGGTGCAGTGGGTGCATATCTGTGAGCATGAAGTCTGGTATGTTGGTATAGGTTCATAGGTTGGTACTAGGCTATCGGCCCTAGAGCCTATACAAGCCTAGCCATAATAATTCCCTGGATATTTCTTTCCACAATATTTACTTCCCTGGACCTCTGTCTAGCAGGGCGACTGACGTGATCCACTGGGTGAATTTCCTATCTCACATCCAATCATCAAGGTTCCTTTTGAAAAGGGCCAAGGAGGTGCTCTGCTTGACATGTATGGGCAGTCTGTTTCAGAGTATGGGGAGTGTCTGGGTCAGGAACCTATCCCTCCAGCATGTTTTGTTCATTGTGATGACAAGGTTTAGATCTCTGGAGCGTGTAGCTCTGAGGGATTTCTTTAAGTGGAGCATGTCCAACAGCTCAGAGTTTACATGGCCTTGTATGTTAAGCACAGATCGCCTCTGAGTAGAAAATGTGCCACAGAGTATAGCTGGAGTTTTTTTTTTAGATGGTCAGCACAGGGCATCTGCTTTAGGCCTGTGATTCTTTTAGTGAGTTATTTCTGTGGCCTTTCCAACTGTTGTAGATGTGTTGTGAGTTACATACCAAATGGGGCATTGTACTCTATAATGGGTCTAATGAGGGATGAGTACAGTGGGACAATGACCTCCTTTTTTCTGGATGAAAAGCCCTTAGTGATGAGATGTGCCACATAGAAGGATTTCCTGACTGTTGTGGCGATATGGTTATTGAAGGTGAGACCACTGTCCACCTGTGTCCCTAAGTCTCTCATCACACTTTTGGTTTTTAGTGTACTGCCACCTAAATGGTAATTCATGGATACATGTTTTTTCCCAAAGGGGATAACTATACATTTCTTGGCATTGATCTTGAGCCCATGGCTCTGGCACCAAGCATCTTTTTCTGTAAGGCCCTTTTGTAGAATATCCACATCATTTGGGGATTCAATAATGGCTCCCAGTTTGCAGTCATCTGCAAACTTTGTTAGCCAGAATCCCTTAATGTTGGCCTGTAATTCAGAGAAGTATATGCCAAACAAGAGTGGTCCTAGGACTGAACCCTGAGGTGCACCACTTGTCACTTGTCTGGAAATGGATTTGGAGTCGGCTACTTTTACAGTCTGGGTTCTGTCAGTAAGCCAGTTAGCAAACCATCGAGTGACATAGGGACTTATGCCCAGCTTAGTAAGTCTATCTATAATTCCAGAGTGGGGGTGGTGTTGAAGGCCTTGGCAAGGTCCAAATAGGCTGTGTGGACCACCTTACTCTCATCTACAGTTCTGGAGACTGATTCAAAGAAGTCAATCAGGTTCAGGAGACAAGATTGGCACTTCACGAACCCAAACTGGATGGGGTCCAGTGTTTGAAGCTTGCCAATGTCTTTGTTTATAAGTTCCATGATAATACATTTCATGCCCTTGCATATCAGGCTCATCAGACTGATGGGATGGTAGTTCCCAGGATCCAAGGTGGATCCCCCCTTGTGGAGTGGGATAACTGTAGCTGTGCACCACTCAGTTGGCACGATGCCTGAGGTGAGGCTATGATTAAACATGACACTTAGATGAGGTGCCAGCTCATTTTGTAGTTCATGTAGTACACAGCCCAGGATGTCATCTGGTCCCATAGATTATGCATTCTTAGCTTTGGAGAGTGCGGTCTCTACCTGTGTGGCCGTGATTACCGAAATTTGGCAATCTTTTGGTCTTGAGATGGGCCTTTTAGGGGGTGAGAGGGGGGTGAAGTTGGCACTAAATCGATCTGCCAGGATATTGGCAATATCCATGGGATCAGTATATTTAATGCCATTCTGTTGGAGCTCAGAGC
This sequence comes from Protopterus annectens, assembly GCF_019279795.1. NCBI lineage: Eukaryota > Metazoa > Chordata > Ceratodontiformes > Protopteridae > Protopterus > Protopterus annectens. Next base: position 1,036,523,357 of record NC_056728.1, read on the forward strand.
AGATCTGAGCTTTGCCATTTAGATTCTTGACATAACTATAGAATGCCCTGTGGTTGTCTTTGGAATCTTTGGCAATTTTATTTTCGTAAGTAGCTTTGGAGGATTTCATGAGGGATCTCAGCTTCTTACTGAGGCTGGTAAGGGAGTTTTTTGCATCCTGGTATTTTCCTCTTTTCTGCAACAGTTTCTTCCTTCTGTTGTATAGTTTGTTTATGGCAGAGGACCACCAGATTGGCTTCCTTTTTTTGGAAGAATGCATCTTGGTTCGATTGGGGATGGCACGATTCATGCACGAGTGGATGTGCTCATACAGTGCCTTAGTGTAGGATTCAGCAATTGAACTTTCAGTTCCCGTCTGCATGGGTGTTATGAAGTTTGTCACTTCTGACTTGAGTAGGATAAAGTTGGCTTTGGAGAGGTTTTTTATGGAGGTTTCCTTATTGGAGGGTGGGGGTGGGATGTGGATGTCAAGAGTGATTAGCTTATGGTCAGACCTGACCAACAAGTGGGTGACCATAGGTATGGAGCATTGATTTCTCATGTTGGTAATGACCAGGTCTAGGATATTGGAGCCCCTGGTGGGACAATGGATTAGTTGGTCCAGGGCATTGGAATTTATGAATTCCAAGAACCGTTGTGAAAAGGTGTTGGTATCCGAGTAGTTTTCCCAGTTAATGGCAGGGTAATTGAAATCACCCAGTTTTCGGTGTTTGGATGTATCTTAATATTTCCAGTATGTTTAGAAAGGTGTAGTGAGAATCTTGGGGCATGGTGGGGGATCTGTAGCAAGCTACAATTTGGACTGCAGTCTTACCTAGTGTTAGTTGCACCTGAAGAATTTCAGATGCATTGTGCTGGGCAACTAGCCTGCAGGTGTGACTATCCTTGGTGAAAATAGACACTCCTCCACCTTTAGTGCTTTGGTCTTGGTTTGGTGGCCAAAATGTGTGGTAAGAGTTGTAGCCTGGTATTGCAGGGAGTTTCTAGTGAATGTATTCTTTGGTATTGATGGGAGTTTCTAGTGTACGTATTCTTTATGTGTATGTGACTGCAAATTAATTTCAACCAATGATCCAAGTATGGAAAGGACATAAGAGGAAAGACTGAGGCAGAACATATGTTGGAGAAGACATTTACTCTCCTAAATGCATCATAGATACATTTCTATTTGCGGCTTGGCAGGAAAAGAAAATGAATATTTTAAAAACAGTAAGAACAGATAAGTGGTGTGAGTGATATGAGAAACTAGAACATGTACCATGCATGCATGCATTCCTTCATTGAAATGCATGACAAAGAACAAAAGCATGGCTTGTAACCTGAGGTAGATAATACTATCACTTGTGGGGGGCTGCAGCAGAACTGTCAGTCACACATGATGAGATCACCATTGATGTGGATACTGAGCCCATAACTGTTATCAAATATTAGGTAGGACTACCTGAGCAAGGTTTGATTCATTTCATGATGTAGATGACAGTGATTCCTACCTATGTCTACCATATCTATTATATACAACCAGTATGGGCTGGCATATATTCATATAGCAGGTTACATTGTGTCCACCTATTGTACATTTGTGGACTATCATTAAGAGAGAAGTAGAAACTACATTTTTTTTAATGTGGAATGTCTGTCTTGTGGAATCATGTAATCTACAAGATAAGTCTTAAAACAAGAGGTGGAGTCTAACATGGCTGTGTCTGCAAAAACTGTGTTCTTTTCACCCAGAAGGACAATTGTTCTCCAGAAAAGAAGGTCTGTAACCATGCAGCAGCTTGCTGTGGCCAAGGCCCCACCCATACTAGTCAAGAACTCTCCTTGTGATAAGGTTTCTATTTGTGCCTTAAAAGATTATGGTGTGCGCACATATGCACACAGAGCATACCAGAACATTTGTAAGAGTAACCAATTCATCTGTATGTCAAAGAGGGGGCAGAGCAATGAGAGAACTTAATGATGCTTTAGTCCTGATCACGGTACTGATAGTTCCCAAAGGTATTGTACCACTTTACAGTGGTACACCCTGACATATACTATGCTGTCCTGCCATTTGGATAGATTACAGGATGTTGTTAAGTATGACACTCCTTCTGGAACATGACATTGTAACTCCTGAATAGTCTGTCTACCCTGAGTATAAATGCACAAAATCCAATGACACTACATGTACTGAGACCTGTAACATCATATGCATACAGTGTATGGATGTGCATTATTTAAGCATAGTTGTGTGAAAATTTGAACTGTCTGCCAGGGTTCATAGCTATTAGACCATTTCAGGACTGTGGAGTGTCTGTATCTAGTAATGACCGGTGAGAATTCCAGTGTCATCTAAGGAATAAAGGCATTGCTGTGAAGTGGACTGAAGGGGGCTGAAGAGGATGACACCCCTGCCAGGTACTTGGCAGACATTCTGCATTAATACCTGTGCTACTGGAAGCACCATCCTGGCAACAGAAGCCAGTGCCCATACTTGGTACTGCTTATAATGACCCCTGAGTAAATGAAGTTCCAATTATATGACTTTACTTTGCCACTACACTTTACTTCTGTGCCACAGGGTACACTGGTGGTGAGCCTTGACTGAGGGGGTTGAATGACACTAAGCAGGTCTTGGCACTTCTTCTAAGTGTTACTGCTCATAAAAATATTGTTCTACTGCACCAGCTGCCAGGGATTATACAAGAATAATGAATACACTGGTTGTCAGGCAGTCACTGGCTCTGACACCTTATTTGTTGAACACCCCAAGGCTGCACATGTCACAGGATGTGTGTGTTATGCACTGTAGTTGTAGTGTAGCTATAAGCCAGAATACAACTGTTGCTGCCTATGGCTCTGCGCTTGATGTGTTGTCTGTATTCCATGCATCCGTGAATGTCTGTGGTGTTTCCACCTTATACATTCATAGGTTCCTAAGAGATTACTAGGCTAATGGCACAAGAGCCTTTACAAGCCTAGCCAATATAACCTGATTTGAAAAAGTATATGGCCCCTAGGGGAAAGAGGATGGCATGGGTTTGTGGCTAGATTGCCCCTGTCCATAAGGGTCATAGGTGCTACCCCAAGTGTGAATTTGCAATTCCGTAAGCAATGATCCAAACTGTGCTTGAAGAGGACCAGAGAAGGGCTCTGCTTAATGTGAATAGGAAGCCTGATCCAAAAAATTAGGAATCTCTGAGACACATCTGTCTCTCCAGCATCTTTTATTTGAGTTATTGACTAAGTTTAGATTCCTAGAACAGATGACCATCGTGCTATTTGTCTTGTGGATGTGTAGCAGCTCAATTAGGGCTGGATTTGAGTGACTTGTAGGTCAAGCATAGGTTAGTCATTAATAGTCGGTAAGAGACAGGGTACAGGGTAGGGGTTTTAATCTATCTGCAAGGGACATGTTGTTTACACCCTGTATTTTCTTTATGAGGAGCCCCTGACATTGCTCAAGCTGTTATAAGTGCCTAGTCAAGTACATTTCAAATGGCACATTGTACACAGTTATTGGTCTAATGAGGGCTGAATACCTGGATCTGGTTGCCATACCTTTACTTATAAGTTGTGCCACATAGAAGAACTTCCTGACCACTGTGGACAGATGCCAGTCAAAATTCAGGGTACTATCTATCTGTTTACCTAGATCTCTCACCTCTGAGTCTACTCTTAGGGATGTGGTGTTAAATGTTGTAGTTTGCAGGGTTATTGGACTTTTCAAAGAGTATGATAATGTATTTCTTCATGTATATTTTCAAGATATGGCTCAGACACCAATTATTTGTCTGATTTAGACCATTCTGAAGGATATCTACATAATTGGAAGATTCAGTGATTGCCCCCAGCTTGCAGTTGTTAGCAAATGTTGCCATCCAGGCACCTTCCACTTTGGCCTTGGCATCCAAGAATTATATTTGGAACAGGAGTGGTCCCAGCACTAAGCTCTTCAGCACACCACTAGTAAAGGGCTTCTTGCTGGATCTGGATTCATCCATTTTAATCATGTGTCCTGACCATGAAACAGCCAGCTAGTCATCTGGTGATGTAGTGATTTATGCCTAGTTTTGTGAGTTTATATATAATATCTGAGAGTGGAATTGTGTCAAATGTCTTGGCCAGGTCCAGGTAGACTGTGTGTACTGACCTTAGTGGCTTTCTCAAAGAAGTCCAACAGATGTAATAGGCATGAACCCTTTGCCTTTGTTTGTGCAAGATTCCATTCATTTTATTAGTGCTCAGGGCTCTATTAAGGAGTTCATGCCAATGGCTGTTCCAGAGAAGCAGTTGAGATGCACATTTATTCATAATTGCCACAATTTAAACCTTTCATCTAAACAATGTTGTTACCACAGCAGTACCTTGTTAAATGACTTCTGTACCCCTGCATGCAGTGTTGTTATGCATTTATCTTGTACACAGTACAGATGCATTGTGCTATATTCATATATCATGTACACACTAATCAGTATACATTATCATGGAAGAAGTGTTGCCTAGTGTTACTTCATTTTGCTATGAGCTTAGTACAAGTTATACATCTCTACACAGCAGATGTGCCCAGCATTTCCTACCCTCAATTCAAAACCACCATGAAATGTTTGTATCACTCAGTGTTGGCGTTCAATGCTCATTGAATGACATGTGCTATAGGAGCATAATTGACTCTGAACCTTGTGAATCATTGTGTCTGGTGTCATTGTCTCACTGGCACTAGGTTTTAGTCATTACAGTTGTCCTGATAACATAATATTTCTCTATATGGCAAAAGTAACAGACATACTGCTTAGCCTGCTCTAGCCAGCAATGTTTGCCTCTAGCAGATGGATATAGGAATCTTTGCTACTCTATTAGCAGGTCAAGCACTGTCTTCACTGCAATCTGTGGCTTGACACCATATAGAAGTTCTCCTCAGCCACTGTTTGGGGACAGAGGATAGATTCACCACTGACTGCTATAGAAGCCAGATAACATCAACTGTGGAGTGGATTAATGACTGATATTTGGTTTCCAATCATACTATGTTGCATTCCTTCAAAGTTAAAACTTATTTCCAAGGATGTCTCCATCCACTACTGTCTATCTGCCTCTTGTACCCTTATTTATCTGCATCTCCCTTCACTATGGGACAGTGTCCCTGAAAGAACACCTATCATGGTTCACGCGTTCAAAATATCTATACACTGCATACACTTCCAGAATCCTTGACACACTGCTTGCACTATAACAGAAACTGGCAGTTATGTGTATCATCTTCAAAGATGTGGATGGCCTTGATGGTGATGCAGGTACAGTCTGTGGTACCTAGCATCATCAGCAGTCTTGTGCACTACAGAGTACCTCTGTTATGATGTATAACTCTTGAAGGGTTATTGGGAGAATAAGATGTGCTCACAGTTCAAGCAATGGTGTTACCAAGATGTAGAATGCTGTAAAAGCATTAGTTTCCAAAGGAATGATCCATGGCGTTTCATTGGAGGGTCAGATTTGTGAAGCATATTTTGTCACGGAGGAGAACTTTGTCAGACAAATGTTTATTTAAGGGATCATGCATAGTTAAACTGGTTACTAATAACTGTGGTAAATGCATCAGTAGGACACTATGGTTTGTGTAATGATGCTAGCATCCTCAAAAGTATCGATATACACAATCCAGCACAAAGTCCCACTCCATCCCTTGATCGCATAGGATGCAGTTAACTCACTGCTGTATCTTTTCATACTGGGTGTGAATCCAGGGTATGGCTATGACATAGTTCTTTCTATGCCACAACTTTCATTAACATCCCTCCAAAGTGACTTGATTATATCATTTTTTCCATTGCATACCTGTCTTTACTTTATAAAAGTTTTTAAATATCAAATCATTTACATAATTGCACTACACTGAGCTGAATGCTCATGTCTTGAATAATTTGTTCAGGCAACCTACTATAGGACAATACATCTACATAATACATAATTGAGGCGAATTAGAAAAAGAAAAACAATTTTTTTATTTTGGGGCATCCACTCACCTACCTATGTACCCTTGTGTATAAAACTATTCTAACTAGTGTTTTGCATGTCTCAGCTGTTACTTCTTTTCATTTTTTCTTTATCTATTACTTAACAAACTGCTTCAATGCAGTAATCATTCAAGTACATGTTAATGCCACATCCCTCTGTTATCTTGTTCTGAATATTGACGTCATTATTTTATACAATCTTGTACTTCATTTCTGTCGTATTAAATTAACATTAGTTTTCTTTAAAAACTGGGCATTTTAAAACACATTATTAAATTTATCAGATATAAAATTTTCAGACACTAGAGCCCAATTACAAAAAAGCACTAAGTATAAACCTTGACAACTTTGTCAAAATGGGTTTGCATTTGCTTAATTGTTCCATTTTTATTCAAAAGCTAATCACGATATTCAAAACAATGCCACTATTAAATACAGAAACATCAGCACGATAGTTCTTCAGCAATAATCTTCTTAAACACGTTTAATATTAGCATTCATATCAGACCATTTGTGTGCCTACTAGGTGCAAAATTAATTCCTTCGGTACACTTCTTTTAGTGAAGATATTAAATAGAAATAAAGACAGATTATTACATTTAAAATACAGTGCATAACAGTTGTTTTCCTCTGTTTGAACCCCTATTGATTTTATCTTCTTTTTGTAAAAGTAATTAAGCACTGAAGAGATGAAAGAGATATGTGGTTGATTCAGTGTCATCAGATTCAGATGAACCTGTGTAGAAAAAGGTGGTGTGCATTTTTCTCCTGATACTGTACTTTTATCTGTTGCACTATTATATGAGTGATGCTTTCACTTTCATTTGGCAATGTTGTGTGAAAAAATTAAATAAAAAAAAATCTCTTTGTTTTAATTTTCTTATGAATAAAATTTCTTGTTTTTGATTTTCAGTTAAGCATGGCTTTAATCTATGTGTAAATGTTTTTAAATATTGAAATTGTATCATTGTTCTGAATAACATAATTTTCATGACTGGGAGTGGGAAATGATGTGATTACTTAGGCCTTTACCCGTTCCTCATCTTAACATATCAATAATAATACAAGTACACTCATGAAACAAAAATATTTTTGCACTGGCTTTGGCTACCCATATCACCTGACTATCAGCTACTCCCACTGCCTTGCTTTTATCCTCCAGGTCTACAGAAACTCACCTGTCTTGCTTTGCTGACTTATGTTCTTGGCTGCTGAGGAGAGTTGGACATAATGAGGCAGTGTCATTTTATTCCTGAAGGAGCAGTTTCCTTCTTATGACCAAACCCTTCTCTCAGCAAGTGCACATATTGCCAAGTATCAGTGGGTGACTAAGCCTATGCCTATCACCTTGTAGAAAACAATCCCAGCACATCCACAGTCTCCACCAGATATCAGCTGTCATTGTGCACTTCACCACATGCCCCTGCTCTGCCTTTGCCCACAGGATGAGTGAGCTAACATAAGCCACTCAAGCTTGCCTCAATGCTCAGCTCCTGCAGTGCCTGAGACACTTATCATACTTGGGCCATCTGAGCCACAGTCAGGGCATTGTCCTTCTATACCATGGAAAACTGTTGAAAACAAAAAACAACACAAAGTAGAAAACTCAGTTTATACAGACCGCAATTTTATTATATAATAATATAAACTGGAGTCTGTATAAACCAGGTTTTCCACTTTGCACTGACTTCTATGCCATGGAGATAGGTGAATTACACAAATGCATCTGATATTGTTTATTTTCTTTTTAAATTTTGGAAATTATCTCAAAGACCACCAATTTAGTCAGGTTTCCTAATGCAAAGTTTTTTTGACCAGATTAGTCCCATTAGGCATGCGGTCTATTTTCAGATGAGACTTGAACAGGTATTTATGCTGTCATGGGAAATCTTCTACAAAATTTTGGAAACTCCAGTATGTTTTGCTGTGGGTCACTAATGCGTATCATACAATGAAGTTACATGGAGCTTTGTAATCAAGCTATGTAACCAAGAAAATGAACAAACAGTGAAAACAGATGAGACGTGCAATGTTGATATGACAAGGATCAGGGTTAGGCACAGAGAGCTTGCAGAACATCATACAAGTCGCCAAGCAAAAAGAGGAGCAGTTTATTACTTTCTGGATACAGATAGTAGAATGCACAGGGAAAAAAGTAATGTTTAGATGTGACAGTTCTGAAGGCTTGCAGTCACTGCAGGTTAAAAAAGATAATGGGACAAAGGTGATGATGGCTGACATTTATGATGTCACAAAGGTAGAGGAAACAAAGGGAGGAATTATATCAAGAAGAGCTAATGTTAGGAATGAGGTGTCTACACAAACTTAGATGTCTTATTTTGGGAGATGAAACCAGGAGAAAGATGCAGATGGAGTAAAATGAAAGGATGAATGTGCTACAAATGAAATTCCTGAAAACTAACCACCCGCACAAACATTTTCAGACAAAAGTTATTTTCTCATTGGATGGTGAGTAGTGTACAGACTTTCATGCATACAAACGCAATGCGCACACAGTAGCACAAAGTTTTAGATTCAGTAAGTGCTGTGTACAGGTGCACACCACCGTGCAAATAAGATAAATGCCATGGTATGATAATTACAGCATAAATAATGTTATGCTCAACTTCTGAGAGACTTGCTTGGCTACAAACATTTGCATTAGTAGCTGAAGTTAAGTAAAAGTTGCAGTAGTGCATTTTAGTCTTCTGTTAAGTACAAACGTGCAGTTTTAAAAGTACTGTATTTTCATTTTTTCTGTTTCCTAATTGTGTGTTTCATTGAAGTGTGCTGTGTGTCTCTCTGCAGTTAGTTCCCCACCCACCCTGCCTGTTCCTGTATTGGTATTAGTGTTGGTGGCTCTAAAATTGCCCACTCCTCCTGTAAGTCTGTATTAGAACACTTCTCCTGGGTCCATCTCATTTGCTCACTTAATAGAGTACAGTGAGATCATATTCTGAGTGTTCACTCGACTTAATACAGAGACAAGATTTGAGAAGGCCAACCCACTTAGGTTCTTCCTTCCCCTCTCCTTGCATTTTAAAAAAATTGCACTTTATTCATCTGTTTTTACTATATTTGTGTTTCCTCCTACTTTATTTTGCTTTTCTTAAAAGTACTCAATTTTATTTATTCTGCTGTATTTATTACTGCTTGGTAGTAGTCTGATTAAATTGTAACTGTTATTCTAAGTCTTTTGGTTTAAGGACGTGGGCTTCATACCGGTTGTTTTACATTAAGAAGGTTTGTGGTCTGCACTGTTGTGGCAGGACAGGTAGCTTACATCTTTCTAAGCTGGGAATTGCTGATTGAAGGCCCAGTGTCTGCTATTCTAAAAGTGTATTAGTTCTGGCTTAAGCACTTGGGCTTCAGGCCAGTTATTCTACATTAAGAGGGTTGTGGTCTGCACTCTTGTGGGAGGAGAGGCTGGATTATGCCCTTCTGATCTGGAAATTTCTAGTCACAGGCTTATTGTGCCTGCTTATTTGAACTGTTTTGCTCTGAAATTGGTGCTCCTTGTTGGTGTAGCATATACCATATTCAGGCCTGCTGAATCTAGCTTTGTTTGTATAACTTGAGCACTGATCCAGGCCATCTTTTTTGGAGAAGGTTCCCCTGCACCCTAGTAGCAGGAGTGTGCAGTTAGAACTTGTCTGCTTGAAGACTGCTGCAACAGGGCTCAGTTCTGAGCTTCTTTTCTGGTTAATTGGGTAACTCGTTTAAATCAGTTCTATTGTTATTTATATATATATATATATATATATATATATATATATATATATATATATATATATATATATATACATATATATATATATATATATATATATATATATATATATATTAGAACACTGAACATTCAAAATGTCGAGTGTTCTAATATCGAACTCTACCAATCGAAAATACTAAACATCGAACATTCAGAACAGTGAATTTTTTCCTAGGGAAAAGATTTGCTGTTCCAAAACACATACACACAACACAAGCACACCAAACAAACAGCAATCCACACACAAACACCTAAACGTTTACACCTAACCCTACACTAAACTATACACACACCACTAACTATCCACTTACCTTAACCCAAACCCTAACCCTGTTCCATCACTATCGCACACTCACCTCACCTGCACCCTAACCCTAACTCACCTACACAGCCCTAACCCTCATGCCCACACAATCGCACACTTACCTGACCCGTGCCCTAACCCTAACTCACTTAACCCGCCCTAACCCTCATGTCCACACAATCGCACACATGCCTAACCCACGCCCTAACCCTAACTCACCTAACCTGCCCTAACCCTCATGTCCACACAATCGCACACATACCTAACTTGCACCCTATCCCTAACTAACCTAACCCGCACTCAATTGCAAACTTACTTGAACCCAACCCGTAACTTTCCACCAGAGCACTGAAAATACCGAAGCAACAGAAAGGACAACCGAATTCTTTCCCTAGGAAAAAAAACGGTTTTCTGTTTCTTTGATATTTTCAGTGTTCACTGAAAACGGATCGATATTAGAACACTCGACATTTTAAATGTTCGGTGTTCTAATATAGACCCTATATATATATATATATATATATATATATATATATATAATGCACTTTATACATCTGCTTTTACTGTATTTGTGTTTTTTTCCTACTTTATTAGTAGGGGCATTGACTACAACTCTGATCTGCAATATATAACAATAAGTATCCTTTTCTGTACATTTAAAGTGTTTTTTGATTGTATCTGCTTTATTTTCTGGAAAAAAAAAAAAAAAAAAACAATATATATATATGGATCCATATGACTACATCGACAAGTCATAACATCGACAGTCAGTACACCGACACGAAATCACCGACCGATTAAATAACCGAAATCCCACTTCACCGACATTCACAAGTTCGACAACGAAGCAGTCACTAAGTAAATGCCCCTAACCACTGCACAAAACTCCTACATGTACTAAACCGGGTCTACTTCAACACATTACACTACATAGCATACACACTAGCCCTGACCCAAACCCTAACCCTAAGGTCCGACACTATCGCACACTTCACCTACCTGCACCCTAACCCTAACTCACTTACCCACCCTAGCCCAAGGTCCGACACTAATGCACACTTCACCTACCTGCACCCTAACCCTAACTCACTTACCCACCCCTAGCCCAAGCTCCAACACTAACGCACACTTCACCTACCTGCACCCTAACCCTAACTCACTTACCCACCCCTAGCCCAAGCTCCGACACTAACGCACACTTCACCTACCTGCACCCTAACCCTAACTCACTTACCCACCCCTAGCCCAAGCTCCGACACTAACGCACACTTCACCTACCTGACTGCTTTGTTGTCAAACTTGTGAATGTCGGTGAAGTGGGATTTCGGTTATTTAATCTGTCGGTGATTTCGTGTCGGTGTACTGAATGTCGATGTTATGACTTGTCGATGTAGTCATATGGACCCATATATTTATATATATATATATATATATATATATATATATATATATATATATATGTACATACATATATATTCTTGTTTCCCACGTTTCTAAGCTAGTATAGTCCAGTTTTCAGGTTAGTGCTGAATTCAGGGCTGTGTTACAAATCTCTGTGTTTCCCCATACCTTACTTGGAAAGAATGAAGTTTCTCTGTTCACCTGTGAAAGAGGGGAGCTTTGAGCAGCCTATCTGTCCCTGGAGGAGTGGTTTCAGCCCAGAAATTAGTATTTTATTGGCCATTTTGGGCTAATTTCTATCGCTTTCATTTCCCTGCTATAAATACCACATTTGCCCAGTTTTGCATGCCGGGCAGCACCGGCTAGGGTAAAACTATTCCCGGCTCCACAAAGTCTCCTCTTCAATTTTTCCATTGGAACTTGACAAACTTTCAACTTAAGAATCTCAAGCTATTCATTTCTCAGTCTGGCACTTGCTCAAAACTTATAGCAAGCACTTATAAACCCTAGCACTAGACCCTCCTGTACTGCACAGAAGGACAAGGCTCTCTATTCAACCTTACCAGCCAACCAGTAAAACAGTTCACTGTACCTATCCAGGCATGTCCAAAGGGCAGTTTCAGGTGTACTCTCCAGTCCAACTGGTGAATCTGGGCATTTTGAGGCAATGTTACAACTGCCTCATGTACACAGACAACCCTCTCCTCCTGCCACCAAACACTAATACATGGGAGATATGCAATTATACAGCCAAACCGGAGGCTAAGCTCTCTCAACCCAAGACTGGATCAGACAGTTAAGAGGAGAAGGGAAATACTTGCCTCACACCACCAGTCTCACATAGACCCATTAAACCAGCACCAGCAAAAACACACATAAATACATGAAAACATACTCAGAGGCTCTAAATAAAAATTTGCAAAACCAACAGAAACCTCCAAAGCAAACAACCAAGCAACCTCCACCCCCCCAACACAAACCATGAAACACATACTTCACAAAACCAGTGTGCCATGCAATCACAGCCCTTAAGGTAAAATAACATACCCAACATACTATTAATTGGTGATTCTATAGTCAGGCACACTGACATCCCACTCACTAGGCTGAATAAGGAGAAGGTTACTGTTAGCTGCCTGTTGGCTGCCAGGATCTGCCACATAACACAAGCACTCAGGTCACTCCGGAACAAGTCCATGTTGGTGTGAATGACCTGAGCCGTACCTCCCTGGACTACATGAAAAGAGACATGGAAGAGCTCTCTGATCATGTAGCCCAGGCCGGTATGACCCTGATCCTGAGTAGCATCCTGCCCTCACCAAGAATGATACCACGGTAGAAAGAAAAAATTCTCGATTTCAACAATTGGCTAAGTTTCTGGTGTCATTCAAAGGGGATCCAGTGTCTGTCTGCCTGGGATGACATGCTCAACAAGCCATGCTGCTTCGCTAGAGACAGCTTGCACCTGTCACCCTTAGGGTAATGGTACTTAATGCCAGAAGTCTAAACCTCAAAATGCATGCACTCAAGGCACTCCTCAGTATGGAGAAAATCAATATATGTGCAGTAACAGAAACCTGGTTTAAGGTTCCAGAGTGCACCCCAGCACTACCAGGCTACAACTCATACCATACATTTCATCCACAGAACCCAAACCGAAATACAAAAGGTGGGGGTGTATCCATATTCATCAAGGATACCCACACATCCAGGTTAGTGGCACAGCACAATGCTTCAGAGATCATCCACGTGCAACTAACAATGGGCAAAACTGCAATTCAAATCATAGCTTGCTACAGATCACCCACCATGTCCCAGGACCCCCATTCCATGTTTCTGGAAACACTGGGAAACATAAAGGTCCTACCAAACACCCTAATACTGGGTGATTTCAATTACCCAAACATTAACTGGAGAACTACTCAAGTACTAACTCCCTTGCCCAACATTTCCTAGAATTCATAAACTCAAATGCCCTGGTTCAACTGGTCAGCACTCCCACCAGAGGTGACAACATACTGGACCTGGTCATCACCAACATGGGAGACCCCTTGCTGGTTAGATCTGACCATAAACAAATCACTTTGGATATCCACATTCTGCCCCCACCCCTGGACAAGGAAACCACTGTAAAAAACTTTTCAAAAGCAAACTTCACGTTACTTAAGGCCGAGTTGGAAAGTTTCAAAGCCCCCATGCTGAAGGATAACACTGTCCAAGCTGCAAATTCCTTTACTAATACATTCTACGGGTACCTGCTAGAATGCATGGATCATGCCATCCCAAGCAAAACCAAGACTCACTCCTCCAAGAAAAGGAAACCAGTCTGGTGGACTCCTGCCATAAACAAGCTATACAATAGAAGGAGGAAACTAGTACAGAAAAGAGTAAAATCCCAAGAAGGGAAGACATCCCTGATCAGTATCAGCAAGAAACTACGATCCCTCATAAAATCATCCAAGACGAGTTTTGAAAGAAAAATTGCCAAGGACTCCAAAGAGCATTCTTTAGCTATGTCAAGAATCTAAGTGGCAATGCTCAGATCTGCTCGGAGTTAGCGCAGAATGGCACAAAATACACTGAACCGACCAATATCACCAACATCTGGCAGACAGGTTCAGTGCAAACTTCACCCCCCTCTCGCCCCCAAAAGAGCCCATAACCATATTAGAAGAATGTAGAGTCCCTGAAATCACAGACACTCAGGTTAAAACAGCCCTCTCCAAAGCCAAAAACACAGCATCAATGGGGCCAGACGGTGTCTGAGGCTGCATCCTACACGAGCTCAAAGATAAACTAACCCCTCACCTAAACACACTGTTGAAACTCAGCCTCTCCACAGGCTATGTACCCATAGAGTGGCACACAGCAATGGTTATTCCGCTCCACAAAGGTGGAGCCACAAGAGACCACAGGAACTATTGCCCTATAAGCCTGACTAGCTTGGTTTGCAAGGCTATGGAGTGCATCATCATGGAACTCATTAACAGAGACATCGGGAACCTCCAAACACTGGACCCTACCCAGTTCGGCTTTGTTAAGGGCAGATCATGCCTCCTAAACCTGGTGGACTTCTTTGAGACAGTTACCAAGGCTATAGATGAGGGAAAGGTGGTACACACAGCCTACCTAGACCTTGCTAAGGCCTTTGACACCATTCCCCATTCTGGTATTATAGACAAGCTAACCAGCCTGAACATAAACCCCTATGTCACAAGATGGGTTTTCAACTGGCTCACGGACAGAACCCACATGGTGAAAGTTGCAGGAGCTAGGTCTGACTCTAAACTGGTTACAAGTGGCATTCCCCTGGGCTCAGTCCTAGGACCCCTCCTGTTCAGCATATACTTCTCAGAGGTACAGGCAAGCACAGGAGGACTATGGCTGACCAAGTTCATAAATGACTGCAAACTAGGGTGTATAATTGACTCTCCAGCAGACACAGACATCCTCCAAAAGGGTCTCACTGAGACAGATACCTGGTGTCAAAATCATGGCCTCAAGCTAAATGCCAAAAAGTGCATAGTCATCTCCTTTGGAAAAAACAAAGTACCCACAAACTACCACATAGGTGGTAGTCACCTAAATATGGAAGACGTAATAAGGGATCTGAGGACCCAAGTAGATAGTAATCTCACCTCTGATAATCACATTGCGAAAGTGGTTAGAAAATCCTTCTACATGGCCCACCTAATCACAAAAGGGTTTGCATCCAGATCAAAAGAGGTCATTGTGCCCCTCTACTCATCACTCATCAGACCCATCATAGAGTACAACGCCCCATTTGGGATGTACCTTACAAGACACCTGCAACAGCTGGAAAGACCACAGAAGTACCTCACCAAGAGGATCACTGGCCTCAAGCAGATGCCCTATGCAGCTCAACTGAAGAAACTCCAGCTGTACTCGGTTGCATGCCGCCTACTCAGAGATGATCTCTGCCTGACATACAAGGCCATGTCCAACCCAGAATTGATGGACATGCTCCACCTAAAGAAAACCTTATCCCCTCGAGCCACATGCTCTAGGGATCTAAACCTCACCACAACAATTAATAGGACGTGCTGGAGGGATAAATTCCTGTCCCAGAGCTTCTCATGCTTTGGAACAAGATTCCAATCTACATTAGGCAGAGCTCCTCGCTAACACTCTTCAAAATAAACCTTGACGAGTGGATGGAAAACAGAAAGTTTACCTCGGGGATCACTTCAGTGGCTCTGCTGGACAGAGGCACAGGGAACTAATCTAAGGGGGCGGTGAAAGCCAACACATTCTGGCTAGGCTTATAAATGCTTTTGGGCAGATAGCCTAGTACCTACCTATGAACCTATGAACCTAAGTAGCTAACCTGCATGCTAATCAGCCAATCCAGCACAGTGGAGCTATTCAACAAGTTATAAAGCAACCATGTAGACTCAGTGCTGGCTTTCTCTGTAAATTCCAAAACCTTTTGAATGCAACCATGGAAAGGAGTCTACACATAAAGAATGTTAGTGGCTGCTGCTGCTGCTGCTTTAATTCATTTGTATGTGCAACAGGCTAAAGCCTATATTTCTGCTGCTGGCAATAGACCTAAGCCTAGAAGGAAAAGAGTTCTCAGACCCCATTTAACTTTTCGTAAACTACAATATGTGGAAATTGTAGAGTGTTGCACAGTGGATAGGGGCACACTACAGAAAGTCTGCAACTTCTGTTTTCCTCAGCTCAGAGCCAGGATCAACAGAGGGGAACCCATCCCAGTGGAAACAGAGGTATATGTAGCACTCAGAATCTTAGCTACTCGTACCTTTCAGAGACCAACAGGGGAGATGCTGAAAGTGTCACAGGCATCCGCATTCAGGATCTTCCACCAGTTCCTGAATGCTATACTCCAACATGTCAGTGACCACATATATTTTCCCTGTACACCTAAGTAGAGGGCCAGAAATATGCAGGAGTTTACCATGTAGCACACTACCCTGAAATACTGGGTGCCATAGACTGCACACATATTGAAATTAAGGCACCAACAGTAGATCAGGGTAGGCTCTACATAAACAGAAAGGGCTACCACTCTATTAGCTGCCAATTCATGTGTAATGCCAAGGGAATCATCTTGAATATGTGTGCTGGCAACTCTGGCAGCTACCACAACTCACATATCTGGCACACCACCCAACTATACCAGATGTTCGCTGGGGGGGGGTATCCCACAGGGATATTTACTGGAGGGATGTAGGTGTTGCACTGGAGCCTTGGCAGATGACAATCATCAGAAATCCACACCCACTCACCGAAGAATGCCATAATGAGGTACATGGTCAAGGCAGATGTGATGATGTGCGGTATTGACAGCTATGCCAGAAGAAGTAGGGCAGTGGATGTGTGACATATGTCAGCATAGCTAGCTGGAATTTTGAATAGAATTATATGTCATTTGCATATGAAACTGGTTTGTACAAATGCTTGTGTTGACAATGTATTTGTAAAGCTGCTTGTATTAAAAATGTACCAACAGTGTGTCCTGCTGGACAGAAAAAGAAATATACTTGCATTATTGCAACTGTTTAAACGTATATATTTTAACAGAGGATACTGGAAGAGAAGAGCTTAATATCAAATTTTGAAAATAGTTTGAAATTAAATTACCTGGTTTAGGCCATAAAGGTTGCATCTTACAATTCTCAAGGCAGCAAGAGACAAAAAGTCTGTACTAGGAAGTTTCCTGCATTGTCACTGGGACGAACTAATTGCTACTCTGGAAGGGTAGAGGTTTGAAATTGTTTTATGACTTCCAGGAGCTGCAGCAGATCAGGTCTATACTAGTTCATCGACAGCTTAGGGTGTCGAATCTGTAATGATTAACACCTAAGCAACAAACTTGGAAAATCTCGAAAGGTCATTTAAGCGAATTCTTTCCTCTGGCCGTTATCAAGGATTTGCCCTTTTGGCAATGTGGAGCGATCTCTGAGTTGGTATATTTAGTTTGGGGGTGTGGGGGCACAGTCCCCCATGTCAGGTGGTGTGGGGGCGAAACCCCCCACTTTATTTAGGTTGAAAAGTTAATTTTGTTCATGGACAGCCTACTGAATTCTTTCCCGAGGAAAGTATTCGCTTAAATGGTGGTTCGTGGTTTTGCAAGTTCGACACTTAGGTGTCAATCATTACAGATTCGTCAATCTAAGCTGTCGATGAACTAATATAGACTCCAGCAGATCTTAGCAAGGCTCTGTGAGTTTGTATTATTGACACATAGCTGCTATGTCTTGACAGCTTCTTGCCAAGGGGGAAGCATGGGAACCAGAATTCAGATGACCAGACATATGTGATGTCATTCTGTAATCCATCACTAAAAATAATGTTTAATACTAGATGAGACTGACATCACTTTGTTTTTGTAACCTGATAAAGAAGGCTCTCTCACCTACTTCATCTCACCTTGCTCTAGTAAGTAACCAGGAATAATAATTCTTTACATCATCAGGAAAACATAATGAGATTAGTTAAATATTGTTTTTCTGTAATTGAAACTCTGATGTTTATTATAAATAGATATTTAATATTTTCATGTTCTTTTATTATTTCTTATTAAATATATTTAAACTTTTCATCATGGCTGGTCTTTTAGATAATATTTTAATATCTGAGAGTACTTATATACAGTTGGTGACAACTCTCCTGAAAGCCTTGTTATTGGTCAAACTGCCATTTGTACTGATATTAATTTCAATCAGTATAATTGAGTACCCTTGTAAGAGCCTTAGAGTAGCTGGCTTTGGGGTGTGAGGTGGCAGTGTAACTGCCTTATAGTCTGGGCCAAAGGTGGCATAGCTAGTAAATCTGTGCCAGCCTTTCCCAGGTGTGTGTGTGTGTGTGTGTGTGTGTGTGTGTGTGTGTGTGTGTGTGTGTGTGTGTGTGTGTGTGTCAGCTACTTGAGGCAGGGACACAGAGCATTGGTTTCACAGAGAGAGAGTGGTGAAGAACGTGGCTTGGACACTCAGATAAGGTCTCAACTTTATAGCTGTGTCAGTGGGGAGTCTTACTGGGGAGGGAGACAGATGAAGAAACCCAGACCCCAGACTGAATTCTTTCCCTGTGTGCTCTTAAGGGAAATTGCGCTTGATACAGACAGCTGCATCTGGAAATACTGGGTGTATTCAATTTTATTCCAAGTGAACGTCCCTCTCTAGTGCCAGTGGTGTGGATTCAAGCTCCTTGATTGCTGGCCCGAAAGGGGACATCCAACCAGAAACATCATAGATAATGTGTTTGGGCTGCTGAAGTCAAGGTTCTGGTGCCTAGATGCATCTGGGGGAGGCCTGCCGTGCAATCCAGGCCCATGCTTGCACTTATCAAGGGTATCAGAACTCATCAGAGATTTAAGATGCATGGCTAGGCTTAAAAAGGCCCTTGTGGTCATTAGCCTAGTAAACACCTGTGAACCTATGAACATGTACTGAAATATTCACAGTATGTGCCATGCTACACAACATCATCCTGAGAAAACAGCTTCAGCAAGATCAACAATGGTAAGGAGCACACATCCCTCCACCAATGCTAAGGTCACCACAGCCACAGGCAGATGAGGAGTCAGAGGGTGAAGCACCAGCTGCTGTGTGTGTAGGCAGATGTAGGTGTGCTCAATATGCCCTTGCATTGGCTAACAGACAATGCATAGCACACTCACTCACCACCTAGGGGCCTAAAACATTCCTGATAATACATACATATATTAACATTGATGCCAGGCAACTCTGACAACCTTTACCTCCCGACATATTGACTGTGTATTGCTTGCATCAGATAGAGTCAGCCCTGAAATGAAACTGTGGCAAATGCAGCATTTACAAGGTAAGTCTTGAACCTGAAGTGTATTGTGTAATAATATGAATGAGTGACATATCATTTTTTCATTACTTGGCATTAGAAGCAAGTAAAATATGGGAAATTTGTACAGAACTGACCATAACATGTGACAGCAGAGACACATTTGACTTAGATGTGTAGGCTGGATGCAAACAAAAGGAGATTAACAATAGCAACATATCCTTGTCTATGCCATAACAGAGCTTATCTCCCCCACCCTCAAATAAACAGGCAAATGACACACTTGGCTAACAAAGCATCTTTGAAATGCTAAAAGAGCTCTCAAATGACTTGGCCCTGAAAAATGTCTACAGATTTAATTCAGAATATTTCATGTGAAGGTATTACCAATCATATATGCCCAGGGTTGCCAGAGGTCCCAATTTGTGCGGGACTGTCCCTGGATCAGCAGCCAAATCTTGAGTCCTGCTCTGCCGGTTAAAATCCCAGTGAGCCACCGCTTTGTCTTTTTTTTTTTGATTGGCCCATATGCTGGCGTATACGAGCTAATCAAAAAAATCACAAAATGGAGCAATTGCTGTTTAATGCGTAACTGCTGCAGGTCCGCATTAAACAGCAGTAGCTCCGTTTTGCGATTTTTTTGATTGGCTCATATACTGGCATACGGGTCAATCACAAATCGCCAAACACAGAGCTACTTTGATGTTCTGCATTAAAGACCTCTTTTTTGGTCTTCACTTAGTGTGAAAGACCTTTTTTTTTGTCCCTATCTGGCTGGTCGGAAATCTGGCAACCCTGTATATACCTGTGAAATGCCCTGACAAACTTGTACACTTCTAACTTATGCATACAGATAAAAGTGTAATAGGCTGTGCTAATCAAAATATATATATATAAAACTAATAAACAGATTATTCATAATTACATGTCAGCATTTGCAGTACGCAGCTGACAAAATGCAGGCATACCTTCTCAGCATCAGTAATCCTTCTTGCAGCTATATCCCAAAGTAGTAGCCTTTCTTCTGTGTTCACCACATAAACAATTCTGATCACCTTCCTTTTCCATTAGCTATACAGTTGTCTTCTGGTGTAGATTCAGTGCTGTCAGCATAGTGAATATGCAAATGAGGTGTGAAGTCATTAGAATTGCTGAATACCAAATCTTTGGCTCTGTGAAAGAGATGTAAACATAGTGCAGTCTCTCTCTCTCTCTCTCTCTCTCTCTCTCTGTGTTTGCTTTTAATGGATTGTAACTGTGAATGATTACTGGTTGGGAAAAGTGGGTATGTCAGGCTAGACTTACAAAGTGTTAGATGTACTTTTGTCAAGATTGGAAGTGCAAGTAAACAGCGCACAATTCACAGGTACTGTTCTTTAATATCCAACCTCCTTGCATTTGTTGGCAAATGTCTTTTTCCCAGTAAATTTTTTATTATTTTTTATTATTTTTTGGCCAGTGTTTGTGCAATGCAGTGCTTAGTGCAATCATGAGAAA
Organism: Protopterus annectens; assembly: GCF_019279795.1. NCBI lineage: Eukaryota > Metazoa > Chordata > Ceratodontiformes > Protopteridae > Protopterus > Protopterus annectens. Next base: position 1,036,544,130 of record NC_056728.1, read on the forward strand.
GGAGGAAATGAGTGGCAGGTTTGGCTGCGCTTATCTCATTTGTGTGAAGCATGGCAGTGTACAAGCAGGACAACTGGAGCACCCAGGAAGCAGAGAGAACCCAGACAGCCAAAAATAAAAACCAAATACATTCAAATAATTCTGTTCAGTACTACGCAAACTTTCTAAGTGACGTTGCATGACGGTTAACACAGAGACCTTAAGAATGATTAGTAAACTAGGGAATATCATATAACTAGTCCTGTGGCAGTAAGTGTACGTATAGGGCTGGAGTATGGATGGTTGTGGGTTTTAATACAGGGTATGCAATCTTTTTTTTTTGTTGTTGTGACATTGCAATTTATAGCAATGAACTGAAACATGAACAAGTGTTGTTTAAACTATCTTGTGGCAACAGGTGTAAGTGCAGGACTACTATACACATGTGTCAGTGTTCTAATACAGGATAATCCATACACTTTTGGTGTTGTTCCACTTCTCATTATATTCACTCTCAGTTATAACACTTTAGATAGTGGAGCTGATATTAATTATATGTATGACGGATGGCACACTACTATTGTTTTTATTTATTTATTTATTTATTTATTTATTTATGTGCTATCAAATTTATTATCAGATGTATGACTGAGGGTATACTGTTAATTATATTTCTGTAAGTATAATTCTGCTATTTGGACTTGCATAGACTTCACATTTGCCTAAGACACATACACAACTCGATCTATATCCAATAACCTTGTCAGGTCATGCACATATATTTGTAACAGCTCATACTGTTACCTGTGCTTGTGTATGATGCCTATGTCTGAGAAGCAGTTCTTCTGTGTCAAAGAGGGAAAATCAATGCTGTGGAAGTAAATGCGTTGTTTCTTATGCCTAGGTTTAAATCCCACAGTGTAAAAATCAATTTTATCATCCCTCACTCCTTGACACTGCTGTTCCCCACACACCATCAATCAAAGAAGTTGGGTGGTTGTGCACACTCCATTAAATGCAATAACTGGAATTGGCGGGAAAGCATCAGTCAACATTGCTCTCTAGCTGGTGGTAAATGAACATGGTAGGAGTTAGTGAGGAAGGTGCTAGGTTTAGGGCACAGAGTTGGGGTGTCCAAGAGTCCAGGACATTCACTAGAGTCCTAATAAAGCACCACAGCCAAAGGCATTATCCTGACTCTGTACTCTTTCCATGTTATGCTGGAAATATTCAGTATTCCCTGGAGGACTCTTACCATTTCCAGCAGACTCTTTGAGGGCTAACAATGTCATGGCATATATGCTCCTGAGTAGCCAATGTTTTATGTGTTTCCTGAGGTAGCTGTGACAAATTCCTGCACCTAGATTCACTTGTACAGCTGTCACTGTGGACACTGTTATCTCTGAATGTCTGCCATTATTCTGAAGGTGTTTGAATGGGTTTGGAGATACTAGTGTAGAAGTGCAGGGGTTTTCTTCCTGTACAAACTGCAGTGTAATGTCAACATGTGCTTAACTTTCTGATGCACTGCAATGCCCTACATAGCTACTAACACATTGTGGTGTGTGAGATCCTGCCAATAAACTTGAGGACTGCATGCCACTTTCCTCAGGCTGCCTCATAAAATATAACTATGTTATCATTATCATCATCATCACCAACAACCATTCTACTGCTGATATTATCCAAATGTACTGGTATAGTGGAGCTGTTTGTTTCTGCTACTAACCCTGTACAAACATTTGAAAACATTACTTATAAAACAATAGCATGCACTACTGTGTGCATAGTAAGGAGGTTTGGTGAGACTTACCATGCATGCTGCTTTCATTTTCATTCTGTGTAGCAGTGCATGGTTCCCCTGTTAATATTAATTGCCATGTGTTTAATGTAAACATTCCATGTCAGCATTAATTTCTGTATGTAAATATATGTCACTGGTTTTAAACCAACCTTCCTGAGCAGCTGTGTTGCTGCAGATGTTGGTACTAGCCAGTGTTCACACCATCTCTGATTATTCCAGTGCCATTATCATCTGTGTCATTGTTATCCCCAGAGATGAAGAGGAAGCATTCCTCATCTGACATTAAAGAGATAATTGATGGAGGACCCCACAGGACTTGTATGGACAATTACATTCTTCCTCACCTTGGCTCTAGCTTGTCCTACCATATAATTTACCCTCTATTTGTACTATGGTAATGTTTGGTTTCTTCCAGTGCTTCTGGTGCTTGCATTAATGTCCATTACAGCTTGATTCCAGGCTTTTGCTCTCTCAGTTTGTTTGGGTGCTTAACTTTGGGTACTTTACGTTTTTGCCCTAAATAGGCATGCTTATCAAAATCCCTTTATTTTTCCTATCTTAGGGCAAATAAACACCACTTAGTTTATTTTCACATACATATAGCAGTGCTTTTCATGGATAACAGCTACGTAGTTATGAAATCTTGTACAATAAATACCACCCAGAATGTTTTTTTTTTTTTTTTTTTAATGGCAGCAATAAAAGAATGAAAAATAATTTCAATAATGTAGGATGTTGTAAAATAGGTACTGGTAAATAGGTCAGGCACATTGATGGTTTGCTTATTCTGGATGATATTTAAAAAGTTTAATGAATGCTAAAGAATGACAGTAATTATCTAAAGATGGGTTGAGCTAAACATTTTTTAATGTCTTACATACAGGACAGTTGTAGCAGTTTAGTAGCATTCTAGGAGCTAAAGAAAATCATAAGTGGTGAAGCTTAATCAGCACACTATATAGAGGGAGAAATCCATGACTCTGTTCCACATGACTCAGGACTGATTAGTGAACTGAACTTTTGAGGAGCCAATATGGGAAGGTGGTAGTGAATTTCCACTGCCAGTTTACCCAGGAGGAAGGCCAACTGACCCTTTATTTTCTAACCAGTAGTGGTAGCAGGGATCAAGTGCAAAAAAAAGAAAAGTATCGAGCACAAGAGTACAATAAGTACCTCACAGAGAGAATCCATGGCCTCCAGCGCCTGTCCTATGCAGACAGGCTCAAATCACTATCACTCTACTCGCTATCGTACAGATTGCTCAGGGGTGATCTCTGTCTCGCCTACAAGGCAATCTCAGACCCTGCCCTACTAGAAATGCTTCATATCTATAAGTCTAACTCATCACACACTTCCTGCTCAAAAGGCCTGAATCTAATATGTGACATCAGCAAAACCTGCTGGAGAAGCAGGTTTGTCTCCCAGAGGGTGCCCCGTCTCTGGAATAGACTTCCCAAACACATTAAACAGAGCACCTCACTGACCCTCTTCAAGTGCATCCTGGATGAGTAGATGGGAAACCACAAATTTGTTCCAGGAGTTCCAGCTGTGTCCCTCATTGACAGGGGCGACTGGTGCTAACTGAGGTTTCTTTTTGGGGATAAACTCTTGGCTAGGCTTGGAAGGGCCCCAGGGCCATTAGCCTAGTAATCTCCTATGATCCAATGATCCTATATAAAGGCTGCAACATGTACTGAAGCATGCCGATGTCACAAGCTAGTATTATGTCCTTCCATTTTTAGCATATAGACCAGATTAGTGTGATATAGCAAAAATACCTCCTATCCAAGGATAATAGCCACTGGAACCTGACCCCTCCCCCAAACTATAAGATTAAGTGCTATGAAACAAATCCCCTCATAATGGCTAAGAGCTCCTGACAGGAAGAGGTGGTATTATAATACTCAGATGGAATGGGGGGAAAGGAATAGGCCAATAAGGCTCCAGAAAGAAATACTCAGGTGAAAGGAGCAAAATAATAGGCCAATAAAGCTCCGGGAAGAAATGATGGTCAAACATGTTGAAGAAAAAAGGAAAAACTGGGACTATATAAGGCCTTCTTACAGAGGGATGTGACTTGCCATCTATCTTTTGAAGTGCAAAAGTACAAGATGGGCTCATTCATACTATATCTTGGAAAACTGTAGCACAGCACCTCCTCTGGAAGACTTGTGCATGGTATACAACAGTACAGACAAAGTGGTGAAACCTAGTCCATAATGATGGGTCATGGCATTCACTGTAAGATAGTGAAAAACATCAGAGATAATACTTGGTGCATGCACAACTACCTGTGGGATATGCTACGTAGTGCATGGTCAGCTGACACTGCGTCAAACGTTTGATACATAAATGTATCATTCATATACCCATAGCTATCATCATTTGTTCTTTGAGGCTGTAACATTATTTCCCTTGAAATAGTAAGCTTTGCACCTACTAGTATAACATAGAGACAGTCATGTTACTGAGCTGAAGCCTGATAGCAAATGGCTTTTAATTAGTATTGCAGTATTACACTACACAGGAAAATAGTGGTGCAGCTGACACCATTTGATTTGTGTGTTCTTTCTTAAGTTATTTTAAAAAATGCTGACTAGGAGACACACAGCAAAGTGTATATTGCACTGCAGATCTGTGAAGGTGAGTTTATAGGGGAGAAAAAAAGCTTGTTGCATTGTATTACTGATTTTTTTCCCCTGGTAGAATGGAATAAATATGTGTGCACCTTGGACTTGAGCATTGCCATTGCCAGGTACCAGTGGCTGTACCGTATACTTCTATGAATCACATTACTATACATCTCTACAAGTCTACCACTCATCGTAGGTAAGGTCGTACCACTGTGAATGACTTGCAGCATGTGCATACTAACTCCTTCTGCCAGGACTTTCAGGCACAAAGTAGGTACATGTCCAGTTGAACTGTGTATGCACCCCCTTCTGAGCTCCTCTTTTTCTGATTTTCCTATCTTCCGATTTTTTTTTATTTCTAAAAACTCAAACCTGGTGTCCATAAAAAGATACTTTCACAGTAAAACCTGTAAAATTGCTGTATTCTGCTATTTAGTACAGAATACAGAGCCAAAGTTTTCACAGGTTCTCACTAGAAATGCACACAATACTAGTGTAACTAGATACACACTGCTAGCTTCTAAAAACATATTCAGGAACTTACAGACATAAGCATCACTTACACACAAGTGTGGATGTTTTGCACATTCTTGCATTCTTATTAGCTGACCTTACACACTGTAAAATTTAGTTGGGCAGTTTTTGTGCAGGCTAAGCTTGAAACCAGTGCTAGTCATTCACATTCAGTGCATTTTATATCGGGATACTATAAGGTGTGCAGCAAACCCAAGCATCTTTACCAGGTTTTGAAAATGGACATATATCCAGTCGGACTATCCCGGTCAACAAATGTAAAATAAATAAATAAATAACATAAATATTTTGCTTTTATCAGGTTCGTGTGACTGAGTTTAGTCAAAAAACACTTTTCAGCGAGGACCTGCTGAGAAAAGCTATAACATTTTACAAACATTTTTATACAGTCATTCTGTAATATACATGAAAAGATATTAAATAATTTACCTTAAAAATTCCACATTCAATTCCAATGAGCATTTGGAAGGTTGCATTAGTGGGTTTGTCAAATAGATAAATGATCATCTACAAAGTCACTGGAAAAGACACAGAATTCTCTTTTAATAAAGCACTCACCAAAGTGACTCTGAGTCTGAAATGGTAGGAAGGAAGCTAGTTTACACAGTTAATTTGCATCTTTTGCACATATTTCTCATTTGCATATCATTATTTGTTATTTTACGTATGAAGTTCTTTACAATTAACTGCTGCACATGAACACAGCTTATGTCAATGAATCTCACGTCATCTGCACAGCTACATAACTGCTGCACACCTGTATATGACTGCTGCACACCTGTACATGACTACTGCACACCTGTGTAACGACTTTGAACACCATTCTGAGTGCTTCTGTTTTCTCCAAGTGTTGGCAACATTGTTTTGATAATAACATCTTACCTGTTTTTTTTTCAGTTTACATGCTTCCAGATAATTTTCAAGTTGGTCAGTAGTCTTCAACTAGTTATTATAAAGGCTGTCATATGAAGAGTCATTCTTAAAAGGTTGTACATTCTGTAAACGTTTGACTGCTTTCTCATGTAACATGGCAAAATTCACATATAATTTATGCCTCTCAACTGTACAGATTTTGCACAATGTCCAGATTTTTGCCTCATATTTTTGGTCTGTCAGATAAAATTGTGTTTTTTTGGCAAATTGTTGGTAAGTCATTGAGGGTTGAAGTCAGAAAATAATGACAAGCATTTGAGTTTCAGACCAAACATTTCACAAAATTCATGCTAATACAAAACCTCTTATTCTATCAACTTTCTAAGTTTGTAAGTGCAATATTTAAAAAAGTGTCCCTATTTTTGGGCCTTTGTCCCCCCACTATTTATGGTTTTGTTCAGATTTTTATCTTCTAAGAGGCTGAGAGATATGAATATTCCATTCATCATTTAAGAAATAAAGTAGTTGCCAAATTCTAAATGACATATAATTTGGGTAAGAAAGTGCCTATACCCAGCCCATCTTCATGTACAACTGAAGACGTTAAGGTACATTTGCTTTTTTTTTAAATAAGTGTTTAACATTTTAGAATTCCAGGTAATGGAGCATAGTTATTGGAACTGGCACTTAAAACTGAAAACACCTATTGGGTAGTAACATTCACTGGGTGCATGCCTATTATGAGTGAATGGCACTGATTATCAGAAGCTGTAATGTCCCTTCTTGTTTAATATAGCTACATTATGTTATCCTTGCCCTACAGTAAGCCTACAGCAAATGTAGGCAAATGTATGATTGAAGCTACTGTACTTAATCAATGTGTTTTCAAAAACAGCCCAGCACCAAAATATAAATCATTTACATAGTGGATGAACAAACTGTGCAATATGCATGACAAGCTTACAAATAAATGAGGTTTGGAACAGACCATTTTACCCTGGGGCATCTTCAAGTGGGGCTAGATACATAGATTAGCAGGAATTAAGAGAATAAGGGGAGGATAGGATTAATATGGGATGGAGGGATGTTTAGGAGGAAATGAGGTAAGGGTAGGGAGGGGCTTAGAGGGTTTTGTTAAATGTAACTTAGGTAGGAGTCAGATTTTTTTCGTGAACTTGCAAGTTGCAAGTTGACACGTCCATGACAACCTGTGGGTATTCGCTACAGGTAGGACTTGGCCTGGGTTTGGTGTGACCCGTGCCATGGTGGGCAGATTGTCATTTTATTAAATACTGTTTGTTGTTAAGTTAGTACATTTTCCTGGGTACTATAGTGGTTGCTTGGGTTTTTAGTTAATTAATTTGTTTTATGAGTAGAGTGGTAACGTTTGTGAGCTATTTTAGCTCCTCATTAACACACACACTTTCATGTGTCTGCTGTATGGATTGTGCTCCCCAGGGCAGAGAGCCCCCATTGCTATTATAGTAGGTAAAAAGCACAGGGCTTTATTTATTAGTTTCAGGGCAGGGAATCCGCGAGGTTTTGGGAGGCTCATTAAATGCCATTTTGCTTTAGTTTTTGTTCTTTTCTTGACAACAAAATTTTGTAACTCTAGCAAGTATGACTAGTGTAACTTTCTTCAGTAGTTGGGTTATGTCATCCGAGGTGGATCCTGCAGGTTTGCAAGGCCTGTTGACCATTGGTGGTGTGTCGTGCATGGTTGTTGGTGTTGGGGTGATTGCTTTTGTTTGGAGGGGTTACATCACAGGTGGTGGCCTCAGCAGGGCTTTTGTGAAGTTAGTGTTTTTTTTCCCCCTGGTGTCAGTGGATGGTGGGCTGTAGTGAAGAACAAAAGGTGGGTTAGGGCCTAGTGGAACAGGAGTACCTGTTGTGGGCTGTGAGCTGTGGTAAACAGCAGTTGTATACCACACAGGTGCAGTGGGAGATGTGCTTGACCATACCACCTTCTGCTCAAATAGGTAGAATTTTTTTTTTTTTTTCCATTCGGAGCCGCTCGCCCACCTGAGGAATATGGTAGTTGCAGTGGGAAGTGTTAGCTTTCCTTTCTTTACTGTCAGCAATGGTAGATTCTGGCAGCTACAGTGGAAACAGACATGCTGGTACACCAGATGGGCATGGCATAGTTGAAACCCTGATGGATGATCTCCATATGTAATGAGATCACATAGTAATATGGTTCCTGGGTGATGCAGTGAGCCAAGCATGTTATTCATCACTTTCTAAGTTTATAAGAGCAGGATTTAAGATGTGTCAATATTTTCTGTGACTTTGTCCTCCCTGTTATATCAGGCTTTGTTCAGATTGATCTTCTGCTAAGAGATTCAGAGGGGGGTTTATTTGGTTACGGATTGGCAAATTATCTCATGACTGTTGCTGCAGTGATTGCCATTCCAATATATATTGTTGTAATTGATGTGCTGTCGCTATTTTCGAAAAGTCTTCCTTTCATAGGTTCATAGGTAGGTACAAGGCTATTGGCCCTAGGGCCTGTATAAGCCTAGCCAAAGGTGCCCTGGCTTTCGCCACCCAAGAAAATTATTTTCCTGTGCCACTGTCGAGCAGAGCCACAGAAGTGATCCCTGGGGTGAATTTCCTATATCCCATCCAATCATCAAGATTTTTCTTGAAGAGTGCTAATGAGGAGCTTTGTTTGATATAGACAGGTAGTTTGTTCCAGAGTATGCATTAATTAATAATTATTAATATTCCAACTTTTCAAATAGCTGAGGTAAATAGTTGAGAAATTTTTAAATTATCTAGTAAAACATACCTGGTTCATAGAGCTTCATATCTGCAATTTAATTGCCTGCAGGTTGGTGGGTGGCCACGGTGGTGCAGTCGTTAGCATTGCCACCTCACAGCAAGAGGCTCTCCAGTTCGATTCTCAGCTGGGGTGTCCTTTGTGTGGAGTCTGCATGTCCTCCCTATGGTTGTGTGGGCTTTCTCCAGGTGCTTTGATTTCCTCCCACATCCCAAAGACATGCTGTAGCTGGATTGGACACTCCAAACTGGCCCTAGACGTGAGTGTGTGCATGTGTGTGCCTTCTGTGGAAGATTGGGCACCAGGCTGGCAACTTGACACCATAAAATTCCACTGCCAATCATGAGCAGACAGGTGATCCACTGTGGCAACCGCTAACCAGGAAAAGCCAGAAGAAGAAGAATTGCCTGCAGGTTGGCATGGCTTATGAGCAGGCATACATTTTGATGTCACTTTGACTTCCAGCTCCCAGATTATACATACAACACTTACCACTGTCAGTGGTCCCATAATTGTGCAAATATATTTTCTGAATGTGGGCAGAAGCTATGTGGTTCAGGCGCATTTCTTGTTGACGTTACTCCTGCCGTTCTCTTGGGGATTATTAAAAAAAAAAAGTATATACGTCAGTGGTTTTGGGCTCAGTTTCATTCAGTGGATGGTGAAGCATACCTCTCCTCAGTTCAGAATTTTGCAGAATGGCTAGATCTTGCTTCATAGTCTTGGTCCGTTTTTCATAGAAGGGTGGTTGCTTGCAAAGTTGGAAAATGACAGACTTGCGTTTCTGACTTCAATCCCATCAGAAAATTCATGCAAGTACAGACCTTGCTATTCCATTAACTTTCTAAGTTTGTATGAACAATATTTAACATTGCCCTTATTTTGTTGGTAAGTATGTAAGAACATTGGGAAGGATCAATGTTTAAAATGTGTCCCTATTTTAGCCCTTTGCCCCAGCATGATTGGGTACCAGAAATGCATTTTTATATTATACTTTTAAGAACGCTTTTATCAAAGACATCGTACACATTTTAAAGAAAAGACAGCAGTTATATTCATGAAAGTGTTGAAAGGGTTTTTGCTTACACTATACAACAAGACCAATGATAACAATTTCAACTTCATGTTGGTGGGTGGGTGCATACCTCTCAGTGGTACAGATTTTGTTGAACTCAGAAAATCTGCTTCATATTTTAAATTATTAGCCTTCCAGGCTGCTGGTATGACTATCAGTTGTGGTGGTGCCTGTGGCATGCCTGGTTGCAGTGTGGAGCCTTTACTTTTAATAGTTAGCATGCTGTAATCCAGAACACCCATTAGGCGATGTGTTGGGACAATAGCTAAAGGTGGGATGAGTGGCTGGAGTTCAGTGGTTGGTCAGATGTGAGGAGGTGAGCATTATCAGCAGGACTGACCTAATTCTGTGTTACAACGGAAACTAATGGCCATAGTACTCACATACAACCTGATTATACTGCTATATGTCTGGACGTGTTTGAAAGGTATTCCTACCATTAAGTTGTCTTTGAAAACTCAGAAACATTTTTGTTAAACAAGGTTAATGTATTTTATCTGACAATGCATACTGCATTAACAAATGCATACACAGCCTGCATTTCCACCAGCACAAATATCCTCCGGCAAAATACTTTTAGAGGTAACAATCTCATGTATCTGAGCCACCTTCCTTTCAAATTAGTGTTTGTGCAATGGGCACATATACAACAGGACTTGTTCAGGGTCTCTCAATGGAGCATTTTTCCTGGAAGGTGTGCTTACCAAGGCCACTGTTATATTAATAAGGATCTCGCTTATTGTTCTTAATGAGATGGCAGAACAAATTCTTTACACTTTCTGTTCAATATGCAGTTTAGGCATGTTGCGAATCAGAATACCCTTCAACAGTCACTTAACTGAGCTGGTCCCCATTTGGTTTATTGTAAATAATTGTGGCCATTGGCAAATTTCTGGCAAATCTTTAAGGATTGAGTTAAAATGATGATGGATGTTTCAGTTTGAGATTGCTTCCCCTTCAGGGTTCATGATAAGGGAAGGGCGCTGACAACTGAGAGGTGCTTGTGGCTAATGGTCATTGTGAGCGTGTGTGGTATGGTGCTGTCCATAGTGGGGTTGGGGATGGATTGGGAGCATGGGTGAGGGGATTGCACTACTGGGGTGGGGGATGGGTAAGAGCTGGAGCTTAACATCCCATACCTCTCCACTGTATATGTTTTCGCAGAATACCTTGGCCTTAGGGTTGATAGGGCTAGGATTGGAAGTCCTGATATGGGGTGTCCTTGCCACTTTATGGTAGTGGCTTTATACTGCTATTAATGGGTATTGGGTCATGTGGTAGGGATAAGGCATAGCAGCTACTCCATTTCCTTTGGAAGGCTTGTTAATTCAGGAACATTTATTCTGGCAGTTGTTACCTCTGTGAGAGTCTGCTTTCTACTGGGGGTCGGCCATAGTTTATAGCAGTAGTACCCAGGGGTCATTCAGTTGCAGTGTTTTACAGTAGTGTGCCTCTTGGCTACCCAAGAGTTTGCAAGGTTTCTGGGTTTTGGTCATCCTGTCACCTGTTCCGTATATGTTTTGGCTTTTGCCAAAGCACCAGAGGGCTCATATGGATGTTCACTGTACAGGCTGCATGCCCATCAGAAGAGTTAGGTTGGTGTAGAGCCTTTATTTGGGATGATGGTTCTGATCTGCTATCCTTTAGAAGATTTCTGATCCAACACCAGTTTGGTGGAATAGGACAGCACCATCTCATGGAAAGATAGGTATTTTTCACTTTAGGTTAAGTTAGAATAATTAGTGTGGTATAATCTGACACCTGGAGGAGGCATGGTAACGTTATGGAGTGTTATGTTAGGTATGCCTCTCCTGTCTCATGGATGCCATGGCAGAGTCCATGATTTACTGTACTGCCAAGGTATGGAATGGTTTCAAATTTTCATTGCACTGACTGTTTTTCTCAGCCATTACCAAGTTGAGGAATGCCACTGCTATAATGTGTAACAAATGCGTAAAAAGTGGAACACTCGCTAATGCATTTTACTTTGTCTCTGTGCAGATAGTGGTGTTGTGATGGGAGTTCCAGTTGCTGTAGCATTACCCAGTGAACTCCCAGATGGGGGAAGCAAGTTTGTAGCGGATGTCTCAATTACTACAGTGATGAGCAATGAGGTCATACTTGGGAGAACACTAAATAGGCAACAGCTACTGGCTTGAAGGAACTGGAGCTCTAAGGTAATAGATTCTGCTGGGGTGGAAGTTCCAGTTGTTGGAGTAGTGCACAATGAGGCTACAGGTAATTTGTATTTATTTATTGCACATTAAGGCATGTTACTGCTGGTGGGGATTTGGGTTAGGTGGGGTGGAGTCGCAACAATCACGAGGTCATAGGCAGTTATTTAGATTAGGGCTCTAGGACCTTTATAGGCTAGCCAAATCAACCTTATTTCCCCATGCAGTACTTACTATTCTTGTACAAGAGGGACTGGGTTAAGCCCTTACTGTGAATTTATGGTTACCCATTTAGTTGCTCCATGGGCACAGAGCCCAATTAGTCTAGGGAGAAAGAGGGAAACATAATTAGGGAAGACTTGTGGAAAGCAGGTACAGCAGTTTAGGCATGTTGTCATGAGGGATGTCCCTACTGCAGGGGCAGTGCGTGATGGAGTACCTTTGAGTTACTGCAGTTTTAATGGAGGTAGGGTTGGATTATTTTACCGCACTTTGGATGGTGAGGGCTAGTCACTGACCTGATGTGTCTGGTGCCAGTGGGCATTTCAAGTTGGTGTAAATTGTGTTTGGTTAGTTTGTTGAGGCTTGTTTTATGGTTTGTGGTGCATTTGGGGTCATACTGGTAAAGGCCTTGTATGGTGGTGTAAGCAGTTTGTCTACATAAGTATTGGTGTGTCAGCAAGATTACTATTAAAGGGGATTTGAATATGATTTTATGTGGTTATTATTTCATTGAGCAGTAAATGGGCTGTAATATGTTGCGAGGGTATGCTATTCTTTGCATGGTTTCAAGTGGCAATGGGCTTAGCATTTGCTTCTTTAGTTGGGGTATGGATGCTGAGACTAATTAAAAAAATTTTACAGGTTTGGTTGCTGGGTAACAAGAGTATGGGTATTTTAGGCTTTGAGTTTGTGGTTGTTTTAGCATTGGAGAGGGATTGATGGTTTATTTTAGCTGTTTAGGTAACTGAATATTTTTGTTGGTGATGGGGATTGAGGGGTGGCAGCATGTAGACAGTCTGGTTAGGCAAGAAGGGGTACATTGAATGATGTTTGGCTTTATGACTTTAATGGGGTTTAGGTTGTGGGAGATTTGGTGGTGAGAGGGGGAACAGCCTGGTCAGGCTGGTGGGTGGAAAAGAGGGGTGGGTTTATCCACTTTTGTTCCCCCTCTGGTGTTGGATGTGCAATTCAATAAGTTGGGAAGGAAAGTGAGCGATTGCTCTGTTGGATAAGTTAATAAGCAAGCAGAGCTGCTTATGTGGATGGTGTGTGTAATTCAATAAATTGAAGGTGAGCGGGGTAATGCTGCCTTGTTAGTGCAAAGATAAGTGAGCAAGTGGGGGATGCTGCTTATCAAGGGTGAGTGGTTACGCTGTGCTTATGGTTATTTTTTGTTTGTGAGTGGGGTAAGGCTGCTTTGTTAGTGCAAAGATAAGTGAGCAAGTGGGGGAAGTTGCTTATCAAGGGTGAGTGTTTACGCAGCCCTTATGGTTATTTTATGTTTTATGTCAAGGATGTTATCACCTGTGTCATGGTTTTGATTGAAATTTATAATTATTGGTTAACAATCATGTTTATGGAAGTTTAATAAAGGTCGTCAAATGTCATTCAGTGTTGTGTGTTTATTGAAGTGGACTAGGACAAATGAGGTTTGGAACAGACCATTTTGTCCTGGGACATCTTCAAGTGGAGCTAGATACATAGATTAGCAAGAATTAAGAGAATAAGGGGAGGATAGGGTTAATATGGGATGGAGGGATGTTTAGGAGGAAATGAAGTAAGGGTAGGGAGGGGCTTAGAGGGTTTTGTTAAGTGCAACTGAGGTAGGTGTCACTTTTTGGCATGAACTTGCTACCCTCCCGCCCTCCCACTTTTATTAGTGAGATTGTGGTTATTTCAGTTTGGGAAGGCGGAGAAGAGGGGCAGGTTTGCCCTCTTCTGTTCCCCCTCTGATGTTGGTTGTGCAATTCAATAAGTTGGCTAACAATCATGTTTATGGAAGATTAATAAAGGTTGTCAAATGTCATTTGGTGTTGTGTGTTTATTGAAGTGGACCAGACAAAATACACTTCTGCACCACAAAAGTGAAATGCTTCTTTATTATGGAGCACCAAAAGCCAGCAGACCACTGCTTTATCCCTGTAGTAATGGTGAAAGTATAATACTTCTTAATCTTGTAATTTTTCTTATTGGTAATGTCATGCTCTCCTTTGAGTACTGACTGTTATTAACTACATCTGGAATATGGTGAAGTTCTTGTCTAGGATACCATTCTCCTAGGAAGGGGGCATCATTTTACAGGATAACAGCACTCCTTAATACAGTGCTTTTGTGTTTAAGGCTTTTGTGTTTAAGGATAACTTGTTGTTGTTGTTGAGTCTTTCGGCTTTTCCTGGTTAGGGGTCGCCACAGTGGAACTCCGGTCCGCTAATGATTGGCAGTAGATTTTTACGTGCTGGCTTGCCGGGCCTAATGCATAACCTTCAATGAAAGAACACCCATTCATGCATGTCGCCACATAGAAGATGCTCTATTTGAGAATTGAACGGGCAACGTCTAACTGTGAGGTGACAACGCTACCGCAGCCTAGGAAAAAATAAAGATAAATAAAAGTCTGACCTCAACTATGCCAGTTGTGGATGCTATATCATAAGTTGATTTATTGTCTATTCACAAACCCCTGAAATAAATATGCAAACTTTTATCTTCCTTTAATAATAGTATATCATAATACCCATTTACTTATTTTTTCGTGCAGCTTGCTTAAATCACAAGATGGGAGTCACTGAAGGGACAATAACAATTTCTTGAGATACTCTGAGTCACTGAAGGGGCAATAACAATCTCTTGAGATACTCTATGTTGGTTACTTTCTATAAGCTTTAGGGTATAGGCACATATATATATATCTCCAAAAACATGTGTCTGGAGCTTATTTCCTGGGCCTCCTCTGAAAACTGGCTTAATTCCAAGTCAGACTTTCCTGGTAAACAAATGTTAAATAAATAAATAAAATAAATAAAATCTAATTCAAAAAGATTTAAAGCCACAGGGGCTGAATACCAAAATTTGCTGCCTTTATAAAAAAATTATGAAAAGGCACGACCCAAAGAACAAAGGCTGCGAAACAATAACAATTGACAAGCTGAAAGTTAATCTTAATTTATATGAAGATCCTGGTACCTTGTCTTGATGCAGGTAAAGAGGACTGAACCCTTTTCACCTACCACTAGATCCTGAAGGATAACAGTAATTAATGTGTGTGTGTGTGTGTGTGTGTGTGTGTGTGTGTGTGTGTGTGTGTGTGTGTGTGTGTGTGTGTGTGTGTGTGTGTGTACATGCATTCTCATTCCCTTTCACAGATCCAGAAAACTACTTTCACTGGCCTGAGATCGCCAAGCCCTCTTCTGGTACCATGAAATAAATAGGTCATTATGTGAGTATCTACACATTATTTAAAATAAAAGAACCAAAGACTATTTTATAAAAAATAAATGTTTAAATACATATTTTTACTTTAATGAATAACATACATTATGTCTGCTGCATTTTTAGTCAGATGCATTTATTTTTGCATGGCAGGCTAATATAGTTCAATAATAATCAGCACTGTATAGTAATAAAAAACAGAAACCAAAACCAAAGCCAAGCAAGCTATAAGAAGTCCTCAACTGCTGGAACCAACAACCAATACTTTCAACAATTTTTTTGTATAAAGCAAATGCCATGAAAACAGCACTTGCAGACAGATAAAAAAGCAGAGGGAGGTGCCACTTATAATCCAAATACCTTTACTGAATCTGAAAGCTTTCACCCCAATTAAATTTATCAAGGACTTCTTTACAGATAAAAACATTCCCCCAGATTCAATAAACTCTGTGTAGGTTTCTTGCAGAGCCTACATGGAGTGTTTTCACATACATTTGTTCATAGCGTGGCATTGTGCCATGCATATTAATGATTTGCGGTGCATGTAAGCAAAGTTTCACAGCTTGCACCAGTGTTGCTTGCTGGTAAACCTGTAATATGAATGCGGATCGTATCTTCCAACTTTTAGTGCAAGAAACCTGGACAAAGACTAAAATAATGGGGGGTAAAGGCCCACAAATAGGGACATATTTACCATATTGTTCTTATAAATGCAGAAAGCAGCCAGAATAATAGGATTCGTGTTAGCATGCATTTTCTGAAGGATATCAAGTATGACATTGAAATGTATATTATTGACTCCAGTCTTCAGTGGTTTTCCAGAAAACCACAAATTTTATAAGGAGCAGCCCAAAAATATGATGCAAACGTCTGGACATTCCATAAAATTCTGAAGAGTTCGACAGTATAATCGGATAGCATTTTTTTATAAAGTTGTGTAAGGCCATGAAAGCAGATTGTAAGACAGCACAGCAATTGCTTTTCAATATTTGAGTTCTCTTTATTAAATTTTGTTTGGGGTGCCGACATAGATTGTTTTTCTTCATTTCAATTATGTCTCCAATTTTTTTTTCTGAAGTCGGTGTTTACTCTATGCTCTGCCTGGCACAAAAGTGTTTAGCTTTGCTCATCTGGCTTGCATGAAGTGCAACAGTGCACAAACTGGAGGAATGGACCACCCAGATTGCAGGCTGCAGACAGGACCCAGACAACCACAAACAGATAATACTGTTGGCCATCTCACAAACATAGTAAGCGTCATTGTGCTGCAATTAACAGCAAGAACGTTACAATGAATTCCAAGAAAGGAAACATCATGTTAATAATCCTGTGACAGCAGGTGTTAAGTGTAGGTGTGGAGTGCCAATGGTCTGGGGTTTTAGTACAGCAAGTGCAAATTTTGTTTTACTGTTGTGAGATTGCAGTTTATAGCGATGAAGTGCAACAAACATAACTGTATTTTCACCCTTCTTGTGGCAATAGTGTAGGAGAACCATAGACATGGTCCATTTGACTAGCACATTTACACAAGTGCCTGTATACCAAATAATCTTGAAATTGCAGTGTTTGCCACTGTTGTGGATTTCTTAAACATGCATAAACATGGTGCCCAACACTGCACACCCTCACCTACCATGTTTGTGCAATGGTAAGCAATTTGCAACATGTTCAAATGTTGCAAAACCAAAATGTCTGCACTCTCAGTAAGCATGAGGCATGCAATTGGCAGAATAAAAAATCAGGATACAAAATGCAATTGGTGGGAAATGCTCATTCTACATTGAGTTTGAGCTATGGTAGGCATGTCTTTTGTTGCTGGTAAAGGAGTACACTTCCAAGTGCAGAGGTAGTGTGTTCAGGAGTCCAGAGTCTTTATTGGACTCCTAGATAAGGAGCATTGGCCCCCACTGTTGCAATGGGACTATTCAGGCTCAGAATACAAGTCTGAAGCCTGGAATGGTATTGCCAGGGCTTTGACCAGTTCTACAGGTATCTTACACACTGATGAACTATACAAACATCATTTTAATAACCCCTGGAGGAAGAAACAGGATGCCCTCAACCATTGGATCAGGGAACTTAGTATGGGGGACACAGCACAGATGTGTACATATCAATTTCAATAAGTAATTATAAGAGTTAAAAGCTGAATATAGTCAAGACTGCTATTCATAATGGTATTCATTTCTGTTTTTTCCACAGCTGCCACAGAGCAAGGCTTGAATGCGAGGTCCCCTGCTGGATCTTTGTTAAGGATGCAAGAAGCATGTGGTATGTATGCATCAGAACAGTGCTGTTCTAAATAGTGATTTAATGATAATAAGAATAAGAATAAAAATGTTGATAGTAATTTAGTAGCATTAAAAGTTTGGATGGCTTAGCTGGTATTTAATACAGTTGTATCAAACTGAGCATGCATACCTCAACTGTAAAAGAAAGTATGCATGCCTTAGTCTGTAGCACAAAACAACAATTCCATATTCTCAAATAACAGTGAGCATGCATCTCTAAACTATAAAAGGAAAGTTTGCCTTCAGTAGCCTCTATGACAAAATAACAGTACAGTATTAGAGAGCAGTCAGCAGTTGTGAGCTCAAAAATCACACTTCCCAAATATACAGTACTGTTAGATTTTCATCATTATTGGAATGTAACTTCAGACCTCTATACCACTGGCACAAATGGCTTGTTGTAAACTGTAATCAATATAATTGGAACATGCATGTACACATCAAGGATTGATTGATGCAATCTGTACTATAGTATGCCTCTGTTATGAACTGGGTAGTCTTAAAAGTAATGAAGAAATTTGTTAGGACTTTGTAGTGTTAAAAGTAAAAGTAACAGAACTGAGTCAAATAATTATATCAATGCTTTGTATGTCACATATGACGTTGTTAATGTTCTCCTTTTTTTCTCTCACCCAAACCCTTATCATCTTCTTTTTTATTTATTTATTTTTATTTGTTGTTTTTGTTTTTTCTCCACAGCACAGCAGGGTAGGACTATCCCATGGGATCCTCCTCCCCCACTCTACAGGCTACAGCACTGCTGCCCAGCGTGTTTGCTGCATGACCTGGCAGCTTTCCCTTCTGCTGTCTCTGCACTACTTAGCCCCTCAGGTAGTTCTGCCCTGGAGCATAGGCCTGTGGCTCCCTCTGGGAACAGTGGCAGAGGTGTTAACTTTACCACCTGAGAAGAGCTGTCAGCGATGGTATGTAGGTTTGTGTGACACACGGTAGGTGCATGCCAATACCAGATGAAGCATCTGCTCTCCATCCTTGTTCAGAATACCCCTAGCAGATGCAGACATCGGGCACTGCAGCCAGTGGTGCAGTGAGGTAACAGTGGTGACAGTTCACTGGGTTAATACTCAATTCTCACTGTCACTCAGCTTGACATGCATGCGACCTTGATTACCCCACCCTCTCCCCAAACATAGTGTCCACCCACCTTGTGTGTCCTTCATGTCCATGTCTCTTGTCTTGTTTGATTTGTCTGTCTGCAATTGCTTCATCACCTACCCAGCTTACCTCACCCAGACATTCCTATATCCCTTCCCCAACATTCCTCACTCTCTACCTAAAAAAAAGGGGGGGGGGGCACCTGTCCCACAAAAAAAAAAAAATTGACCCATACATAGCTCTCCATTTCGCACACATGTCTTCATGACACACTTGATTTGGTCCAATTGTTATATAACATGATTGTGTTGTGGTCACCCCTCTCTCTGGAGGTGCTATTCCAAATTCAGCTAATATTTTGCATATATGATCATGTTTTATTGCTGAAGAAATGGATAGCTATGGTTCTTTCCTACATCCTTCCTGCACATGTCTGCCCTCCATTTACGTCATTTTTCCCCTGTTCATGCTCTCCATTTTAACACTTTCCTATCTTCCCCATTTCTTTTCTTTAAATAACGATTGTGTGATGATGCACATTGTGCACCAATGCGAAGCAACGGTGAATGGCAGAAATACAAGTAAATGCATTTAAAAGTATCATGCACACTTATAAAATTATTACTTACACCTGTATTTGAACTCAGTATCATCTGCCTCCAACAAGAGTCAGTTAGGTAGCAGATGTGTTTTATACAATCAAGAGTAACTGATACAGTTTCATAAGGATTTCCTTTCATACTCCTCTGTGCTTGCTTCCCATATCATCACTGTCCTATCTTCCTCATTAATTTTGTATAAAGCCTCATTGCACAGTCCCCAATACTGTTTTATAAATAATCATTGCATGATACCCATTTAGTTTTCTAAAGCATTAGTGCGCGATGGAGTGTGATGGTACACATCATACAACATCGTTAAGCAATGTTAATACAAAAGTAGTTCAATATATTAGCCACAGCTGTATTCAGAACCAGTACCATCTGGCCTCAAAAAGGAACATATTACTGCATTAATTGAATTAATTCCTGCAGTCAGAGAGTCGGTTAAGTAGTAGATGTATGCAACAGCAGTTAAGTATGCCATTTGCTATTCAGTCTGAAAAATACATCTGCTACACAACTGTCTGTTACATCATCTGTTAATGAATTGATGCATTCATTTTTGGGGTCAGATGGTAATGGGTTCAACTATAGGTGCATGTAACACTTTCAAATACTTTAACATGTAAATCCAAATTCTAAAGTGTGATAGTTGGTATGGAATCTCTAAAATATGGCTAGATGGTACTGCTTTCTAATACAGCTGTATATAACACTTATAATTGCTTTTTTGCCATAGCCACTCATTAGTGATCGATGCACACCACATCACAGTTATGCTTTAATGAGAAGGAATGGGAAAGATAGGCAAGTGGTTAAATGGGGAGCAAGCAGGGAGAAGAACAAAGTATTAGAAGGGCAGGAATGTGCAGGAGGGATGTCAGAAAAAACATAACTATCCATTTCTTCAACAGTAAAAAATGTTCAGATTTGCAGAATACTCACTGAATATGCAGTGTCAATCCTAGAGAGAGGGGTTACAACACAATCATTTTGTTTAGCCAATTGGACTGAATCATGTGTGTCAGGACAACACATGTATGAAATGAAAGCTATGTATGGGATGAATTCTTTTTTTTTTTTTTTGGGATAGGTGCAGTTTTTTTGAGAGAGAGGAATGTTGGAGAAGGGATGTAGGTATGTCTAGGTCAGGTATATAGCTTAGGTGAGGAAGCAATAGCACACAGACAGGACAAACAAGACAAGACACAGGGAGTGAAGCACACAAGTGGGTGAACACCATGGTTGCAGTGAGGGTAGGAACATCATGAACCCATTGACTTCAAGCTGGGTAACAGTGACAATCGAGTCACCACCCACTAGACTTTCATCACTGTCACCTCACTGCGCTAATGGCTGCAGTATCTGACATCTGCATCTCCTTGTGTTATTCAGTACAATAATGGAGAGCAGAGTCTCCATCCAGCATAGGCATGCACCAACTGTATGGCACACAATCCTGTGACCAACCCTGGTAGTTCATAGCTGGTGATAAAATCACCACCTCTGCCACTGCTCTGGAGGGATCCACTGGCCTATCCTGTGAGTCAGAACTACCTGAGGGGCCAGGTAGTGCAGGGGCAGCAGAGGGGTGCTACCAGTTTGTGTCCCAGACATGTTGGGTCTTGGTGTCATAGCCTGTGGAGTGGGGGGCAGATGGATCCTGTGGGCCAAGCCTACCCTGCAGTGCTGTGGGGAAAAAATAAAAAATAAAAAATGTAAAAAAATACAAGAGAAGATAATGGTTGGGGTGAAAGGAAAAACAAGGGACAACATTAGCAACTTCATATGTGACATACAATGCACTGATACGATTTTTTGACTGTATTCTGTTACCTTTACTTTTAAGACCACCAACTCCTATCCAATAACTTTTTACTGTTAAGACTACCCATCTCATAACAGATGCACAATATACTACAGATTGCAGCAAACAATCCTTGATGTGTGCATATATTGCATATATGCGGGTTCCAATTATACTAATAATAGTTTACAGCAGGCCATTGGTGTCACTGCTTTAGAGTACTGAAGTTACATTGCCATATTAATGGAACTTGACAGTATTCTATATTTGAGAATTGTGGATTTTCAACCCACACCCTCTGACTACTCTCTAATACTGAGCTGTTGTTTTTGCCTCCAGACTAATGCGTGCATGCTTTCCTGTTAAAGTTGAGAAATGACTGCTCAATTTGATACAATTGCATAATAAACCAATAAAGGTGTCTTTACTTTTAATGCTAAAATAACAGTACTGTTCGGATGTATACATCAAAAGACACAATGGCCAACACTCAGATGTCAGCAATAACTCTTTATTATATCATAATCACAATTAAAACTACAGACCAGTTTCGGCTACTAAGCCTTCTTTGGTGCAATCTCAGATATGATATAATAAAGAGTTATTGCTGACATTTGAGTGCTGGCTGTTGTGTCTTTTGAAGTCTAGTTCTGGTTGGCCGTGCACCTGTTCTTTACATGTGTGGTATTGGATTTATTACAATCAGATGTATACGTACCACATGCTTCTCACATCCATGCTAATCTAGTGGCATGGGTTCGCACATTCAGTTCTCGGTCTGTGATGGCTGTGGAAAAAGCAGAATAGAATAACATTATGAATACCAATCCTGACTATACACAGCTTTTAACTCTTAAAAGTAGCCCCTGTAAGTGCTTCTTACAAATCTGTGAGGTGCCCCCAGTCCTGCATTCCTCGGTCCAACATTTGAGGGTATCCTTCTTCCTCATACAAAGATCTCTGCCGTGATTCCTACATTGTTCACCAGTATGGATGATATCGGCAGCACTGCCCAAACCTCAGGAAAGACTATTCCATGCCTCTGACTTGTAATCTGAGCCACAATAGTCCCTCTGCACAGCCTGGGCCCATGCTCATTCACTAGGAGTCCAACAAATACTTTGGACTCCTGGACATCCCATCATTGAGCATGGAATCTCATAACCTCTCCATGAATGTCTGCCATGCCTACCACAGATGAAGACCAATGTGGAATGATTTTCTGCCAATTGCAGGTTTCACGCTTACTGAGAGTGCACACTTTTTTGGTTTTGCAACATTTCAAAGTGTTGTGCATTACTTACCATCACCCAGAAATGGTGCTCAAGGGTGTGCACTGCCAAGTAACATGTTTATGAGATGGCTAACAGTCTTAAATGAATGCATCCAGTTTATGTCTATGGCTGGTTGGGTCCTATCTGCTACCTGGGTTATCCATTTGACCAGTTTGTGCACTGCCACTCTGCACGCAAACCAGATGAGAACAGTCAAACATGTTTGTGCTAAGACGTGCATCATGCAAACAGTCACCCCCCAAAAAATATAAATAAATAAAAATAAAAAAATTAGAAAGAGTTGAAATGAGGAAAATCAATATGTGACATACACAGTAGAAAATGTTAGTACACATGAGCTATGTCTACATAGGTCTGGATCTAAACTGTCACGTCAATGTTCTTTCAGAAAACAGGATGTATGTTTTACCCTTCTTTGCCACACAAACAGCTTTGCAGCAAAGAAATTAAGTAATTCTTCACACTACCAAGTGCAACTAAATGTACACTGATATCAAGGCATAAACTATCATTTGTAAATTTATTATATTTAACATATATGGATGCGGTGCACTTAGTGATCACTCAACCTAGTATGATTATCCTTTGCAAATATACAACCTTGTCTTACCTTTCTGTGTTTCTTGGTCATTCATCAGCTATCTGACCAGTACTCAGAGACATGCAGTAATATAAGCCAGTCTATATCATTTACCTAAAAATGTGTGAGGGTATTAACTGGCAATACTATGATGTGCAGTTGCCATAAAATGAAGGGCAAGTTGGATGGCACAAACAAGCATAGACTGCTCTTTTGTCAGGGGGAGCAAAGGTGAGTTCCTGTTATGGCACATGCAAGGGTATACTGTTCTTTTGTGAGGGGTGGATCCAGGCTGAGCTACTATTATGGCACAGACAAGGATATGTTTCTCTTGTTACTCTCCTTGTTACTCATTCTGTATGTTTTATCTTGTGACTGTTGTAAAGCCAGAAACTGAAACGTGTCATATTACTTTCTAATCTCTCTCAGTTATGATTTTCCATTACAAACATATGCTAAACTGAGGGCATGCAGTGATCATCAGTACTTTGGAGAGGTATGCATGTGTGAATCTTTGATGCTTGAGGCATACTACTTGCTAATGGACACAGACAAGTCAAATAACTCTCTGCTGTCACATTTTACATTAATTTCTGTACAAATCTCCCACCTTTTACTTGCTAACTGTACCAAGTGATGAACTACAAGGGCATGCCATAATATTATTATAAAATACAGTACATGTTCAGGACTTATCTTGTAAATGCATCAGTTGCCACAGTGTTAGTTTAGGGCTGACTGTGATGCAAGCAATACACAGCCAATACATGGGGAGGTAAAGACTCTGGCTCTGAGTTGAGGCCGGCAGAGGTCACAGAATACTTATATTGTGTCCCTGTCCATCCTGTAGCACTCTACAATGTCCATTTCATTATATTGTGAGGTTTACTATCATAAGCCAGAAATGCAGTTGATCGAATGTCAGTTAAATGAAAGTGCAGTTTCAAAGTTGCACAGTGCCAAACTGGAATACTATGAACTCATAATAATGAAAGTAAAGCATGGCTCATTATTAGGAGTTCATCATTGTGAATGTAGATCATGGTACAGTGAGGATCATGGAATTTACCCTTTTCCTCAGTATAGTGCGATCTCAGAGTTGGTATATATAATTTTCAGGGACTGTGGGGGTCACAGCCCCACACATGGGGGTATAGGTTGGCATGCCCCATTTCAAAAATGTAAAAACAACATACAGACTTTCGAAACTAGAAGTCGGGTATGCCGAATGCCAATTGTCATCTTTCTGACATTCGACATTTAGGGTAAATACTCTTGTTTTCGAGATTTTTATTTCAGTCTTTCCATTAACAATTATTTTGCCTTCAACATTATGATAGTAAACAATGTTGTGATAAGTTAAATATAGCCTGAAAACTCTTCTCCATCTCTGCCAAGGCCTATTGACAACAGCATTGCCTGTAGAGTGTAGCACACACAAATGGAGTTAAGCAGCAGCAGCAGCTCCTAACATTCTGTCTGTGTACCAGCAGTCATACATTGGATGATAAATGTGATAATACATAGATTATTTCATCATTAAAAGTAATACTGTATGTGATAGGTTGTATTCAAACCCAGGACTATGTTTATGACAGCCCTATAATTATACATGTTGCCACACAAATGTTGAGGAAGCAGTTGTGTGTGTAGCACTTCATTGTTGTAAACTGTAGTGTCACTGCAGTAAACAAAGGTTGCACACACTGTACTAGAACCAGGTACCATCTGTACTCCAGGCCAGTTTTTCATGATGGCCAAGGGCATTCATTGAATGTATCTGATTTCTATTTTGGGCTGTCTGCTTCCTAGGTGGTCCACTGCACTTCACACAAATCAGATAAGCACAGCCAATTCCTCGATTCCACTATTTGCACTATGCAGTGCATCACACAAAAAGTGCAATTAAAACAGTAAGAATATGACATAAAAACTTGGTAATAGACACATTTAAGTAAAATAAGTGATCACTATTTACTTGATTACTGCACCAAGTTAAGAAATACAAGGATATGGCATATTATTATTAAAGAATACATTCTAGGTTCAGGACTTACCTTGCAAAAGCAGCAGTTGACACAATTTTATTTCAGGGCTAAAATTCCCTTGTCTGTACTCTCATAGTACAGAAGTATCCAGGAAAAAAATAGAATGGAGGCTACATGGATGCTTTATAGCTTGTTGAATAGCTCCACCATACTGGAAAGCACCTGCTTATGCTGTAATTACACATATGAAAAACATTTACTGGTTTACTGAATATATCAGCTCCGTTGGTTATCATTACTGTGCAATACACACCTATGCGTTGCTGCAAGCACATATGCTTAAATAAGGTAAACGCAAGTAATCTTGTTATAACTTTTCTCCATTATTGCAATATAGCACAAATATGCAGCTCAAAAAGCGAGGGAAAGGTTGCAGACCCAATACTAGAACCCAGGACCTTCTGTACTCTAGTTCTTCACATAGATGTGCTGCCACAGGAATAGTTATGTGACAAGTACTGAAAAACCTTATATTCATTCCTCCATTGCCTGTGGCTGTGGTGAGTGTCACATTGTGTAAACAATGACAAAAATTTTAAAAGAAATTTTAACTTAAAGGGGACATAGACAATACATTTTAACAAACAACGTGGATAAAACAGAACATGTGAATTGTGCACTGCTTAAATGCACTTTTACACTTCATAGATCTACAAGTACACTTCTGTAACTGTAACCTGATACTCCACCCTGATGTCATCATTCACTGTTGCCATCCATTGAACATAAACACTGTGGAAGTGCCTACATGACGTGAACATCCCTACACGGTTACGATTTTTTGGGATTCAACAATTCTATTGGGTTTTGACCTCATTTGTGTCTACACCATGCTGACAACCCTGAATCTACATGGTTGGTAACCGTGTAGGCAGAGAAACTGAAAGGGAAACCAATGTTGCAAACTCAAGTGAGGGTATTACTTCGCTATATATCTGCACAGAGGAATGCAGATTTTGATAAAATTTGACTGTATTCCATTGGATACATACTGCATATGCTTACATGACAGTATGAATGGTATGTTTCATGGGGTTTACACTTCTAGTTGTTTACATTAGTTATGAGTACATTCTTCATTTGGGTGTTTAGAGCAAAGCTGCATTTATGTCATGGTACTTAAAAAGAAATTGCTACTATTGTTAATCTAATTTTCTAGCATCCACCATGTCTAATAATGTCATAATGTGTGTGGGCCCTATATGTTATGGTCAGTTCTGTACAAATCTATGGACATTTACTTGCTATCATTTCCATGTAGACTCCTTTCCATGGCTATATTTGAAAAACTTTCGAATATGTGGGCAACACAAACACTGAGTCTACATTGTTGCTTTACAGACTGTTGAATTGCTCCACCATGTTGATTGGCTTTGTTAGCATACAATTCACCAAATCATGCTGTAATTTGCATAGCACGGAAATTGGCATGTTTGCACATGAGTGCACATTGCTAGACGAAGTTTACTGAATCTAAAAATCTTTGTGGCCGTGTGTGCATCTTGGCATGATGCACACATGGTAAAAAATTACCATGTAGGCTTTACTGAATCCTCCCCATTATGTTTTCACTTTTATAATAAAATCAACCCTCACCTAATTGTTCCATCATAAATGACTCAAACATAGGTTCTTAAAGGAAGAAATAAAAGTTAAATAAATATCAAATATAACTAATAAGAACCACACATAGGATTGATGATAAAGCTTAATAAGCTGGTATTGCCCATAAATATAAAACTAAAAAGTAACAATTGATTTCAATTTTAAAATGAATGCTATAGAAATTGTATCACCTCCACCTCACATCTTGTTCTACCATTTCCAGACAATGGAATTTGAAACTGTGGCCTTCATGCTGCTGAATATATTTCCACAATGCATTAGCCTGGTCTTTTTTCAAAATCACATATCACTGCTCATAAATTTGGTCCTTCAGATATCTTTCAGTTTTACCAGTGCAAGCCTTTGGATGCACAGTTATAGTGAATTAAAGACTGGACAGTATCCATACTCTTAATATAAACCTTATTTCCTTTATAGATAAAAGGACAATATTTATATCTTCCACAATCAAAGGCTTCAGTTTTCTTTCTCATTGCTGTTGGGAACCCCCATAACCATTTACATGGTATTTGCTTGTTTTTTATTCAAATTAAATTGGTTTTCAGTGGTCAAAGATGTCTTATAGTTTGACTGTGTGGTAATAGGCTGAGACATTCATTATCTTTATGGCATTCATTGAACAGTACAAGGACAAATTGATTGACGTCAACAATTGGCTAAGCTTCTGGTGTCATTCTAAGGGGATCCAGTATCTGCCTGCCTGGGATAACATGATCGACAGACCACGATGCTTTGCCAGAGATGGCCTGCACCTGTCGCCCTTGGGATTCCAGATACTGGCTAAGGCTCTTGCCACCCCTATAGTGTCTTTTTTAGGCAAGGTTCAAATGATAAATTCACCACTGTAACAGGTACAAGCAAGCGAAATCTGAGAGTAATGCTACTCAATGCTAGAAGTCTAAACCTCAAAATGCATTCACTCGAGGCACTCCTTAAAATGGAGAACATCGACATCTGTGCGGTGACAGAGACCTGGTTCAAGGCTCCAGAGACCACCCCTCCATTACCAGGCTATGATTCATACCACACCTTTTGGCCACCTAACCTGGACCGAAACATTAAAAGTGGAGGTGTGTCCATATGCATTAAGGATATCCACACCTCCAGGCTGGTTGCTCAGCATAATGCATCAAAGATTATCCAAGTGCAACTAACTCTGGGCAAGATCGCTATCCAAATTGTAACTTGCTACAGATCCCCCACCATGTCCCAGGATTCCCACTCCTCATTTTTTGATACACTGGAAAATATTAGGGTACAGCCCAACACCCTAATAATGGGTGATTTCAACTACCCCACCATTAACTGGGAAAACTACTCATGTACCAACTCTTTTGCTCAATGTTTTCTGGAATTCATAAATTCCAACACCTTGGATCAATTTATCCACACCCCCACCAGGGGCAGCAATATTCTAGACCTAGTCATAACCAACATGGGTAACCGGTGTTCCACACCAGAGGTCAGTTCATCATTGGTCAGATCTGACCACAAGCTAATCAGCCTAGACATCCACATCCTGCCCCCACCCCACCCCCATTAGGGAAACCACCATAAAAAATGTCTCCAAAGCCAACTTTACACTTCTTAAGACAGAAGTGGCAAACTTCACAACACCCATGCTGATGGACAATAGAGGTACAACTGCTGAATCCTATAGAAATACATTTTATAAGCACTTACATGAGTGCATGTGTCATGCTATCCCTAACAGAACCAAGATGCTATCCTCCAAAAAAAGGAAGCCAATCTGGTGGTCCCCTGCCATAAACAAACTCTACAACAGAAGAAAGAAACTGTTGCAAAAAAGAGTAAAATCCCATGACTGGAAGAACTCCCTGGTCAGCCTCAGTAAGAAGCTGAGATCCCTCATAAAATCCTCCAAAGCTAGTTATGAAAAGGAAATCGCCACTGATTCTAAAGACAACCACAAAGCATTCTATAGCTATGTCAAGAATCTCAATGGCAGCAGTCAGATCTGCTCTGAGTTACAGCACAATGGCATTAAATATACAGAACCAACTGATATTGCCAACATCCTGGAAGATAGGTTCAGTGCTGACTTTACCCCCCCCACCACCACCTAAAGGGCCCATCTCTATACTGGAAGAATGCAAAGTTCCTGTAAGAATGGCTACACAGGTAAAAACCACACACTCCAAAGCCAAGACCACAGCATCCATGGGACCTGACAACATCCCAGGCTGTGTTCTACATGAACTACAGAATAAACTGGCACCCCACCTAAGCACCAGGTTCAATCATAGCCTCACATCAGGCTTTGTGCCCACTGAATAGTGCACAGTGATGGTTATCCCACTCCACAAAGGGGGAGTCACCACGGACCCCAGGAACTACTGCCCCATTAACCTAACAAGCCTGGTCTGCAAGGCCATGTAACGTATCATCATGGAAGTTATAAACAAAGACATTGGTAATCTCCAAACTCTGGATCCCACCCAGTTTGGGTTTGTAAAAGGCAGATCATGTCTCCTAAACTTGATTGAATTCTTTGAAGCAGTCACCAAAGCCGTAGATGATGATACGGTGGTTCACACAGCCTATCTATATCTCGCCAAGGCTTTTGACACCATCTCCCACTCTGAAATTATAGATAACCTCACTAAACTAGGTATAAATCCCTATGTCACAAGATGGGTTGCCAACTGGCTCACTGACAGAACCCACAATGTGAAAGTAGCAGACTCCAAATCCGACTTCCGACCAGTGGCAAGTGGAGTACCACAGGGATCAGTCCTGGGTCCTCTCCTGTTTGGTATCTACTTTTATGAAGTACAGGCTAACATAGAAGGTCTTTGGCTAATGAAGTTCACAGATGACTGTAAACTAGGAGCCATAATTGAATCTCCTAACGATGTGGACATCCTACAAAAGGGCCTCACTGAGACAGATGCCTGGTGTCAAAGCCATGGCCTCATGCTCAATGCCAAAAAGTGCATTGTCATCTCCTTTGGTAAAATCTCTGTACCCATGAGCTACCACATAGGTGATAGTCTACTTAACACCAAAAGTGTGATAAGAGACCTTGGGACACAGGTGGACAGTAGTCTCTCCTTTGATAATCACATCGCCACAGTAGTCAGAAAATCCTTCTACGTGCCACACCTCATCACAAAAGGTTTCTCATCCAGAAAAAAATAAGTCATTGTTCCCCTCTACTCGTCACTCATTAGACCCATTATAGAGTACAATGCCCCTTTTGGTATGTACCTCACAAGACAACTATAACAACTGGAAAGGCCACAGAAATACCTCACAAAGAGGATTACTGGCCTCAAACAGATGCCCTACACAGATCGTCTCAAAAAACTCCAGCTTTACTCCATCGCATATTGCCTACTCAGAGGCGATCTCTGCCTAACATACAAAGCTATGTCAAACCCAGATCTGTTGGACATGCTCCACTTAAAGAAATCCCAGTCCCTCCGAGCTACACACTCTAGGGACCTAAACCTTGTCACCACAATAAACAGAACATGCTGGAGGGATAGATTCCTGTCCCAGAGACTTACCATACTCTAGAACAAACTACCTATTTATATCAAACAAAGGTCCTCATTAGCACTCTTTAAGAAAAATCTTGATGATTGGATGGGAAATAGGAAATTCACCCCGGAGATCACCTCTGTGGTTCTGCTCAACAGTGGCACAGGAAAATAATTTTCTTGGGTGGCGAAAGCCAGGATACCTTTTTGGCTAGGCTTGTATAGGCCCTAGGGTCAATAGCTTACTACCTACCTATGAACCTATGAACTTATGAACCTATGAACAGTATACAGTCCTATAAGCTATAATAGTTATAGCAGCCTATTCATTGTTATTAAGTATAACTAGGAAAATTTTCATTTCTGAATCAATGTAGACAAAATAACTAGACAGTATTTACCAAAGATATAAAAATAAAACAAATGAACAAACTAACAACTAAATGTATTCTGCTAATAATATATATTGTTGCTTATAAGCAAATTCTTATTTGGTTTTGATAACTCACTTCCTTACAAAAACTAAACAACTGTCTGTTGAACTGAAGGTTTAAATCTTACCTGCTTTTGTTGATTCATTTTGTTGCAGTTGCATTCTTAGCTTACCTCCAGCATTTCCCTCTCAACCTCACAGCACAGGAAATATGTACAAAGCCAAATATGGGGATTTTAATTTCTATTTTTTCTTATTAACTTAGAAAGTTGTTAGAATAGAATGCATTGTCTAAATGACGTAAACTCTGAAAATGAAGTATCTGTCATTATTTACAAACTGCATTTCTCAAAAGCTTGCCAGAAAAAACACATTTTATGAGTAAATCTGTTTAGTTGAGATGTATGTTTAGCTCATAGGTTCATAGGTAGATACTAGGCTATCTGCCCTAGGGCATTTATAAGCCTAGCCAGAGTGTATTTGGCTTCCGCCTCCCTATTAGATTAGCCTACTGTGCCTCTGTAAAGTAGGTCACAGAAGGTACCCTTTAAGATTAGTTTACTGTGCCTCTGTCTAGCAGGGACAGAAGAGATCCCAGGGGTGAATTTGCGATTTCCCATCCATGCGTCCAGATTTCGCTTGAAGAGGGTCAGTGAGGGGCTATGTCTAACATGAATTGGGATTCTATTCCAGAGTGAGGGGAGCCTCTGGGAAATGAATCTGTCCCTCCAGGATGTCATATTTATTTTTGTGAAGTGTAGTGAAGTTGTATTTATTCTATCTTCCCTCCAATAATTAATAATGGACATGCAGTTTATATATTACTACCTGCTGCAGTTAAATCATTAAGACAAGCCCTGAGAAAGAGAGCACAAATGGATAACTTATGCACTGTCTATAACCCGTGCCATGATTACTACTGATATACCTTGGTTGTTATTTATTTTTAAATATTCCTGCTGCTTCCTTTCCCCTATTTTGCATCCAGTCTCTGAAGAAACAGCAAATGTTCTTCCACAAACGTATTAAACTGCAGTCGGAAAACTGTAAATGTATATATGCTGAAACTTTATATGGGATACAAGCACCCTTCTCCAAGCTACTGCTACTTAGTATAATCATCACTAAAGTCACTGTTATTGGATAAATTGCAAGTAACTGTTGTTTTCCTTTAATAGCAAATTAAGGGAAAGTACCATTTTCAAAAGAGTGTTTGGCAGCAATGCATACTTTCAATACTTGGAACACTAAATTACAGTCTCTCTATCACACACACACACACACACACACACACACACACACACACACACACACACACACACACACACACATGTTTTTTTCACAGCTTTGGCAATATTTCTGGTCTCAATCTTTAATACATTGCACTTTGCACGTCCCTTGTAGCACCAATTTGTGAACTTCGCACTGTGATACCTTTAACTTAATACCTTTCTTAGCTGTCATGAGTAAACATTCATTCATACTGAGAACTGTTTTTTAATTTTCTTTCTTAGCTGGGTGGGTCACAATAAATTTCACACGAACAGCATGTTGCCAGTCACATATGAAACAGGCTCACCTGTCTGCAAATGCATGCCAGGAAAAAAAAGACAGATTCCAAAATTTCCAACTGAGGGTGCACTAATTGCTTCTCATACTTAAAGTATGCCTTCCTTTTCTTGTTTGGTGAAACTGTTTCTTGGTTTTGATTGAATTCTTTATTTAGCCCAGTCTTCTTGCTGTGTGGAGTTTCAGAAACAACCACCACTGGCATGCTATTTTCCTGGTGCAGGCTGTTTATTTGTTAAGGTTTATGCTATCATTCAATTTTATCTTTATTGAAATTCCTGACAAAACATATTTTTTTTTATTTATTGAACTACAGGGGCAAAAACAAATATATATACCTAAATACATGCACTCATACATACATAAACACATGCACAATTAATGGTCAGGTCTAATAGAAAATATAACAATATATTATAAAACAAAACCAAAGCATTGATGTTAGTCTATAATTCTTGGCTGCTGTTCTTATTGTCTTTCTTTAAAGATTAAACTGCATGTGCTATTGTGTTTTTTTTCACAAGCAAAAAGTAAAAATATGTAACACATTGCTGGAAAACGTTATAGGTAGATTTTAACTTGTTATTACAATACAGCTTGGTAAATCTAGCACATGATATGTATCCTGTTTTTAATGTATCTCTTCTTCCTAGGTATTTAAACTTTTTCTCTTTAACTATGATGAAACATCTTTGAGCAATTCTTCCCATAAGAATTTAACTCTTCTTTGAACAATCCCTGACTGTTGGTGTGTGTGTGTGTGTGTGTGTGTGTGTGTGTGTGTGTGTGTGTGTGTGTGTGTGTGTGTGTACAATTGCATCCATATTTCCAGAAATTATTAGTTTCATAAAATATCAGATACTTGGTTTACATTGTGTACATCGTACCTTTGTAGCAAAGTAACTTAACATCCAATAACATTCAGCCTCTGAACTGTAATTATATTTGATTTCTTTAAGTTTCCTTAAATGTTGGGACTTTTTCTCTGTATTACTTAGTAACTGAGATACTCCACTCCATCTTTATTTATCTTTATTGTTTACATATATATTTTTATTTCATAGTTCAACAAACTTGGATCTGCAACCAGACTTGAAGGGTTAATGAATGGTTGTCTTTCCTGTCACTCTGAGTAAAACAGCAAATGCCACCCTGTTTCTTACTTTGCTATGGCAGCTCAGCAGGCCAGAATGATAATAGTTCATTACTGAGCTACCTTTATAATACTTCATCTAGGAATTTAAAAAAGTTAGGGACTCACCTGGACTAGTAGTAAGTCACTTTTGAGTGTTCATGATGAGCCTTGACACTCCAGGCAGCAGGCTTCAATTCTCAAATGGAGCAGCACATAGCCCTGTCCATGCAACCCCCTGGATCATCCACTGCATTAGAAGATGTAGGACATAGCTGCTTTGGTCAACTATGAATGACAGCTTCTTGTTTAATCGAGCTGTGCTTATTCAACCCAAAACACATAAAACCTTGGCAGGTAATTAATCAAAACTGTATCACTTCCAGTCACAAAATACAACAAACCTTTTTCTTTCTTTCTTTTTTTTTTGCAGGGGGAAGCTCTCACATTTCTAAACTCTGTCCATATATCAAGCTATCTAGCTATGCCTGCTACAAGACTGCAGAAACTCAGAGACGAAGAAGAATGTAAGGAATATGCAACACAAACGTTGCTGCTCTTTTCTGAGCCCAACCACCAAAACAAGACATTGGTGATATTTTAATTTCAATAGTCTGAACATAGACTGCCTGTTTGGTGACTGACATAGTGCTGCCATTTTTGATGTTTCATACTATTTCATTTGTTTGCCTGTTTCCTGTATTGCAGTGAAATGTATGCTTGCTTTAAGACTCACAAATACAATTCACATTTACAAACTGAGCAGTCCCTGAGAACATAATTTCATTAGCAGCAATGTTAATAATGTTGCCAAAACTTTAGGTGTTTGCCAGATAAAAGGCCTTCAGTATTGTTAAGATATTAATATGATTTGCAACAGCTTTATTAGTGATAAATAGTCAAGTAGTCTCAGCACATGTCCAAAACCATAGTAACTCCATGGAGGAAAGGCAAACAAAAGGATGTCAGATTCTTGTTATGCAGTCCATCAGGAGAATAAGGCAGACCAGCCAATTGCCACTTTCTGCATTGTCTGTGTATCACATGGTAAATCATCATCAGACAAAAGTTATCATTAATTGTATTGAAGGCAGTGACATGCTAAGCTATCCATTGTATTAAAAAAACTGCTTACTGTTCCAGTTGAGAAATATACTTAGGGATAAAACAGCAGACAATAATTTATCTGTGATTAAATATACTGATCTTTTCAATAATCCTAGATGTAATTTTTCATTGTAAAATGGTCAAAATAGACATAATGGGGTAATCTTTTCCAAACAATTGATCTAGAGAAAGAAAGAAACATGAATAAAAGAAAGTTGTATGTAGAATGCCATAAATTTATGTAGGAACATCACAGTTATTATTACTTTTAATTTCTTCCAGACATCATTTCATGCAACACGATAGTATGCAGTAAAGGAGGTGAACATATATCATTATTACTAAAAGATAACATACAACTAACAGTATAATGCACAAACCCTATAAGATTACAGAACTTACATGGATGTTATTAATATTGTATACATCTTTAAAAATGATATGGAAAGCAAGTATGATTTGCTACCTCATAGAGGTATAGATATTTTAATAGTTTTGTGTACAGTAAATGTGCAGACAGGTAAGCAGGAACAGGAATAACCTTCATCATCATCATCATCATCATCATCCTTTTTTTTTTGTTACACAGTATTGGGTATTACATCAACGACTGCCGCTGTCCTACCTTCCATCAGTAGTCATGCCTGCCTGCCTATCTCAAATCTTATGTCACATAATTCTTCCATTTCTTGGCTAGATATTGCTGTTTCCTTTTGCCTTCTTTCTGTCTTTTCCAAATCTGCATTAGCAAATTGTTTTCTGCTTTGCTGCATGTGAGCAAAATACCATAATCTCTTCTATTTGACCTCCCCTGAAATTGGCACCCATTATCCCAACACTTTGTGCCAGCTGGCTGCATCACTTATGATTCTAGCTGTGACCTCTTCATTCAAATTTCTCTCATCTGAACCATACCTCCCATATACTTGAAGCTGTTAACTTGTTTCACTCTATACTCTTCTGTCTCAGTTTTATGCTTTTTCTTATTTACATCCTTTTGCAACCATGACCAGAGTCTTATCTATGCTCAGTGTCATCCCAAGTGTCTAAAGTTTTGCTTTTAGTCCCCTATCAGTTGCAGGAGTTCATGTTCAGAGTCTGCTTTCAGTACCACATTGTCCGCATGCAGCAGATTGTTGATTTGTCCCACGTGATCTATTTGTTGGTGCAGTCCACACCAGTATGAACAGCAATGGACTTTGAGCTGAGTCCTGATGTATGCCATCTCACAGATGGACCCCCTCTGTAAATCCATGCACTGTTCATTCATTTGTCAGTGGGTATCTGTACATAGTGTGTGTTAATTTTACCTGTGTTTCCAGGACTTTGAACCATCACAGGACTTGCCAAATCAACTTTCTTGGAAAATTTTTATATGTTCTTCCAAGTCTTGGAATGCCTAGTAGGACCTTTTCCATGTCACAGGCATGTTCTCCAGTGTCTTCTCATTTTTCAAACATTTGGATGGATGTACTGCATCTGGATCCAGATATGAACTGCACATCTCCTATCTTACTTTTCTCCTCTCTGCTTATTCATTTATCAGTTACTCTCCCCAGCATTTTCATGCAGTGTGATAGGAGTTTGATATGTAGTGCCTATATTTGTGAACATTGCCTTTATTCTTTTACACTGGCATTAAAATGGTTATTTTCATTTCTTTCCATTCTGTGATGAGTAGCCTCAAGGGACATTTCTTCACTAAAGACCAGATCATCTTCATCATGTCCACAATGACTTTGTCTGAGTCTGCCACTTTTGCAGACATCATGTTCCTTAGTATACTTAGTACTTTTTTGGGAGGGGGTTCTCCTGTCACCTTCTTCTTTCAGTTGTAGGCTATGCATTTAGAGGGTTCTTGAAGTATGTTTTCTATATTTGATGTCCTCTGGGCTGGTGAGCAGTTGTCGGTGGCATCCCTTATGAACAGTGTCTGTCATCTGTTTTTATCTTTCTGACATTGTCCTGCATCCTGATAGAGCTTCTTTGTGACTTTAACTGAGTCATTTTCTAGAAGCTAGTAAAGTTCTCTAATGATAAGGAAACTGCTGTTTTAGTCTCTTTAGTCTCTTTGTTAGCCAATAAGTATTCCTTCTTTCCCTAATCCATCTTGTCTATCTCCCACTTCTTTTAGTTATCCTTCAGATGTCTGATAACATCCCCAGACTACTGCATTCTAGCTCCAGCTTTCCATATTTTCCTTATTTCCATACTTGGCTCAACCATTTATCCGTTCTATCATCTACACACATGCTGCTTTAAAATGCTGCCATTCTTCTTTGACTGCACCTGAATATTTCCTTGAGTTGCTGTGCTTTCACCCTAGTAACTTACAGAGCTTTGGTTTAGTCTCTGTTGATATTTGATCATTCACTGACCATTGCTTGCAGCAATAACATTCATTGCTTCATCAGTATCATGACAGTCACTAGTAATAAAGTAATGGAGACCAGTTCTCAAATATTATATAAATATATATATATATATATATATATATGTGTGTGTGTGTGTGTGTGTGTGTGTGTGTGTATATATATATATATATATATATATATATATATATATAAATAAATAACTTCTATGTGTGTGTGTATATATATATATATATATATATATATATATATTAAGTACGACACATGACACATTATTATTCATGTTGCTAAAACACCCAAGTATCTAATAATTATTTGCACGTTCTTCCCTTTGGCATGTTTAGTGCAATATGACACGAGTGTTTGTCTTTCTCCCAGCAGACAACTACTACCATCCACTTTGGTGCCGCTATATGGGATCAGCATCACCACCGTACGCAGTGACGTGCACATTTTCAGAATTATTCTGTCTGCTGCATAAAGATCAGTTCATACTTGAAAAGGAGACACTAACAACTACACATCTGTCTTTTCTATGTCATTTGTTTGACACCCTTTCAGAGTAGTACAGTGCCGTGCAGCAATGCCTTTCTTACAACAGGAAGAAACTTACTCAAAAATTATTAGTAAGAAGGAAAAAGGAATGTGTTAACTTTCACTCCCAGGAAGATATGGGGTTACGCAAAAAGTAATAAATGTGGAATTGGTGAAAGGAAGGAGTTTTTACAGGAAGCATATTATGAGTGGAATAAGGATTCTGGAATTATTTAAACTGGCAAGTTGATAATGTGATGAGGAAGTGCTTTGAATAATCTACTTAAAGGACACGAGGGGGAAATCACTTATCTTATTTGTGCTTTTAAGGCATTATACACTTGTATTCTATGCATCATGTCTAATTGATGTACCATTGCAGCATACTAAGGAATTTGGCTGGCCAACATTACGAATTTTTAATTTTGAAAACACATTTGCCTTAATATGATCATTAAAATACCAGGGACTTGGTCTTATGTTGTGGATAAAGATAACACATATCCTGTCATGAACAGCTTTGTTTCTTGGCTACTATGTACATTCCTGCAGCATTTTGTCATATTACTGAAAATACTTCTTAACTTGAACAAAATTAATTCAGGCACCCAGTGCTATTCATGCCAGGAATAATTTATTAAGTTATTGTCATTACAAATTTTCATGTCATACACACACTTTAAGAAAAACATGGAAAATATATATTTTGTCAGAGTTATATACCCTTGAAATTAATGAACAGCAACATGGCACTAGCTTTGCAGCATTTAATTTAAATTATATTAAGTGGAATTGATTTGCCTAGGCACACTCATTAGGGTGATCTAATTAAACAGAAATACTAGTTAACATAAGGGTAATACTTTGTGAAGTAAAGATAGTAAATTAAATATGCACATTTCAAACTTCTCTGAAAGGACTTTGACTCTTAAAATTCAGAATTTTACAGTTTCCATGCACATGCATGTGAATTTAGTCTTACAAATCAACCAACTGTAACAAAAAAACTCTCATTTCCATAAATATTAGCTGAATGTTTTGAGAATAAAATACACTGATACACTCCTGGATATACAGTGCTATTTTCCTGGCACATGTATTACATACAAAGGCTTTAATTTTTATGAATTTCAGACTGACAGATTCCCATAATGCAAACCTTCAAATAGTTAATAATAAGGAATTGAGAAAAAATGTCCATGACAAGTTCTGACGACACAAGCAATAATGAGCAATGCATTTGTTTCAAAGGCAAAGTATATATATATATATATATATATATATATATATATATATATATAAATATATATAATATATATATATATATATATTTAATATATATATATATATATATATATATATATAAATATATATTTTATATATATATATATATATATATATATATATATATATATATATATATATATATATATATATATATATATATATATATATTTTTTTTTTTTTTTATTTAAATCAGCTGAGAGTCCACTACACCTACAACTATTTGACAAGAACATTTACATATCTGAACACATTTTATAAAAACACAATGGGGGGAATTCAATAAAGACTACATGGACTTATTTGCCATGTAAGTAAGCAGATGTGAAATACAGTAAATGGAGCTGAGCGGCATGCACAAACGTGCGAACATGGAAGTGCCCGTGGCATACAAATCACCTCATAAGAAAGTGAAATGCATGCAAATGAGGCAGGTAGAGTGATCCAGCAAGCAGATAGGCAGTCGTGCAGACCCCTGTTGGTGTCTGTAATGTATACGGAAACATTACATGTACTGGATGTAAAAATGACACCAGGGGCTGTAAAAGTGTACTTACAGTGGCAGACACGGCATAGAGGACACAGATATCTGCAAAACTAACCACTATGTGTCCAAAACCATATGGAAAATTATGCAAAATATATTTTTTTTAATACCCTGGGTATGTTTGCAAGATGAGCCACAGTGTGCAATCATGCCATTATGGAAAAAAATATAAAAAGACTGTAAAATCCAGAATTTGTGAGTATGTAATAGTAATTAATTTTAGGACCCTGTGTGGAGTATGTACAATGTTAGACTACTGTGGTTGCTAATGAGGCAGGGCCTGAAACCATGTAGTTTCCAGGTACTATGCATGGATCTGTATGCAGATGAACTAGAGTTACTGAATAGCACAAATAGGTATCTGTGTTCGCAGATGCCATCTGTGGAGGCAAAGAACCATGTTGGTGTCCACGGAAGAGGTAGCTGACATCAGAAGGGGGTGTGTCCACAAACTTTTAAGCTCATTGGAGTTGAGCGGGGCCTGTTTGTGCAGCACACCACACAGCTGAGCAGGGGGGAGTGTGTACACTGACTGCTAAGCTGTGTTTATCTCTGAGGTGCGTATGTTATTGTGCTTGCATGGCACATTGCTTTTCTGAGCGTAATCTTCCATGGGGGTGTGTCTACTGACTGCTAGGCTAAGTTTATCTTTCTGGAGCAGGTTTTCGAGGCATGCTGCAGTGCCCAGCAAGGAAGGCTGTCAAAAAAAAAAAAAAACTGGTTGAGAAAGCCAGTGATATATTAATTACTGATGAGCCCTGTTTCACTTAAACTATGGCCATAAAACCCCTTAATGATGTTCTTGGCAAATGGAATGCATCATAGGTAGCCAACCACACAGGCTACACCTATAGCAGAGAACTATAAAGGTTGCATACACCCTACAATCTGATTTTTCCCCTCATACTCTGCACCATTGGAGTACAGACATGGGAATTTTAACTGAGAGAATGCTAGGGGCTGCTGCAGGTCTGCTATATATGTATATGCTAGATGTTGAGGTCAATACAGCTGCTGTTGATGCTGGCTATTGGCCTAGACTGAGAAGGAGAAGAGTGTTCAGGCCCAGGGTAACCTACAAGGAACTACATGAGCTGGAGATTGTAGAGTGCTACAGGGTAGACAGGGACATACTACAAGAACTCACTGAGCTCTGCTGACCTCAAGTCAGACCCAGAGCCAACAGAGGGTAACCCGTCCCAGTGGAAAAAAAGGTAGGTGTAGCCCTTAGAATACTAGCTACAGGTACTTTCCAAAGACCAACTGGTGACATGATGGGGGTCCCACAGGCATCTGCTTCCAGGGTACTCCACTAGTTCCTGGATGCCATGCCACCACATGCAAGTGAGCACATTTATTTTTCCCATACCCCTGAGGAGAGGGGCAGCAGTATGAAACTCTTCTACCATGTAGCACACTGCCCTGAGGTACTGGATGCCGTAGCTTGCACTCATGTACACATCAAGTCACCACCCAGTGAGGAGGGTAGAATCTACATCAACCACAAGAGGTGTCACTCCATCAACTGCCAGGTCATGTGCAATGCCCAGGTCATTCTCACAAATGTGTGTGCTGGCAGCCCTGGAAGTTATCAAACCTCCCACATCTGGCACTCATCACAGCTGTACCAGATGTTTGCTAGGGGGACATCCCCCAAGACCATTTACTTGGGGATGCAGGCTATGTACTGGAACTGTGGATGATGACACTCATCAGAAATGCACATGCACAGAAGAATGCCATAATGAGGCACATGCACAGAAGAATGCCGTAATGAGGCACATGCACAAACTAGGAACATCATAGAGTGTGTGTTTGGGCTGTTGAAGTCATGGTTCTGGTGCCTCAATATATCTGATTAAGTCCAGCAGTAGTCTCCAGCTACATGTGCACAGATGGTCACAGTATATGCCATGCTACAAAATATGATCCTGCGGAAACAGCTGCAACAGGATCAGCAAAGGGAAGGGAAACACAGCCCCCCCACCAGTACCTAGGTCACCACAGCCGGACCCACAGGGGCACTTGGTGGAGAAATCTCCTGAGGCTGTCCCTGTTGGCAGATGTAGGCATGCCTAATATGCCCTGGCCTTGGCCAAGAGACAACGCATAGCAAATGCACTAACAACCTAGGGCTCTAGGGACTGACATCTTACTCTGACTAGCATACATATTAGTAAAAATGATGCCAGCCCGACTGCACACCTTGTACTTCACCAGGTATTGGCTGTGGACTGCATGCATCAGATAGCGTTAGCCCTGAACTACAGGTCTGTCAACTGCTCCATTCACAAGTTAAGTCACTCTCCTATGCACCACTTGTAAGGGGTACTACAATATGGTAGCATATGTATGGACCTGCTGCTTGTATGCAAGGGAATATAGGGGGCTATATATAGTGTGCTACTGAGCTGCTCACAGAGATATATAGTGGGCTACTGAGCTACATGTACAGATGTAACAGCCACTTGAGACAACAAGTACTCTGTTCACAAATATGTGCCCCATAATATCCATTAGGCCACATGCCTAGAAATTCCATGACAGTATTCCAGGGAGATGCCAAACAGTGGGGTCACAGGACAGTCGGAAGACTGTCTATACCAGTAGAGCATGGCTGGTCATCCCCCATTTCAAACACATCAGTGTCCCCATATAACTTCTGTAACAGTAAGTCTGCAATGACATATCAACAGGCAAGACAATTCCTGCATGTTGTTGATAGTATGAGGAATGAAACTTCTCTGTCTTTTGGCTGGCGTGGCTCACTGGCCCAGGGACAGTTGCATGGGCGATAGTGCTGATGGTTCGAATCTGGCAACATCCAACATCTTTTGCATGTCAGGTACTCATATGGTGGTATTCCCACAGACTATCATAACCTT
Source organism: Protopterus annectens (assembly GCF_019279795.1). NCBI lineage: Eukaryota > Metazoa > Chordata > Ceratodontiformes > Protopteridae > Protopterus > Protopterus annectens. The sequence continues at coordinate 1,036,586,147 of NC_056728.1, forward strand.
CTATCTGTTACTGCAAGAAAGCTGAACAAAGCCAGAGTGAATGGGGGCACAAAGGGCAATACCTACAGATAGACATTATACATGTTCTGAGCAACCTAGCAGGTGGCTAGTTTAACAGCAGGCTGCAACAGGTCAGATTAGCTGCAGGGTGTAAAGGCCATTACTTAAATGTGTCAGTAGTTAAAACAAGTCAGTGACCGCTGTTTACAGTATAGTACCAGAAAACCACAAGTGTATGAGGAACACAGCAAACATATGGGGTGAAATGCTGGACATTCTGCAAAAACATGTACAGGGAGAGGTATGCAGACTGTCACCCTGTGTGTGGTGTTATATTATGTACTTCAGTCACATCATACCTCTCAACCTCTTAGAGCAGGAAATCTGGCCAAAGCCGAGAATAAAAGTGGGACCAAGGCCCACAACTAGGGACACGTTTTGAATATGTGCTCCTACACATGTAGAATGTCGATAAAATAACAGGGCTTGCATTAGCATGAATCTCCTGATGTGTATGGAGTCTGAAATTCAAATGTCTATCATTAATTATTGACTTCAACTGTCTAACGTTCTAATGCTGTCTAACACAAGGCCACTTTGTGTACTCCACAAGTACTGTGCCTGTATCTACATAGACAACAGATATAACTTGTGGCACATGCAATAAGTACTGTAAGCTTCAAAGAACAGAAAGACACTGCAACCAAGTAACTCTGGAAAAACGAAGTCAGCTTAAACCCAGCAGCAAATTATGAGACTCCACAAGTTGTTTTTAGCGCTTTCATTCACTTTAATCTTCTGTGAACTTCCTCAGAAACAACTTCACCATATCATTTGAATATAGTTATATTAGTGTTAAACATATACTTGAGAAGTATTTATTTAGGATGTTTTAAGAGTTCATATGTACTATATATAGTTTTCAGTAATTTTTTATGGTATGTCTTTAAATTTTATTCATTGCCATCAATTATGTATGTAAATTAATTGTGATTGAATAGTACTTAAACAGGTGTATGGATGGTGAAGTTGTTTCTGAGGAAGTTCACAGAAGATTAAAGTGAATGAAAGCGCTAAAAACAACTTGTGGAGTCTCATAATTTGCTGCTGGGTTTAAGTACTGTAAGCTGTAGTGTGTAATACTAGATAGGTTGAAGTTATAATCTCACATCATCCAATTGTGTGTGTGTGTGTGTGTGTGTGTGTGTGTGTGTGTGTGTGTGTGTGTGTGTGTGTGTGTGAGTCTATGCTTGTGTGTCTGTGTCTGTCTGTGTGTATGTGTGTGTGTGTATATATCAATATATCCCCTTGCAGCAGTATGAACATGCCCATATGGACTATCTCTGTGCAATGATATGCATTTTATAGCCCTGTGACTAGCTGCTGGCCTCAACATTGGCCTTCTTTACAAGGTCTGCTGATGTCACCCACCTTAAGAGTACTGTCTGACAATCTAATAACAGGTAAACTCTATTGCACATGCAATAAGTAATGCAAGCTGTAGTGTGTAATAATAGATAGGTAGGGAGGTTCAATTCTCACATCATCAAAATTCTATATGTGTGTGTGTGTGTGTGTGTGTGTGTGTGTGTGTGTGTGTGTGTGTGTGTGTGTGTGTGTGTATGTGTGTGTGCGTGTATGTGCGAGTGTGTGTGTGTGTGTGTGTGTGTGTGTGTGTGTGTGTGTGTGTGTGTGTGTGTGTGTGTATACATCTATCCCCTTGCAGTACTACAGACATGCCCATCTGGCTTAACTATGTGAAATGGTTGTGCATTTTAAGGCCCTGTGACTAGCTGCTGGCCTCAACACTAGTCTCCTTTACAAGGCCTGATGATGTTATCCATCTTAAGAGCACTGGCTGACATTCTGGTATCAGATAAACTTTGTGGGACATGCAGTAAGTACTGCAAGCTGTAGTGTGTATTACTAGATAGATAGGAATTCTAATCTCACAGCATCCAACTTGTGTGTGTGCGTACAAACATTTCCTCTTGCAGCACTAGAGTTATGGTCATCCAGCCAATCTCTGTGCAGAGGTTATGCATTTTATGGCCCTGTGACTAGCTGCTGGCCTTAAATTGCCCTCATTTACATAAGAATAATTGATGTCCGCCATCGTCTAAATTTGTATGTGCAGCATACCCAGGTGAAACTTATCAAGGGTAGCAGACCTTGTAACAGGGTATGAAAGCATGATGACGCTGAATGTCTCCATTGTCCCTGACACACTGTTCTGCACATGTGCACCTAGGGAGCCATGCACGTATACTGGCATACCTCGCTGATGCCATATTTCTGCTGTGCTACCTTGCCATCCTGTAACACTGTATTGCCGCCATGTGTTCATAGTTGAACCACTCACACTCCTGGGACAAAAACATACACAGTTCTGGGACACACCTGTCATTTTGTAACACTACCACCAGTGTACCATCAGGCAACAAAGATACAAAAAGTTTGATGTGTGGTCAAGACACATGCTAGCATACAGTACTGGCTGTGGCCCACAACTGCCATGGCATAACACTACTGCACTACAGAAACACATGTAAAGTAATATAGTCACCCTGTGCATCAGACACATGTTCAGGTCCCTGCATCGATAGCACAGATGACAGGGATGTGGCACAGGTATCATCACATGCACAGGGTATAGTGTAGGGGTGCCAGAGGCCTAGACTGTGACAAACAGTTGACAGCTGAGTTTGGTTTGAGTTTGAGTTGAACTGTGTTTGGCTGAGTTTGGGCCTTTGTCTCCCCATTAATTATGGCTTCGTCCTCATTTCTTACTGGAAGTTGTTGAGAGGTATCTTAGGCATAACTCTCAACCAGACAGGGAAGAATGTCCATGAAACAGGGATTTAGGCAGCATACATCAGGGACATTCAGGAACACTTTTGCAATGTTATACCTATTTATGTGTGACATTGACAGACTGAGAGGAGGTGAATTACTGTACATTGTTTGATGTCACAATGTACACCCTTACTTAGTGTCACTATGTCTTGCATGTAATCTACTATCTTTACTACAACAGGAGATCATTGTAAGAGGTATTGACAAGGACAGAGCAGAGATGTGATTCAAAGCAAGGACAGTTGACAGGCATGCTGATAGGTGTTGGATAGCAGAGTATCACTGACATGTCAATATCATAGATCTAATGCAAGCCTACTGTTGTAATCTGTATTCCCATAACTCCATCCTCCCATCTGCATCCCATTTTTGAGGAAATCTAGTACATACCCAGTAGAGTGATGTATTCCTTTTTTGAAGCATTCATCTGCAAATGCTTTGCACATACACTGTCTGTGTGACTGAAACCATATACAGACATGTTCCCCATAAGCAGTTGCTTGCCTTTTGTAAGTAACGCTCATTAACAGATAATTGTCTCTGCACCAATCTGTGGCTCAGAATTGATAATTGCATCCAAAACAGCTGAATTGCACTATCATTAGCCAATGACATGACATCACAGGGCAATATATGAGGCCTTCATGTAGGCCTTGGCCCCATCTTAGTTTCTGAGATGGACATTACTGAGGTGTGGAGACTACAGCATCACAGAGGGTAAGCATTAACACTGACCACTGTAAAGATGTATGACGTATGTTCACAGTTTTGCCTCATATGTTTGGTCAGTATCACATGACAATGTGGTTATCTGGCGGTTCACTGACCAACATTGTGAGCTGAGGTCAGTAAGGGGAGAGAGAGAAACATGTGAGTGCACAGCATGCTAATGCAGTACATGCTATTCTATCAACTTACTATCTTTGTAGGGGGAAACTGTGAAGCATGTCCCTATCTCTGGGCCTTTGTTCCCCCTTATCTATGATTGTGCTTGGATCACCTATTATAGGGGATTGGGAGGTATGGTTGGTCTGTAGCAACCACCTTAACATACATCTGTGAATGTTAAAGGCTGCAGTTGCTGCTGCAGCGTAGGACACATGGGAGGTGTGTAAATACTTTGGAGGCCAGAAACCTATATGTGTAACTGTGGCAGCAGTGGCAGCCCTGTCATTACAGCAGAGCCAGGGTGAGGGTACCCTTTACAGTCTAATCGAGGTATGTGCTAAAGTACATCTGTTATGCAACAGTGTCAATAGCAGAGTAGTAAGCAACATATAGTTAGGCTATACAAATATGTGTAGTGTGTCCCTACCTGCAGGACTTTGACTTGCAAAACTGTGTAGCAGATAATTCAGTAGCAGTAACCTATGGGAATTAAAATTGCATGACTCAGTCATTACTTGCTGTCTTCAGAATAATGTAATTGAAGTGCAACACACTGGATTCAAAACCACGACTGTGTGTGGCAAAATGTACTGCATGCAAGGCATTTAACAGACTGAGCTATGGGGTCATTGTTACAGTAGGTGTAGTTGCCAGATATATGTGCAGACATACCGGCTGTAACACATCTGCTTGCATGGCTTTCAAAGGCAGTTGTTCTGCAGCAGGGTCCCAGTTGAACATATGTACTGCACCATTGATGCCTTAGCAAGTGTGCTTACAGATGTTGCAGATAAAATGGAACATTCACCTGCTATCCCAGGCCTCATGTACTGCCATTATTATTTATTTGGCTGTCTACTGCTGTATTTTTGCATCAGAGTCCCAGATACACTCCCATTTTCCCATTAGGTTTAATTTCAGTCTGTCAGTGGCAATCAGTATGTTTTGCTGGAAACAGCAGTTTTAATTAAGATCTGTGTGGTGTAGTGAGTTAGTGTATTGGGCTGTAATTGATAGGGGCCTGGGTTTGAAACATGGCAGAGGTGATTATGTTATACATGTGCCTAGCATTGTGAGAAAGCCATAAGATCATTAAGGCACATTAAAGTTCATTTAAGTGGATTTGCGTGGTGCACTGCATTGTGCCGCATTGCAGTGCTTGGCTTAGCTCTGCGCAAATCCATGCTAAAAAATTAAAAAGAAAAGGGGGTGATAGGACAGTGGTGAAATGAGGACAAGCAGGGGGAAAACATAGTGAAAGGCAGGGACAGATGTGCAGGAAGGGTGTAGGAAAGAACCATAGCTTTCCATTTCTTGTACAACAGCTATGCATTTTAACAGATTTTGTGGATAAATTTGAACTCTCAAACCCCAGAGAGAGGGGCAAGGACAACATAAATGTGTTTCCAAGCCAATTGGACCAAATTAGTTGTGTCCAGTGGGCACGTGTTTGGAATGGAGAGCTATGTATAGGGCAATACTTTTTTTGTGGGACAGATGCCCATTTTTTGGTGGGGAGGAATATAGGTACATGTGGGAGGTAATCTGGGTAGGAGAGGATGCAATTGCAGACAGACAAGACAGCAGACAGGGGCCGTGTGTGATACATGAGGGGGTAAACACCTTTGATGGGGAGGGTGTTGTGGAATCTGAGATGCATGTGCATCCAGATGGCAACAGCATGACTAACATCCCCACCCATGGGCAGTCAACACTGCTCCTTCACTGCCCCAAAGATGGCTGTGCTGGAGGCTGGGCGCCAGAGCCAGCCAGCCCCACCAGGTTGCCCAGCATGCCACCAATCCAGCGCAGGTCATGTTCATAGCTCCTGTGAACATTCCTGCGCACCATGGCTGGTAGTTGATCTTGGGTGACTACTGCCCCTCTGCCACTGCTCCTGGGGTGGCTAGGCCCCATCCCCTGAGGCAGTTCAACCCAAAGATGGTGCAGGGCCAATGGAGGGGCACTACTGGCCTGGGTCCCAGATGTGCCAGGACCCAGTGCCATGGCCAGCTGAGATAGGATAGGTAGATCAGCAGGAACCAGCCTACCCTGTCATGCTGTGATGATGGAGGTATAAGAATATGTATAGGTTATTTATGAACAAAGCCATTGTTAGTAATAAGAGCATCCCAGAACATTGGAAATGACCCCATTACATTTCAATGCATATTATGTGAAACAGAACAATAAATAACAGAACCGTCAGTATATTAATAACATGCCAATAACAGTTATGGCAAAAGGCCAACAGAATAGGTCATTCAACAAGATATGTTATTATGCAACCATTTTAATACATAACAATAATAAAACACGTGATCCAAATTAAAGTTTAAGGTAACAACATACATGCAGCTATGGGTATAGTTTCAAGTTTTTTATTGCACAACAGTTGTCATTATGCAGGTGTTGCAATACAGCTGTAATTCCACATTTATTGCACTACAAAGTTTATTGCATATACTTTATTATGGTTAATGCTTTAGTTTTCCCTGCTTATGGTACTACAGTTGGCAGTATGCACTTATTGCAGTACAGCTGTAAGTCCATATTCATTGCAATACAATGTTTACTGTATATACCTAATCACAGTTAACGCTTTACTCTTTCTTGCTTATTTGACTATAGATATCAAAATACATATATACTCACCACACTCACAGAGCAACATGGTCAAGTGGCCAGCATGCACCTCAAGGTTGTGAGTCCTCACCTCTACAGCTGTTGGAAAAGAAGTACAACATTATGCATACCAGTTTAGCAAACATTCAGATTAGATGGTGATACAGAGGTAAAAGTACTTGCATGCATGTGGGACATCCCCTGGCTAAAATTCTTGGACCCAGGTGTCCAAGAGGTCCACTCTTACATCTCTTCAGGTCATCATAGTGGTGACAACACAGCTCAAACCAGTTGCACTTATGAGGTCCTTTGCCATCCGGTCCCAGGCCTATGCCGTACACTCTGAGCCCCTGTAACCTCCCTGCAGAAGCCAGCTTTCATGTTTTTTTACAAGGAATCTGATCATGACCTTGGACTCCAGGATGCCCCAAAGCTGCACCTGACAGTGCAAACCCTCACCAGTGCCTACCATAGTATCCCTCAGAGACATAACTCCAATGGATTGTGCATATTCTGGCCTATTGGGCTTAATATAGCCTGTTTTCCCACCTTTACATGCTATTGGGCAATATTTAAAAATGTGGTGAGTCACTTAGCACTGCACAGACTAGGTCAGTTCAGCCAAGCAGTGCCTAGCAGTGCTTCGTGGTGTCAAACCAGCCAAGCAGTGCTAAGCAGTGCATAAACATTATTAGTGGTTATTGTTTATGCAGTGCTTAGCAGGTCTTAGCAGAGCTTAGCTGAGCACAGCAGGCCAGTATTTATAATTTGCATAATTTGTATTTCGAACAAAAATGCTTACTTTCCTTTCCATGTATTCAAACCCTGGACCAACTGCACTTAGGCTGTAATTCTAACCACTTAGCTATGTGCACTTACGAAGTATTGCTATACTTTTACATATACCTCTGAGCTACCTTTAAGCAGTGCTGAGCACCATGCTGCACATCGCAAACCCACTCAGCTATGCTTAAACTTGACCTTTACATAAATAATTAAATACATCCAGTTTCTATTTTTAGATGTCTGGCAGGTGTCTTTGCACCACTTAGCCCTGCTGCACTCTGTGCCACACTGCGCAAATATTCTTTTTAAATAAATAAAAAAAAAAATTTTAAATTATATTGTGCAATACAATTGGACAGTGTAGAGAGTGTGTTACTCATCTACCGACATGGTTAGAACCACACTCCCTACATTAATTCAAAAACCATGTTCCAAGGCTCTCCATCGGCAGCATGCTATGATTAATATGCATAGTGCGCTGCCGAGAGGGAACCATGCATACAGACATGGTAACGTTCCTTATAGGCTCTATACTATGCCTACACAGATTTTATTAAATCTAGGAGAATGTCGTTTTTGAGTTTGGTGAAATAAAACATTTATGAAACAAATGGAGTTATCTCTAATCTATAAAATTAATATACAGTTTACTAGGAAAGTGCAATACATTTTTCCATGTTTCTTTCTGTTTCTCATAAACTGGACCCTTTTTTTCTGTATTATGCTTATCCAATCATATACTTATTCTATATAACCTACCACAATTCCTTGTCCTACCGTACTCACCTGCCTTTCCATCCTGAATGATTTGTCTTTCTCTTTAAACTTTTACATTGCCTCTATATATCTTTTTCTTTATTTATCCTTATGATTTCTGTCCCCAAAATAAGTACATCTATGAGGTGAAGCCACTGATGTTGCATGTGTGTGTGTGTGTGTGTGTGTGTGTGTGTGTGTGTGTGTGTGTGTATGTGTAATTTGCTTCAAGAAATGTATGAGTAAAATGCAAGGAGAACAATTTCCAGAGACTATTTATATTTTATTATTGTTATTGCTTACGGCAAGGCTAAAATTTCACCAGTAGGCTAAAATTTCACTAGTAGGTTAAATTTCTTGCAGGGAAGCAATACTGTGCCCAGTGTTAAATACAGCTTTAGCAAACTGTTCATATTCACAGTTGTTGTATTCATTCATCTGTCCACTAGTGCTATTCCCAATGTGTCTTCTGTTATAATAATACTGCTTTTCATGTTCTGCTCCATTCCTTCAGTCTATAAAAATTCAGTGAACTGTGTCCACTAGTAATAAAATTGTTTTATGTCTGCTGAAGTATCATTTTATTACTTCACTCCTATACTTCCCTCCTACTTTATGTTCTTTGTTTTAACTGCTTTAATTTCCTTTTCTTTAAAATTAGTTCTCTCATTTAATTATATCTTCATTTCCAAGATAATATAATCTTCACATTGAAGAACTATCTTCTTTTGTACCATCTCCATAAATGCATGAATTCCCTAGCATAGGCCTTTCAGCAGTGACAATATTTATTATATTGAAGCTTGTTAGCTAGATTATGAATATTGATAGCAATCATCATCATCCATTGATTTAGCAGTCTTTCCAAAGTGTTGCTCCCTTCTTCTCCATGTTGTCCTTGCATTCATGCTATATTTCCTGATAATCCTAGCATCACTATACTGCTTTCCACATTGTTGAAATGTTGACATATAATGAAATGCTGAACATTCCTATCTTGCCAGTGCTTTTCACTAAGGCTATCTAGCTTACTGCTAGCTCACTGCTAATGAATGTTTAAGTGCATTATCTAGGAACACGGTTTCCCACATATGGCAATACTGGATATTTTACATTCAAACATGTCTCTGTCTCTTTCAACATTTTACAGTTGCTCTTAGACTGGAAATGCAGAGAGTACTCTTATCTTAATATACTATAGTGTCTCTCTACAAGCAGTACAGCATATGGGTAATGGTACATGGATCATGATGTGTTCTGAAGTTAAGTCAGCATGCAAATGGCATGCCACATAATACTTTGCTCAGGATAATGGCTTATAGCAGTCTTTATTATGGGGCAGTGTAGTCTTACAAATTATACTTTTATTAGTTAACTTAGAAAAGTTCTTAAGTTAATAATGTTAATGACGGAAAAGAAAAACATAGATGTCATGAAATGAAACATTTGAATCCTTAGAGAATAAATAATTTGTTTTTAAACATTACACATTTTTGAGTGTCCTATACCATAGTGATATAGCTAAAATCACCATGTGAATTTATTTATTTGTGGTTGCTATCAGGAGAGTCTCTCTAGGCAAACAAAAGGGCCCTTTTTAGCAGAGACATGAGGACATATGCTCCATAATATTATAGTCAATGTCACAGAATTAAAACACTCAACAAATGCTTTAAGTATAAAACATTAGATGTATATTAAACAGATATAAAAATATCTGATACAAAGAGGCAAGAAAATAGAACAATTGTATTTTAAGACATAGTTAAATATGTAAAACTATAAATAACTAGCATATGAAATAAGACATGTTTGCAGCCATCAAATATGCTGAAAATATATATCATAAGGAAAGCTGTCAGGGGGCACGGCCAAGATGCTGACAGGCTAATAGCAGATTTATCTTGCTCTGCTATATTATTTTATTTCTGACAGGAATTTTTATTAATAAGTTATCCTTTCCAGTTTGTATCAAATATTACTAATCTGAAGTGTTCTAAAGGATAATACTAAAATGTTTTCTTCATTTTATTTTTATTTATTTTATTTTATTCATATAGTGATATTTCTCTGTCAAATTTTCTACTTAAAAAAATCTTCACTTATAATCCAGAATGAGTCACAGTAAAGTAAGCTCTCAGGATTCATCTCTAAAAAAGAAATTATAATTTGTTCTTACCAGCATTCAAGAGCTTTCTGTGAAGATGGACAAAACAGACAACAAAATAGCCACACACTTTCTGTGATATGAAGTCTGAAGTAAATATGTATGCCATGGATCTATATTAAAAGATCGAAGAGGTATTTCATCGAACACTTCTTGGTCGACACATAAAGAGTGAACACACTAAAGCACGAATGCTCAAAAGACCGATTTCTTTCCCAGGGAGAGAACTCGCTAGCACAAACACACACACACACACACACACACACACACACACACACACACACACACACACACACACACACACACACAAACACACACACACTTTCAAACATAACAACATGGGGGGCTTCAACCCCCCCCCACATACCCCCTAACTAAATATACCAACTCTGAGATCGCACTACAGTGAGGATAGGGGCAAAAACATGGGGATGGCCAAGCGATTTTTTTCCCAGGGAAAGAAATTGCTGTTTTGAGCATACGTGCTTTAGTGCGTTCACTCTTTATGTGTAGACCAAAAGGTGTTTGATGAAACACCTCTTCGGTCTTTTAATATAGACATTATATAGACACATATTGTGCAGCAGTGGGGTTAGAATATTAAATTATAATAGCTTAATAGTCCAGTGGAACAATCAGCAAGTTCTTTAGTGTCCATCTTCTGCTGAGGCTGTTCAGATCATGGCATGGCTTCATTAGGACCTCTTTCACATGTCACAGCAGCAGCAGCAGTAGAGGGCAGTGGTAAGAGATTGGAATTATGGGACTTGCCATTGTTTATTGATTTTAGCTCTCAATGATTTGCTAGAGAATGATGGATTTTGTAATGGGCAGACTGAGAGTATGGGGTGGAAGTCTTAACATTCTGCAAGTGTCCAGGCAATGGATAAATATGTAATACAATTAAGCAGTTATTTATTTTATTTCATGCTGTAAAGATAACTTTGGGAGTATTATGTGATGATTAATGGGCTAAAGTATACTATTTTTTAAAACCCTGGCCATCACTTCTCTCAATACATGAATTTCAATTGCATGATTCTTTTTTTTTTTATTATTAAATTTGCATATTATCCAGAGTTGGCACAGCAATGGTGACTGTACTATTCTATCACTAGAGTCACCATCTACCAATACAAAATAATGCCATTTGATAACTGCTTCCATTCTTTTTCTGGACATGGATGACTAATACATAACTTTGGAAATTGCCCTGTGTTTTGTCATTAGTATTTGCATTCTACTTTTTATATAGGAGGAGTTCTTTCCTTGACAAATGTTCTGATTGTTTCAGGTCATAGGAGAATTCAGTGCTATTAAGACTGAAATTAATTTACAATTATACAAATATATACATGATATCTTGGGTAAATCGGTATAACATGTCAATCATACATTGTTTGCATACTACATCACAGTCATTAGGTATGTTAGTCATTCTGGTCATGCTCATTCCTACGTGAAACAGCCTGAGTTTAGATAGTAAGGCAAAGTCATTACTTTTAATAAAATATGTATTTTTTAATTTTAAGTTAATTTTTAATTTCTTACGTGCAGTAGTATTATTTCTAATTGGAAAAGTTGATTAATACACTGTTTTTGATAACTGTTTACAGGGTTCAAGCATTATATGATGCATTTGCTAGGACAATGATGTGTCTTTTCTTGGTATGTGGTCAAAAAACTTATTATGATGGAATCTGAGGGCACCGAATAAGCGCCCAGTTTTTCATTTTATATATATACGATATGATCTACTTTGTTGATATGCATTACTAAAGTTCAAACAAAGAATAATAATGGAAACAAAGCATTTATTCAAACAACATATTACATTAGGCAATTATATTTTGATGTATTGCTATTAAAATGCAGCATTATCAAAAGTGATAGTCGTATTTGTTTGGGGTTGCATTTGTGAATAGACTCCTGCTATTATGCAAACATGAGCAGTCTAGAGTGGCATTCTGAAATTAAATTTACATTGAAGATAGCTAGACTACTCGATTAGCCCTTTGAGTAAGTTGCCAATTTCTTTAAGATTGTGCAGCAGTGGGGTTAGAATATTAAATTATAATAGCTTAATAGTTCCGTGGAACAATCAGCAAGTTCTTTAGTGTCCACCTTCTGCTGAGGCTGTTCAGATCATGGCATGGCTTCATTAGGACCTCTTTCAGATTTCACAGCAGCAGCAGCAGCAGTAGAGGGCAGTGGTAAGAGATTGGAATTATGGGACTTGCAAATGTGATTTCCCGAACTACAATAATATATATGCAAAATGGTGTTATCATATATTAAGTCTGACATCATTATTTCTTGGATTATTCTACATTCTCTATACACAGTCATGAGGTTTGGACATTTATAAATAGTGAGGATGTAGGGTTGCATCCCTCAAATATTTGAGTGGGGTAACTTGTTTACTACAAAAAAACAATTTGTAGAGAGCACATTGCTTTTCAGTAGTTGCTGTTCCCCTTAACATGTGTTATTTAGTTTTTGTAGTTTCTCAAACTTTCTTTTACAACTCACAGATTAATTCAAAGCAAGATTTTACACATGCAGGAAGAGTCCCTCACAGGTACTAACAAACTCAGTATCTAGAACCACTAGTGAAGAGATGAAGGTTGGTTGACAACTTTGGGGAATGGCATCATATAGTCATAAGGTCACATAATCTAAATGTGATGCATGCAGTTTTACTATCAGGCTTTGCTTTTTACTCCATGGTCTGGTAGTAAAATAAATACAGAAATATGATTCATCAGACATCACACTGATATATTTTCAAGAGCATTGCAAATCACAATTGTCATTGGTTGAGGTAATAATAGATGAAATAATATGTCTATTAATTACATGGGAAAATGTTGTTATCCATTAATAGATGTACTTAAAGTTGGTAAGCTGCAATAGAAATTAGAAAATACAGTTTATGTTCCTACATTTTAACTGATTTATCAAAACAAAGAATTTGAATGAAACTGTCAGTTGGACAGAGAATATGCTGGCAAAAAAAGAGTAGTAAGTTATAGCTTATATGTATGAACGTATATGCTTTTGTTCTCAGTCAGTATTTAACATGCTATTGATCATACGGACTAGAATTTTATAAGTATCCTGAATATATTGGGCTGCCTGATCAACAAATACATCACTGAATGGGTACCAATATATAGCTCTTTAGATTTTCTGATTGTAAATATTAAGATATTCCCCTGGATTCACTATCCTTCTGTGCAGGACTAGCTTAGTCCAGTATGCCTACAGTTGTCACCTTACCAACTGGACACTGTATGAATCACCCATACAGATGACAATTGTTGTCTGCAACATATACCCACAGAGAGGTCAAAAAATATAACACCACCCACAGGTTTGCATACATGAGAAAGCTTTATTTGTGTACTATTACAGTTGTATATGCCATGTCATATAGCTGTTTAGACTCAGAAATACATATAAACAAACTAATGTAACTGTCAAACAGATAAATTAATAAAAATAAAAAAAATTACCTTCTACAAGAATACTATCCACAACAGACCTCATCCCCACAACAGGTATGTGAAGAATTTGTTTGTTTGTGTCTTTCGGCTTTTCCCGGTTAGGGGTCACCACAGCGGAACTCCGGTCCGCTAATGATTGGCGTAGAATTTTACGTGCTGGCTTGCCAGGCCTAACGCACAACCTTCAACGAAGGAATGCCCATTCAGTACCTGGTCCATAATACTGGGGTAGATGATGTGGAATGATATAGATGTGCCGTCAGGTGTTGCTGTTGTAATGATCTTCAGCTGAACAACTGCTATGGACAGCAGAGTCAGTCCCTATTGGTAGTGGGCCATACCTGTCATCTGTGTAGAGCAGCACCGAATGACAAGATGTATGCCAATATAGTGTGTGGTGTGTAATGGAAGGGATGTATATTACTGTTGCCAATAGCTGGTGGTGGAAGTAATGCCATAATGATGGATACATGGGTTCCATAGCCCACCACTTGCAGGACACTCAGGTTAACATGTATTGTAGCATGCTGAAATGCCATAGGTGTGTACTAGGGTTACCTGCAAGCTGGCCCCATATATACCCCCCTAATGTTAGGCTGTGTCCATATGTGGCACCTGTCTGTGTTGTAGCAAGGCAGAACAGTGCAGCTGTGCAGGAAGGGGCTTTGAGACTGTGGACCTGGTGTCTGAATGTACCCCATATACAGGTATGTATATGTGTACACACACACACACACACACACACATATATATATATATATATATATATATATATATATATATATATATATATATATTTATATATATATATATATACAGATACCCATATGTAGACATATATATATATATAAATACATATATACATCATATATATCTACACATATATAGATGTATATCTATATGCACATGTCTATATATGTATATAAATACATGTCCCCTATATTACCACCACAGTGCTGCATGCTATGTTTGAGGGAACAGCACACATAGCAATACACATAGATATATATAGCTGTGAGTGTGTGCAGCATGGACTGGTATGTCACATGTGAACCCCATGTTGGGACCACATTGCCCTTGTCTGTGAAGTAGGGAATGGGAATATGGGGAAGTATGGTAGGTATATTTGTGGAGGTGGTCTGGGCTGGCAGATATAGAGGACAGCCTACAGGGGTGGTATATGACACATGTGGTGGATAAACACCCTGGATGGTGTGTGGTCTGCAATGTGGAAGCCCCATGGCCACAATATGGAAACAATGAGAACAAGCCTCCCACCCATTGCTACTCAGAACAGCACTCCACATCCCTGATAGTGCTTGGCCTGGATGCTGAGCAGGAGTCGTATGTGTACCCTGTGAATGTGTACTAGGTGCCTCAAGGTGATGTAGCACATCCCACATGTGTCTCTGGAGCCCGCTATGGAACAGACTCTGAACCTGACCTCAGGGGACAGGACCATGTCTGTGTGCGCCCTCGGGGAGGAGGGCAACATCCCCTGAGGTGGTTTCACCTGAAGGTAGTGCATGACCAGTACATGAGGAGGCCCCAGGGTGGGTCCCACATGTGATGTAGCCTGGTAACATGGCCAGATGAGTTTGGAGAGGAGGTTCTGCTGGCAAATATTCCCTAAACATGCTATTGTGTCACTGTTATAAAACATATGTGGGTAGTAATAGTCTACACAATCCCGGAACATGTCCAACAGCATGCATAGATATCCCCAATAACACAGAATGTCAGATGTGCAGCAATCACATAGCAAGCATACCACATGCATATATGGAACCATAGTGGCCCTGACAATGGCATGCAGGTGAATAGTCTGTAACAAGCCAGTAATGATAGTGTCCACACAGGGAACATGGCTACAAACACATATCACAAAGTGTGGTACAGTACAATATATGTCCCACTGGTAGGTAAGCTGTAGCCATACCTACTGAGTTGTGAGTACAGTTTGTTGTCGCTGATATGGTGAGGGGGTGACAGAGATGTGTCCATATTATTAAGGATATCCACACTTCCAGGCTAGTTGCTCAGCATAATGCATCCGAGATTATCCAAGTGCAACTAACTCTGGGCAACACCGCAATCCAAATTGCAGCTACAGATCCCCCACCATGCCCCAGGATTCCCACTCCTCATTTATTGATACACTGGAAAATATTAGTGTACAATTACCCCACCATTAACTAGGAAAACTACTCAGGTACCAACTCTTGTGCTCAATGTTTTCTGGAATTCATAAATTCCAATGCCTTGGATCAACTTAGAGGCAGCAATATCCTAGACCTGGTCATAACCAACATGGGAAACTGATGTTCCACACCATAGGTCAATTCCTCATTGGTCAGATCTGACCACAAGCTAATCACCCTAGACATCCACATCCCACCCCCATCCCCCAATTAGGGAAACCACCATAAAAAATGTCTCCAAAGCCAACTTCACGCTTCTTAAGACAGAAGTGGCAAACTTCACGACACCCACGCTGATGGACAATAGAGGTACAACTGCTGAATCCTATAGAAATACATTTTATAAGCACTTACATGAGTGCATGTGTCATGCAATCCCTAACAGAACCAAGATGCTATCCTCCAAAAAAAAGAAGCCAATCTGTTGGTCCCCTGCCATAAACAAACTCTACAAAAGAAGAAAGAAACTGTTGCAAAAAAGAGTAAAATCCCATGATTGGAGGAACTCCGTGGTTAGCCTCAGTAAGAAGCTGAGATCCCTCATAAAATCCACCAAAGCTAGTTACAAAAACAAAATTGCCACTGATTTTAAAGACAGCCACAAAGCATTCTATAGCTATGTCAAGAATCTCAATGGCAACACACAGATCTGCTCTCAGTTACAGCACAATGGCACTAAATATACAGAACCAACTGATATTGCCAATATCCTGGCAGATAGGGTCAGTGCTAACTTTATCCCTCTCTCACCCCATAAAAAGCCCATCTCTATACCGGAAGAATGCAAAGTTCCTGTAATCATAGCTGCACAGGTAAAAAACACACTCTCCAAAGCCAAGAACACAGCATCCATGGGGCCTGACAACATCCCTGGCTGCGTTCTACACCAATTACAGAACAAACTTGAACCCCACTTAAGTACCATGTTCAATGATAGCCTCACCTCAGGCTTTGTGCCCACTGAATGGTGCACAGCAACAATTATCCCACTCCACAATGAGGGAGCCACCATGGACCCTGGAAACTACTGTCCCATTAGCCTGATGAGCCTGGTCTGCAAGGCTATGGAACTTATCATCGTGGACCTTATAAACAATGACACTGGTAATCTCCAAACTCTGGTCCCTACCCAGTTTGGGTTTGTAAAAGGCAGATCATGTCTCCTAAACCTGATAGACTTCTTTGAAGCTGTCACCAAAGCCGTAGATGAGGGTAAGATGATTCACACAGCCTATCTAGATCTTGCCAAGGCTTTTGACACCATCCCACACTCTGGAATTATAGATAAACTCACTAAACTAGGTATAAATCCCTATATCACAAGATGGGTTGCCAGCTGGCTCACTGTCAGAACCCACACTGTGAAAGTAGCAGACTCTATATCCAACCTCAGACCAGTGACAAGTGTAGTACCACCAGGGTTCAGTCCTGGGCCCTCTCCTGTTTGGTATCTACTTCTCTGAAGTACAGGCTAACACAGAAGGTCTTTGGCTAACAAAGTTCGCAGATGACTGCAAACAAGGAGCAATAATCAAAACTCCTAATGATGTGGACATCCTATAAAATGGCCTCGCTGAGACAGATGCTTGGTATCAAAGCCATGGCCTCAAGCTCAGTGCCAAAAAGTGCATTGTCATCCCTTTTGTTAAAACTCTGTACCCATGAACTGTCACATAGGTGGCAGTGTACTTAACACTGAAAGTGTGATAAGAGACCTTGGGACACAGGTGGAGAGTAGTCTCTCCTTTGATAATCACATCGCCACAGTAGTCAGGAAATCCTTCTACATGGCAGACCTCATCACAAAAGGTTTCTCATCCAGGAAAAAAGAGGTCATTGTTCCCATCTACTCATCACTCATTAGACCCATTATAGAGTACAATGCCCCTTTTGGTATGTACCTCACAAGACATCTACAACAACTGGAATGGCCACAGAAATACCTCACAAAGAGGATTACCAGCCTCAAACAGATGCCCTATTCAGAATGTCTCAAAAAAACTCTAGCTTTACTCTGTCGCATATCGCCTACTCAGAGGCGATCTCTGCCTAACATACAAAGCTGTCAAACCCAGAGCTGTTGGACATGCTCCACTTAAAGAAATCCCAATCCCTCCAAGATACACACTCTAGGGACCTAAACCTTGCAAAAACAATAAACAGAACATGCTGGAGGGATAGATTCCTGCCCCAGAGACTTCCCATACTCTGGAACAAACTACCTATCTATATCAAACAAAGCTCCTCATTAGCACTCTTTAAGTAAAATCTTGATGATTGGATGGGATATAGGAAATTCACCCTGGGGATCACTTCTGTGGCTCTGCTTGACAGGGGCACAGGAAAATAATTTTCTTGGGTGGCAAAAGCCAGGGTACCATTTGGCTAGGCTTATATAGGCCCTAAGGCCAATAGCCTAGTACCTACCTATGAACCTATGAACCTAAAAACTATGGTAATCTTGCTGAATGAGTTGCTAAGAGCTGTTTCCATCTTTATGTCTTTCAGGCAAGATGTCACATGGATGCCTACCTACTTATTCAGCAGCTGAAAATGACTTAGGGCTGAACTATCTCATCCAGCACTACTCTGTCCTGTTTGGCCGGGCCATTCATGGGCAACAGGAGCAGACTGCCCTGTGGAACAACCGAGTCCACAGGGTCAGTGATGTCGGACTGCATAACTGCAGTTATGAGCAGGTCCGGCATCATTGTTCTGACCTGCTTCACTATGCCCGTCGGCATGCTGCTGCAGTCTGGGGGGATCACCTCACAACAGGAGAGGGTCAGTCCATCCACCCTCCCCGATACGTGTTGAGCAGCACTGCACCAGCCTCGTGGCACCTGCCTGTCTGCACAGCCAATAACTGACAGACACCATTGTGGAGGTGGGTGCTACCCACACACCGGCTGAGGACCATGCAGGTAAGGCAACAGGGCACATCAGTAGACCACTGTTGTGTATCCATCCTCATCTGTACAGGTAGATCATGCATATCTGACATGATATATATATATATATATATATATATATATATATATATATATATATATATATATGGGTGTGGCCACTGACTTTGCATCTCTCACACTCTTATGTTGGTCCCTCTGGTATACCACCAAGGCAGCACCCTGTAGTTCGAGAGTATGGTTTATATTTATGCTTGCTAATACACCGGGCATGTAATGGCTATGATATATTCCATGCACACATCTAACACACCTACCAAGAATGCATGCTTTACATGTTCACATATTGTTGCTGCTAAATGCACTGCAACACAGTGGTAACCATGATGGGGTATTGGAAAGGTATATCAGACACCTGCAAGATAACTAACATCCTGTCATTGCGAAATTTTTCCACAGGGATTAACATAATGATGGGACACATGGCCTAGAGTATGGACATGTGTGAAACATCACCCTTATACAGTGCAACAACAGTGTATATACCAGTATTACAATGGCAACTGTTACAGATGTACACTATGGCATAACGTATTACTGTGGTCCACATTATTAGCTGGGACTAGGATGTTACTCGTGGTGCTCAGTGTATGGGACACTGCAAACTGACACATATGTATAGGCCATACTTGTCAAGCATCTGCAAAAAAGGCTGAAGGTGGGGAGGGGGTGTCAGCATGACACACCAATGCAGAGCAGCAGGGATCCTAAGGATGCTAAGAATGGCTGTATCTGCACACAGTCAGGTTCAGGAACTGTGGCAGGCATAACCCTACCCCCACAGCAATAGTGATGGCAGTGTGTGAACACCAAGGGATGTGCACATGAGTAGACCTTGCAATCATGCAGATTTAGGTGACATGTCTAGGGCAGACTGACCATACACTGGCAAATGCAGATAGCCCATGCTGGTATACTCCTGCCATGAATAGTGGGTGCTGTAGTACACATAACAATAGGTGCAACAAACCGTCATGATAAGTGTGTGCACACATATGCACACACGGAGTGTATGCATCACGGTCAACATCTGCGAACCTAACACATTTCGTAGACACTGCATGTGAATGTACAGGAAATATGTCACATATCGGGCACATATACTGTTAATATATGCGGTGATGTGGTCCCATGGCAGATCAAGGAAGCATGCATCATATCAATAAGGGTGTGTACACTCCCCATAGCCACGGTATGGTCTGACGGTTGTACAGGGCAGGGTGCAGAACAGTTGCACAGCAATACTGTGTACATGGGAGCAGTGGTATCTGGGGAAGGGGCATCACCTACAAATGCAGCCCATGCATCACACACATGTATACTGTTGCTAGCATGGAATGACTATAGCTGCACTGCATGCTGTTGTGTACCTTATCTTATGCATGTTGACAGATGGGTAATAGGAGAACTGTGTGTACTATCGTTGTGCAACCTCACCTGTGTGTGTGTGTGTGTGTGTGTGTGTGTGTGTGTGTGTGTGTGTGTGTGTGTGTGTGTGTGTGTGTGTGTGCGTGCGTCTGTGTGTGTGTGTGTGTGTGTGTGTGTGTGTGTGTGTGTGTGTGTGTGTGTGGTTATTTTGTCTATGGGGTCACTCTGGTGAAGTGGACAGAGGTTGATGCATGTAGGATGTGTGTGTGCATGTGTGTGTGTTTGTGTGGGTGTCCATGTATGCACATGTGTGACTGTGGGGTTGTTCATACGGCAGTACTTCCCTTTGGGATCGTGCAGTACATGGACATGGACTGACACATGACACACCAGGAATATTTGTCTGATATGTAATCACAGGACAGCTGATAGTATAATAAGGTCTGTAGCATGGAACATGCATTGGGAGGGAAAGTAGACACCAGGTATACTCTTGATATCGCATTCAGCAAAGAGGTGACTGGCAACTCACATATGTAGCACTACAGATGCATTGGGGAATTACTAGACAACACCAGGGAGTGTATCCATATATTACAGTTGTCACACGATACAGCATATCTTGCATGACACTCCAGTGTGTGACATTATGGAGTGAACGTAATAGCCCCTCACATATAAGGGCCATGCTCACGATGTCCGGACATTCACAGGGCGAACACTGAATGACAGCAGTGAGGCCATGTAAAACCACTCCACTCAGGTCAAGGAGGTAATGGAGTAACAAGTCTTGTGTTGTGATCACTTGTCTAGGCATTTAGAGGAATGATACATTAATGAATGGTATTAATCAGTGTATGTTTCCAAGTGTGATGCAGGATGGGGAACATATGGGAATAAATGTGGGACTGTAAATTCACGGACAGGTAGGTATTAAGGTGGAATATGTGTGTGTGTGTGTGTGTGTGTGTGTGTGTGTGTGTGTGTGTGTGTGTGTGTGTGTGTGTGTGTGTGTGTGTGTGTGTGTGTGTGTGTGTGTGTGTGTGTGTGTGTGTGTGTGTGTGTGTGTGTGTGTGTGTGTGTACTGTTTTGCAATGCTGTACAGGTCTTAAAGTGCGTTTCTTGTTTTCCACCACAGGTGACGAGGTGGGTCAGGGTCCCTCCTGCATGCAATCTGATGTTGGTGTCCATACAGACACAGAAGATGATGCTAGTACTGTTGAGGCACAGGTGGGGTTGTCAGGGGCTGAAACAGCACCATCATTTGGCATCCCCTCTTAGACACTCCAACTCTGCACACAGTTTCAGTGCCTATACATACTCCCTCACCAGTGGCTACAGAGGAGGGACAGCTGGTGGTTGGTGACAGTGCGCAGGAGAGTGTAGTATCTATTTTAAAATACCACCAACATTTTATTTTTTGTATTTTTGAGTGTGGTATCTATGCCTCCTGTGTCTGGTCACAGCAGGCATAGCTGGATGTCCAGCAGGGCACCACAGAGGCAGATGTCCCAGGATGCTCATGGTAGGGCCACTGGTCATTATGCTCCTGGCAGATGTGCCACAACTGGTACCACCAGGCACATGTTTCAGGCTGTCATTGGGGTGCAGGCATGTATGGAACTGTACACCAGACAGGGCCTGATACTGCAGAGGACTGCTCTCACATCTGCAAGCGAAAACTTCCATGAACTATCTAGTGCCCTCTGTGCTCATACTGAGGTCATGGATAGACAGTTTGGTGAGATGATGAGCCTCATTGACCGTGGTTTGTCCCTGCTTGAACATGTGGTGGGAGTGCAGCGATGGCCGCGTGGACATAGGCCAGCAACACCAACAGCTGGTGGTCAACGTGGATGTATTAGGAAACTAAGGTGCTCCTGTAGTGGTAGTACCAGCACTGCAGGGGGGGTGCTGTCCACACCTCACTACAGCAAGCCATGAGCATGTGGTCCTGGCCAGTACAGGAGGGACCTGGTTCTAGCGGACATCTGTCATCATCAGGGGAGAGTAGCTCATCGAGACCTGTACCTGGATGTGCCCATGGAACCCCTGGCAAGCACAGTACACGTGTCCATGGCCTGAGGCGGTGAACTGCACACCCTGCCAGGTATGGTCTGCAGCTGTCCATAAACACCTGTATAGGGCAGCCACATGGCAGAACTGTGTGCATGCATACCCACACACTATATGAACACACCTAGGGCAACCCTATAACTACACACACCACATCACCACACCCATTTCAATTCATTACATCCCTCACCCACACAAATGGTGTCAAATGTATGGACCACCCTCAGCCTCTGGCAAACCAACAACACACCCTGTGTATATGATGATACCTGTGCCACATCCCTGGCATCCATAACATTGATGCAGGGACAAGCTAATATTGTTCTGATGCACACGGTGACTGTACTAGAGTGTACCAATGTACTGCAGTGTAACATGTTGTCAGGAGTATTGTTCAATGCATACATGTCAGGTAGTGTAGCCATCCAGCAATGATGCATTATAGCTGTTAGTAATGCTGGTTGACTGTGGTCTCCATAATGTTATCCATTTGTGATGTAGGTGTACATGTGTCAGCAAGAGGATGGTCTGCAGTCATATTCCAGAAGGGGAAGAAAAATAATCTCTTTCCACACAGCAGTGAAAATCAATATGTCCTTTATTGTAGTAGGTAAGCACTTTCTCGGAATAACATCTGCTTCATCAGACCAATAAAGATATAATAGCAGTTACATTTTTAAACACTAAAACATCCAATCAAAAATCAGATAAAATGTGCATCATAGCTAAAAGCCATGTGATAAAATACATCTGTAGAATATATAGATCGTTAAAAAACTTAATAAAACAGACTAAATGAACAATATGTACTTAAAACCGGTAACAAATGCAATAGTAAAAAATAATAAAAGATGGACTATTGAAACATATATGATAAAATATTAAAAGAGAGATCAATGCTTTAATGGCCATGCTTTAAGGAAGGGTTTCAGGGAAACTCTGTTGTTTAAACCAGGAGGTTTATCAGCTTGAAAGCACAAAATCCATTTCTGTTCACTAGATTCTGGTCTATTATTTATGTCACCTCCTCTCTTGGTACTATGCAGAATCTCTAGTACCATAAAGCTAAATTTATCTTCTTTACCCTCTTTAGCTACATGTAGTGATAGTGTGCTGGCTTCTTTAACATTCCTGATATCCCTAAGGTGTTCAAGTATTCTATCCTTAAACACCCTGTTCGTTTTCCCTATGTAAAATGAGAAGCAGGTAGTACAATAGCAAAAATAGACAACATTTTTTGTTCGACAATCTGCATAAAAAGCAGTATCTATCTTAAAACCCAAAGTGGGATGTGTGAAATGATTACCAATATGTATATGTGTACAGGCCATACAATTCCTACACATATATGTACCAAGTCTATCAGATATTATAGGTGATTTAGTATGAGAGCAGACTCTCAAGTGATCCAACTAATGTACAGTAGACAGAATATCCCAGTTCTTTTAATAATATAGTATTGTCAATATTATCCCTGTTCTTAATGGCTGGCACTTACCTGATCTATGCCACCATCCTTCTGCTATTTGAGAGTCAATAAGTTTACTACTACAGCCTCTTTCTAAAAATTCTTGTTTTAAGTGTTTGTAATGCCACAATGAGACTATCATCATTATTCTTGTTTTAAGTGTTTGTAAATGCCACAATGGACTATCATCATCATTAAAAGACTCAAAGTTTTATGTTGATATATTATAACTATATGTGCATACATATCTATTCAGATATACCTATTACTGTTGGTATAGATGCAGATATCTATATTTGAGTGTTTATATATATATATATATATATATATATATATATATATGTGTGTGTGTGTGTGTGTGTGTGTGTGTGTGTGTGTGTGTGTGTGCATATATACATATCCATCAATGTATGTCTATATGTATATGTGTATATATCTATATAGATATATGGATAAATATATATACATATATGTTCATCATATATCCAGAACATGGAGTGGTGTCCTACCTCAGCCCCAATAGTCCCAACCTCTTAGTGCAAGGGGATGTCATGTATGTTTTGCAGGTATATATGTAGACTGTTGCTACTGTAATTAGGGTTGTCTTAACAGACATGTTGTGTGTGGAAGGTCACATCAGCAGTCTCTCACCTTTCTATCCTCCCTACTCTAAACCTGCTCTCTACTATTGCAGTCTCATACTTGCACACTTTCCTCTCTCTTTTTCTTATCTATCTTGTTCTTTTTTTTTCTCTTACCTCCTACCATATTAGTCCAAAACTGCTAATTTTATGTATTACTAAACCAGGATTTAATTCTTATGTTGTGCACAATACTTACTTATCCTATTCAAACTTTGTTCCTTCATTTTGTTTTGCATTGACTGTCTGTACAATTTGTGGAGCTTTTCTCCCCGGGCCTCTGCTGAAAATGGAGTTGTCTCCAGTTAGACTAGCCCGGTTAACAAATGTTAAATAAAATAAATAAAAAACATGTGCGACACTGGCTACTGACAGACATAGGTTCATAGGTTCATACTAGGCTATCTGCCCTAGGGCATTTATAAGCCTAGCCAGAATGTGTTTGGCTTTCACCACCCATTTTAAATTTAATTTGCTATGCCCTTTTTCGAGGTTAGTATACTGTGCCTCTGTCTAACAGTGACACAGAAGTGATACCCGGGGTAAACCTACGATCTCCCATCCACTCATCAAGATTCCTCTTGAAGAGAGTCAATGAGGGACTCTGCCTAACCTGGACTGGGATTTTATTCCAGAGGGAAGGGAGCCTCTAGGTTATGAATCTGCCCTCCAGTATGTCCTATTTATTTCAGTGCTGAGGTTCAAGTCTCTCGAGCGCATAGCTCGATGGGATTTGGATTTTCTGAGGTGCAGCATGTCCATTAATTCCGGGTTGGACATGGCTTTATACGTCAGGCACAGATCGCCTCTGAACAGGCGGTATGCCACTAAGTAGAGCTGGAGTTTCTTTAACCGGGCAGCATATGGCATCTGTTTGAGCCTTTTGATCCTCTTGGTGAGGTACTTTTGGGGTCTTTCCAGTTGCTGCAGGTGTCTGGTAAGGTACATCCCAAAGGGGCATTGTACTCAATTATGGGCCTGATGAGGGATGAGTAAAGAGGCACGATGACCTCCCCTGATCTAGATGTGAATCCCTTCATGATTAGGTGGGCTATATAAAATGTTTTTCTAACCACTTTGGCCATGTGGTTGTCAAATGAGAGATTGCTATCAACTTGGGTCCCCAGGTCCCTAATTACTTCTTCTGTACTTAATGGATTACCACCTATGTGGTAATTTGTGGCACTGTTTTTGCCAAAGGGGATAACTATACGCCTTTGGCATTTAGCTTGAGGCCATGGCTCTGGCACCAGTTGTCTGTTTCTATGAGGCCCTTTTGGAGGATGCTTGTGTCGGCTGGAGAGTCGATTATGGTGCCCAGTTTGCAGTCATCTGCGAACTTGGTCAGCCACAGTCCTTCCATGTTGGCCTGTACCTCGAGAAATATATACCGAACAAGAGAGGTCTCAGGACTGAGCCTTGTGGGACACCACTTGTAACTGGTTTGGAGTCTGACATGGCTCCAGCAATTCTAACCATGTGGGTTCTGTCCTTGAGCCTGTTTGCAATCCATCTAGTGACATAGGGGTTTATATTTAAGCTGGTGAGCTTATCTATAATGCCAGTGGGTATTGTATCGAAGGCTTTTGCGAGGTCCAGGTAGGCTGTGTGGACCACCTTCCCCTCGTCAATGGCCTTGGTGACTGTTTCAAAGAAATCAACCAGGTTTAAGAGGCAGGATCTGCCCTTAACAAAGCCGAACTGGGTAGGATCCAGTGTCTGTAGGTCCCCAATATCTTTATTTATGAGGTCCATGATGATCCTTTCCATAGTTTTACAGACCAAGCTAGTCAGGCTTATGGGGCGATAGTTTCCAGGATCCATTGAGGCACCACCTTTATGGAGAGGGACCACTGTTGCTGTACGCCACTCTTTGGGCACATATCCTGTAGTAAGACTGAGATTGAACAGTAGTTTTATGTTTGGGTTTAGCTCTTCTTGGAGTTCATGTAGGACACAGCCCGGGACACCGTCTGGTCCCATTAATGCTGTGTTTTTGCTTTGGAGAGGGTGGCTCTTACCTGAGCATCTGAGATGTCAGAGGGGCAGTACTCTGCTGGGATAGATATTTGCCCTTTTGGTGGGGAAGGGGGGGGAGAAGTTTGCGCTGAACCTGTCAGCTAGGATGTTGGCAATGTCTGTGGGTTCAGTGTATTTTTTGTCATTTTGGACTAATTCTGAGCATATCTGGGAATTACCACCCAGGTTCCTAACATAACTAAAGAAAGCCCTGTGATTATCCTTAGTGTCCTGTGCAATTTTTCTCTTGAAGCTGGCCTTAGACAATTTTATGAGTGCCCATAGTTTTTTGCTAATACTGATCAGTGATGCCTTCCCTTTTTGGGATTTTGCTCTATCATTTAGTAGCTTCCTCCTTCTATTGTATAGTTTGTTTATGGCTGGGGTTCACCAGACAGGATGTCTGCCTTTGGAGGATTGGGTCTTGGTTTTATTTGGGATCGCATGATCCATGCATTCCTGAAGGTGTTCATAGAATGCGTTTATAAAGGGTTCTGCGGTCTGGGCCGTATTTTCCACAGGCCCGGGGGCTTTGAAGGATTCCACCTCGGTTTTGAGGAGTGTGAAATTTGCTTTAGAGAAGTTTTTCACTGTGGTTTTCTGGGCAGGGGGTGGAGTCGGGATGTGAATATCCAGTGAGATTAGTTTATGGTCTGATCTTACCAGTGAGGGATACACTTCTGGTCTGGAGCATAGAGTCCCCATGTTGGTGATGATCAGGTCCAGTATGTTTTCCCTCTTGTGGGAGTGGTAACAAGTTGTTCCATAGCATTTGAGTTTATAAATTCTAGGAACCTTTGGGCTAGGGTGTTGGAGCTAGATTAATGCTCCCAGTCTATGTTTGGGTATTTGAAGTCGCCCAATATAATGGTGTTTGGAGAGACCTTCATATTTTCCAGTGTTCTCAGAAAGGCCGAGTGGGGTTCCTGGGTTTGGGAGGGTGGTCTGTAGCAGGCTATAAACTGGAAGGCAGTTTTACCCACTGTTAGTTGCACATGGATAGTCTCTGATGCTTCGTGCTTTGCCACCAACACGGAGGTGTGGGTATCTTTGATTAATATAATCCTAAGGACATCATAGTACAGTACCACTGCTAGCACAGTAATGATCCTGTAGACTAGAGCAGAGATATGCCCAATATATATTGACAGTCTGTCACTCTGTGGTCAGTCCAGAGGTGCACACATATCCCCTTCATGTGAGACATGTGGACCACACCTCCCAATGTAGATGTTAATAGCCATTTACATGGGTATATCACATAAATACTGGACTACATATGCCCACACAGTTTAAGCATGCACACACTGTCCTGACACATAATACCTGGTGGTGCTGGGGTCACATGGCCACATACTACCCAGTAGATAGTGACATACATCTCTACAGAATCCCACTGCTTTGACAGAAATACACAACAGGTATGGTGGCCTGGCAGCAGTATGTCTTGCAAATAACTGGACATATCAGAACACTCTGTGTAATTACACTAGGCTGCTAGGCATGTCACAAATCACTTTGCAAACTACAGGCAGACTGCCACAACACTGGAATACATTTTGTATGGGGGAATGCACATGTAGCTGCTAGTATAGGGGACTCTACACGCATGTCACAGCACAGAGTAACAGACACCTGTGTGAAAGTGCATACTCACAACCAATGTAAACACAGCCACAGCCACATATGGTACACAAGCTTAATATGACAATATATGGACTGTCTGATAAACACCATCCTCATATGTGCCACTCACACACTGACCCTACATACACTGGGTCATGGCACTGTGTGGTCTGATGGCTGTCTGTGTTATGGGACAAGTATGTGTCTGGCCCTACAGACATGTGAGCCAATAGGGTACCATGCACTGGAGCAGCATGTGACATCAGATAGAACAGGACCAGCAACAATGGCATCTAACACAGTCTGTGCGCAGCCCAAGGTATGTATGCACAATACACATACTGTCAACAATCACCCTAAGTACACAGACCCCAGTACTGTACAGACAACCATAGAATGGCCAATGTATATCCTCAGAAACAACCCTTACTATACATAACATGTCTAACAGCCTGATATCTGACTGGCTTGTTATCAGGTATGATGTCAATAACTAATGGTGTACAGGACATATGCACCTCTTACTGCATAACATATGTACAATGGTTGACAGACTTGTGGCTGGAGCTATGAACAGTGCCAAAATATTGGCATGTTGCTGTGATAACCTTATACATTTACTGTCGTACCAGGGTTTGTTGTGACATATGTCCTATGAGGGATATGAAGGAAGTAACTCTCATGGCTGTCACAATGTACTGGCTGCAATCCTCACACTATGCTTCTGCAGTTCTCAGATAGGTGTTCTGTGAGTAACAAAAGAAACAAAAGGCTCCACACACTGCCCAGTCTGCAGATGACCCTACAGATGGGAGTTTCCTCAAAAACATAGCACTGTCATGACAGGTATTAAAACATGTAGACCAGCCATATCCACACACACCCTATTAAACCGACATTACTCCAAATGCAGAATATCAACACTTACATTCTGTATTCATGTCAGGCACATCCCCCTCATGTGTGTTGGCCTGTTTCCATAGTGCATGTTGTTACAGGTAAATCCCAAAACCATCTGTGATGCTGTTTGCCAAACACCAGATCTAGGTTCTGCTCACAGTGAATGAAAAGCCCCAACACCAACATGATGTTCCTAGATATTGGAGTGTGTTTCCATGCAATTGGCTATGGAAATGTTACAATAGCTGTTCCACATGCAATCAGCTAGAGGAGGGCTGCAATTCGTGCAGAGGCCATCAGCTGATCATGAACATCACTTACAAAACACAAGCTGCTGCCTAAGCAAAGCAGGTGTAGTTTTCCACATCCACCAGAGAGGGAGTGAGAGAGACAGACAGAAACAAAGTAAGTCAGGGAGGAGGTGGAAGAGTAAAACCTAAGCATGTTTGTGTCACACACCTACCAGTGCAGGGTTTCAAACTCCTGACTGACTATGTATTGCTATCACATGTTTATGTAGTTATTGCATGCGCTACATAGCTTACATGTTGAAGAGTTGTCCAAATGTATATGTGATGGTGAGTGACATCTGCAACAGTGACATGGTAGCGATACGGTAGGTGTAGTACACATGCCTGTCCACATGAACAGGTGTCAGCGTCAACACAGCCACATTCTCTCACACACATTGACACACTTGACATGGTCAGGAATACACTTCCTAATTAGTTAGTTTGCCACAATACAGTAATGCGCAGGTATCAAATGCACCACAGGGGTTATCTGGAGGTTATATGGGCAAAGGGTATGTGAAGGTGTCTGACATCAGACAGCATGCTTCAGTATGCCAGTGGGAGTTGTAGTGAGTGTGAAGGTGGTCGAAAGCATTATACACCACACACACAGACACAGGGTGCCAGCACTGACATGCATGGGTGCAATGCTTCATGGGTGTCTAGTGGTTGACTGTGCCAGAAGGCTATACAAGGCTAGGTGAAGGATATACTTTGGCATCAGGCCACATGACAGTGGTCTGCAGTGTGGCTAAGGGGTGTAGAGTCTGGATTGTCCCACTCAGGTGGGTATTGTATGCACCATCCAGTCACCTGGGTAACTACTGCGTGTGGCCATTTCTATGCAATGCTTGCCATGCATGTGTTCTTTAGTCCATGACATGGATGGTGTATGGGATGTGGACATGTCCCACATGTATGTACAGTGACATGTGGAACTGTACTTGGGGTGTCTGGCCCATGTTGTGTACACCGATAATCATCAGATGTACCTGCTCTGGTCTCATGTGGCAGGAACTGGTAATGGACAGCAGGTTGACCCTGCACCTAGATTGCTAGCATGATACAGGTATTCCCTATTGTCAGTGGCATCTGTCCAAACAGGGCATGTGTTGAAGGCATGGTATGTTCTTTGTGGGTCACATTTGATGGCACCACAGGTGTTGCAGACAACCAGTGGGGAACATAGTGAAGGTGCACTGTCTGCATGTACGTACCTATTGTATGAATGGACAGAGTACCATGCCCTCTGTAGTCCACTGCAGTCACACCATGGTTACTATCTGTGGGCAATATGTAGGGTACTACCAACATAGCAGCTGTTACCTAGGCAAGTGTGTTTGTGTATGAGACATGGGTTGAGAGTGTTCTCTGGGTAATACAAGGGTTTTTAACTTTGTTTGCCAGGCCTTGATGTCACATGTAGGGGTATGGATTGGCACCTCAGCCTCTCGGTTACTTCACATCTGTTATCCTTGTAAGGTGGACATTGTGACATATAATAGGCCTACCATATAAGAAAGTTCCAGTACCCACTCCACAATGAGTCCAGTTGTTACACACTTATAGCCACCTCCACACAGGATGTGAATGACAAACACAGACACACAGAGACAAACACACACACACTTGCTATGTCTTGGATTAGAACTCCTACCTCGCTAGTTTCTCACAATACAGCATTACGCAGTTATAAGACGCTCCACAGAGATTATTGAAGTAATCCTTCCTCAAAGGTGTATTTCACTGGGAATAACATCAGCAGGCTTGCCAAAGAAGGTCAGTGGAGGTTGTAGTGACTGTGAATGGCCTCAAAACCATTGCACCCTATGCAGACAAAGAAACATCCACACTTGCCATTTTTGGGAATAGAACCCCCACCAAACTACTATATCACAGTACAGCATTATGCTGTTATAGGACACACCATAAAGATTACTGGTGTACTCCTTCCCCAAAGATATATTTCACTGGGAATGACATCAGCAGGCTTGCCAAATTAGGTCAATGAAGGTTGTAGTGACTGTGAATGGCCTCAAAAGCATTGCACCCTACACAGACAAAGAAACACCCACACAAACATCCACATTTGCCAAGTTTGGGAATAGAATCCCTACCAAAGTACTATATCACACTATAACATTATGCTGTTATAGGACACACCATGGAGATTACTGGGCTACTCTTTTCCCAAAGGTGTATTTCAAAGTGAATGGCATCAGCAGGCCTGCCAAAGTAGGGCATTTGAAATGTAGTGAGTGTGACTAGCCTAAAAAGCATTGCTCCCTACACAGAGGGAGATACACACACAGGTGTCATGTCTGGGATTAGAACTGCTGCCTAATTAGTTTATCACACTACAGCTTTACACAGTTATATGACACACCATGGAGATTACTGGGCTACCCCTTTCCCAAAGGTGTATTTCAAAGTGAATGACATCAGCAGGCTTGCCAAAGTAGGGCATTTGAATTGTAGTGAGTGTGACTAGCCTAAAAAGTATTCCTCCCTACAAAGACAGACAGACAGACAGACACACACACACACACACACACACACACACACACACACACACACACACACACACACACACATACACACACAAACACACAGTTACTATGTCTGGGATTAGAACCCCTACCTAACTAGTTTATCACACTACAGCATTACACAGTTATAGGACATGCCATGGATATTACTGGGCTATGTCTTTCCCAAAGGTGTATTTCAAAGAGAATGACATCAGCAGGCTTGTCATAGTAGGGCTATGGGGAGGGCGATGTGTGTGCATAGGCCATAGTCCATTCATCTAGAGGTAGACACACCACACTCAGGCACATGCAGGTTTATATTCTGCAGGTACGTGTATTCAGCTGTTAGATGACTACTGCCTAGTACAGTCATGTTGCACAGCTAGCACTTGCACCACAGAGTCTTTAATGCTGAGGGTTACCAGTGGCTAATTTTTACAGTGAGTGACATTTACACATCATGTGGTTGTAGCCATTTGGCTGTGTGCTGAGCGGGACAGGTCTCGTGATGGAAGGCTATTTGTCACTGTCACTCTCTTCCACACATCTATGTATGTGTACTTTTGGCATATTATAGTGTGATGTCCTTGGATATATGTGTGTATTCCTAACCAATGTGTGTGCAAGACATGACTGGTGCATACTGAGGAGAGTATGCACTAACATCTGCAACTGTCAGATATGTATGGTCCACTTTTGTTGGCAGACATGGGCTTCATTTGTTTAGGTGTGTGAGCATGCCCAGTATGACCTTTCAGTATGTTGTTGTCTGACATTGCCTTCGTTTTAAGTGTGTGAGCATGCCCAGTATGCCCTTCTGTACTGAATGTGTGGATCCATTCCATGTAGTTTGTACTCCAGTGCAGACCTTTGTGTTCTACACCTACAGCTAGCAAACTGTGTCTGCAGAATATCTGTAGATCAGTTGGCAATATGGGGTCAAACTTTGCAAGATATAGTGTGTACTGTAGGTAATTGTGTCTGTGCTGCTTCTGCTACATGGTACTGGTGTTAACAGAGATATTTAGACATGTGTATTGTGATGTTTTATGTCCTCAAGTACTGTCAGGTGGACATGCTTGCTCGCAATGATGTCCTGGGGAACACAGGTTGAATGCAGCTGTGTCCAGTATTGAGATCAAATGCCTACATATTTATGGAATGTTATGCCATTCTGCAGGGAGAGCTGCAGACACTTGCTGCTGTGTCTGTGTACCCAGTTCAGCACCTTGATACAGTGATGGCAAAAGATCCCGTACTTGTACATCCATCAATGTATCAGTATGGCCTTATGTTGCTGTGGCAATACCTCACAGCTGCAGAGATGCACACAGGTTATCCAGAGGCAGGGGTCATAAGTCAGGCCATTACCCCTATTGTGGTATACGGGCAGGTTTATAGCCACCCATTTTGGTGGTTGCAGCCAGGGATAGTATGTGCACATGGCTGTGTGTCTTACTTTGCACATTCAATGCTGCCCATGCTCCCACCCCCCACCACTATTATTCTATCCTCTTCCATACATTATGCATGCATTCTCTGATACTTTCCCTATAGTTATCACCTCATCACAGCTGTGTTTTGGTGTTGGTCCATAGTTCATGTAGTGGGACATGGTGGACATGTTACTGTGGTTTGTCCACATGGCCTTGCATATGGCTTATGTTATGTTGTTATTTGGGTGTCCATGACATAACATACATTGGCAGTAGCAGGTCATTGCATTCTGTCTGTCCTACAGTCTCATACTGCCATACAGTATATTCCCCTGGGGTGACAGGGTAGGTGTACTAGGTGTTCATGCCAATACTTTCTATCAGTATTGATCAGGTGGTGTTGATGCTGGCAGGGTTCTGCTTACAGCTAGGGACACACCTGCATGGGACACCTGCAATGCATGCGGCATTCTTTCACTATTGCCATACAAAGTTCTGGGTCTTATTATACCCATTCCCAACAGCAGGGATAAGACCGGTGAGGGACCTGTGGGTGGTGTATGGATGAGCTGGGTGCATGTGTGCTATGTACACTACTTGCATCTGACTCACAAATATGCATGGGGAATTCCAGTTATGCTGGCTTGTGTAGGGACATCAGCCATTTCCCAATACATCAGTCCTATCACCTTTGTGATCTGCAAGTGTTCGGCCAGACAACATCAGTATTCCCTACTACAAGCCCAGGTAATGTGATGCATACCTGTATGTACAGTTTGAAGGGTGTGTCCATTTCATGTTTACACATTATATACTGTATGTCTGGGGAACTTTTCTCTGTATACTGCTTGTATATCTAGCCCAACAGTCATGCCATGTCCATCTTTCAGATGGTGATGCATATTACCTCCATACATTTACAAGGGCTTACTGCTATCATGTGTTATACTGGGGAGCATTTTCTTTGGCACTGCAGTTGTGAGGACGTGGCCCTGTCATCGGCAGTAGTGGGCAATGGCCACCAGGTCAAAACTCAACATGCATAGATACTGACCACTCTCATACAATATGAAACACACACCAACCTAACACACACATACCTGCATATTGTACAAATACTACAATCTATCCTGCTACCTTGGCCACCTCAGGTCATCTGTGCTCCACTGGTATTATACCTACACATACATGTTACTACATGACTACATCGGATTGGAGGGGTGGGCACACCTGACTGTTACTACATTTCTACATAGGATTGGGGGTGGGGAACACTTGACAGTTTCTGCATTTCTACGTAGGATTTGAGGAGGGGCACACCTGACTGTTTCTACATTTCTACACAGGATTGGAGGGACACACCTGACTGTTTCTACATTTCTATACAGAATTGGGGGAGGGGGGCACACCTGACTGTTTTACAATTCTACCCAGGATTGGAGGGGGGTCACACCTGACTGTTTTTACATTTCTACATTGGATTGGGGGAGCACACATGACACTTGTACACATTTGTTATGACTGTACGAGTATGTCAGGTACTCCATTTCATTCTGTATTCTAACCTATTATGCTTACTAGAGGCATATCAGTGTACTACAGCTCTTAGGTTTAATTGACCTACATAGTTTCTGACGTCCTACCCTTCAGAACTAACATCCCACTGCCTGACCTGCTGTAGTCTGTCTGTGTAGGCCTGGGGGGAGTTTACCCATAGCCATCATTCAGAGTCTTTAGCACAGCCTTTGTTTGTGTTTGTATACATCTGTGCTGCTGGCTGAGACTGTAATTGGATATGTGAACCTCTCTGACTGGCATGTGTGTGTAATATGGACACACATGTGGCCCAGCACATTTCCTGCAGTGGGTTTTGTCATCATGTGCAGTACCAGTATTTGTTACTGATCTCATGCTGCCACTATAGGTGTCTACTATCTGCTGGCATCCCATTCAGCCACCCGATTCCCTTGCATGCTCACATCCATACCATAGATACAAGTAGCAACACATACTACTCCTTTCGGCAATTGGTAAGCAGAGTGACTTTCCTTGTGGATTTGCCAGTATTAAGGATGGTGCTGGAGGGCTGCATATATCGGATGCACATAGTACATGTTTGGCATCCCTTTTACTGTATGTGCGAGTTAGAGAGAGGTGTCATTCCCTGGGCCCCTCCTGTGTCAGTGCTTGTGCTATACGTTGCCTCTTTGCCAAGGCCAGGGCATACTGGGCATGCCTCCTTCTGCCTACTGGGGCAGGATCAGGTTGTTCCTCCTCTGTGTCACTCTGTTCCTGTGCAAGCCTTGGCAATGGTGGGTGTCTGTGTGGCCCAGCCTCGTGCTGTTACTGCTGCAGCTGTTTCCACAGGATCATATTGTGTAGCATGGTACATACGATGACAATTTGAGTACATGTAGCTGGGTAGTAATGCAAGGCTCCACCGGATGTGACCAGGCACCGGAACCATGACATGAGAATCCCAAACACATGCTCTATTACAATTCTGGTCTGTGCGTGTGCCTCATTATGGAGTTTTTGTTTTGGTGTGTGCGCATTTCTGATGGGTATCATCAGCCATGGCTCCAGTGCATAACCAGCATCCCCCACTAGGTGACTGTAAGGGATGCCCCCACTGGCAAATCTCTGGTACAGCTGCGTCAGATGCCAGATGTGGAAATCATGATAGATTCCAGGGCAACCAGCACACACATTCATTACTATGCCCTGGGCATCGCACATGACCTGGCAGTTGATGGAGGGGAAGCCCTTGTGATTAATGTAGACTGTACCCCACTTACCAGGTGGTGCTTTGATGCATATGTGCATGCAGTCTATAGCAGCCACTACCTCAGGGTACTCTGCTATTTGTTGGAAGAGATGCATATTGCTGGCCAATGCCTCACGGGTGTTGGGGAAATATATGTGCTCACCAGCATGTGCTGACGTGGCATCCAGGAACTGGTGGAGTACCCTGGATTCTGATGCCTGTGAGATCCCCATGATATCCCAAGTTGGCCTTTGGAAGGTACCTGTAGCTAGTATTCTTAGGCCTACACATACCTAGGTATCCACTGGGATGGGTGCCCCTCAGTTAGTTCTGTGTTTCAGGCATGGCCAGCACAGCTCAACAATTTGCTGTAAGAGGTCCCTGTCCACCCTATAGCGCTCCACTATCTCCAGCTCATGAAGCCCCTGGTAGGTTACCCTGGGTCTGTACACTCTTCTCCGTCTCCTCACTGTGGGTTGGTCAACAGCATTCTCATCCTCATCATCCTCAGCCTCATTCACATGTTGATGTATGATAGCTATTGCAGCCCCTATCATTTTGTTGTTTTTGTTTGTTAAAATTCCCCCACTTGTATACACCGGTGGTGTAGAGTATGTGGGGAAAAAACAGAGTGAAAGGTGTTTGCATAGTTTATAGCAGTGTTCTTGGCTGGGCTGGTCTGCTGCCCCTGTAATTGGCTGATTCTGATAAATTTCACCTGCCAGCTATGCTAGATCTGCTTGATTACCATCCTACTGCTGTTTTCCCTTCCCATTGCCTTCCTGTTTAAGCTGAGGGGCATGCCGTGTAAACTCAGTGTTCAAATGTGCACAGAGCTGCTATTTCCTGGTTTACTTTTTTTTTACTTTAAAACCCAGTGCGCATCACACACACCACTTAGGCAATGTAAAGAGTGGTAGGCAGCCTCAAACACCCCCACTCTTGCTTAGTTCTGCTAAGCTAAGGCAAACCCAAGCCACAGGGTTGTAATCCACTTACAGTATGCCTGACACCCCCCCTATGATGTTAGCTATCTTCTAGGCATGCACCTAGCTATTCCTGCTCTTAGACTGTTGGGTGCTGACTAGCATTGAGGGGAAATCTGGGATTCAGTATCATTCCCCTCGTTTGCATAGGGTTGCCTGCTGATGCATAGTTACAGGTCCCACACTGAGCCTCCCCCCTTAGCAACCACTATTCACTGCCCATATTGTCTTCTGCCTGCCAGTTAGTATAATGGCAAAATGGTAATTTTGGTTAGAATGCCACTGCCCTATGCTTAAACAGCCAAAATCTGCTAAATAAATAAAAGTAAATTTTTTTTCCAACTGTTTTTCATGCCAATGGCCATATATTTGGCCATTGGCATGCTTTCAACATAATATCCACCCGTTATTTGGAGCTGTCATGGCTCCATTTTGTAGTTTGCAGAAATGTACCCTGTTACTAACCGAGTACATTTTGGCAGATTACACTAGTCCTGCACAGCCAGCTGCCAGCTTCTTGGATCGCAAATTCACCTCATTTGCATGGATTTCACCTGCAAATAGGGTAAGTTGAATACAGGAGCTGAATCTGTGCAGGACTAGTGCAGGAGCCCTTGTGTACATCCCTACAGCTTTTTCCTGGTCGCACGGCAGACATATTGCCTGCTGGAGATCCTGCACTAGACCTGCACAACATGCAGGGCTTGCTGAATCAGGGGGAATGTTTCCATGAGTATGATACACAAAAGGAGGGGGAGTATCAATATTCGTCAAAGATACCCACACCTCCAGGTTGGTGGCACAGCACGAAGCATCAGAGACTATCCATGTGCAACTAACAGTGGGTAAAACTGCCTTCCAGTTTATAGCCTGCTACAGACCACCCTCCCAAACCCAGGAACCCCACTCGGCCTTCCTGAGAACACTGAAAAATATGAAGGTCTCTCCAAACACCATTATATTGGGTGACTTCAACTACCCAACCATAGACTGGGAGCATTACTCTAGCTCCAACACCCTAGCCCAAAGGTTCTTAGAATTTATAAACTCAAATGCTATGGAACAACTTGTTGCCACTCCCACAAGAGGGGAAAACATACTGGACCTGATCATCACCAACATGGGGACTCTATGCTCCAGACCAGAAGTGTATCCCTCACTGGTAAGATCAGACGATAAACTAATCTCACTGGATATTCACATCCCGACCCCACCGCATGCCCAGAAAACCAC
Organism: Protopterus annectens; assembly: GCF_019279795.1. Taxonomy (NCBI): domain Eukaryota; kingdom Metazoa; phylum Chordata; order Ceratodontiformes; family Protopteridae; genus Protopterus; species Protopterus annectens. The sequence goes on from NC_056728.1 coordinate 1,036,624,248, forward strand.
AGTGAAAAACTTCTCTAAAGCAAATTTCACACTCCTCAAAACCGAGGTGGAATCCTTCAAAGCCCCCGGCCTGTGGATAGTACGTCCCAGACCACAAAATCCTTTATAAACACATTCTATGAACACCTTCAGGAATGCATGGATCATGCAATCCCAAATAAAACCAAGACCCAATCCTCCAAAGGCAGACGTCCTGTCTGGTGGACCCCAGCCATAAACAAACTATACAATAGAAGGAGGAAGCTACTACATGACAGAGCAAAATCCCAAAAAGGGAAGGCATCTCTGATCAGTATTAGCAAAAAACTACGGGCACTCATAAAATCGTCTAAGGCCAGCTTCGAGAGAAAAATTGCACAGGACACTAAGGATAATCACAAGGCTTTCTTTAGTAAATGACAAAAAATACACCGAACCCACAGACATTGCCAACATCCTAGCTGACAGGTTCAGCGCAAACTTCTCCCCCCCCATCCCCACCAAAAGGGCTAATATCTGTCCCAGCAGAGTGCTGCCCCCCTGACATCTCAGATGCTCAGTTAAGAGCTGCCCTCTCCAAAGCAAGAAACAGTCACCAAGGCCATTGACAAGGGGAAGGTGGTCCACACAGCCTACCTGGACCTCGCAAAAGCCTTCGATACAATACCCCACTCGGGCATTATAGATAAGCTCACCAGCTTAACTATAAACCCCTATGTCACTAGATGGGTTGCAAACTGGCTCAAGGACAGAACCCACATGGTTAGAATAGCTGGAGCTATGTCAGACTCCAAACCAGTTACAAGTGGCATCCCACAAGGCTCAGTCTTGGGACCTCTCTTGTTCGGTATATATTTCTCGGAGGTACAGGCCAACATGGAAGGACTGTGGCTGACCAAGTTCGCAGATGACTGCAAACTGGGCGCCATAATAGACTCTCCAGCTGACACAAGCATCCTCCAAAAGGGCCTCATAGAAACAGACAACTGGTGCCAGAGCCATGGCCTCAAGCTAAACGCCAAAAAGTGTATAGTCATCCTTTGGCAAAACAAAGTGCCCACAAATTACCACATAGGTGGTAATCCATTAAGTACAGAAGAAGTAATTAGGGACCTGGGGACCCAAGATGATAGCAATCTCTCATTTGACAACCACGTGGCCAAAGTGGTTAGAAAAACATTTTATATAGCCCACCTAATCATGAAGGGATTCACATCTAGATCAGGGGAGGTCATCGTGCCTCTTTACTCATCCCTCATTAGGCCCATAATTGAGTACAATGCCCCTTTTGGGATATACCTTACCAGACACCTGCAGCAACTGGAAAGACCCCAAAAGTACCTCACCAAGAGGATCAAGGGCTCAAACAGATGCCGTATGCTGCCCGGTTAAAGAAACTCCAGCTCTACTCAGTGGCATACCGCCTGCTCAGAGGCTATCTGTGCCTGACGTATAAAGCCATGTCCAACCCGGAATTAATGGACATGCTGCACCTCAGAAAATCCAAATCCCATCGAGCTACGCGCTCGATGGACTTAAACCTCAGCACTGAAATAAATAGGACATGCTGGAGGGACAGATTCATAACCCAGAGGCTCCCTTCACTCTGGAATAAAATCCCAGTCCAGGTTAGGCAGAGTCCCTCATTGACTCTCTTCAAGAGGAATCTTGATGAGTGGATGGAAGATCATAGGTTTACCCCGGGTATCACTTCTGTGTCACTGTTAGACAGAGGCACAGTATACTAACCTCGAAAAAGGGCATAGTAAAATGAATTTAAAATGGGTGGCGAAAGCCATACACACTCTGGCTAGGCTTATAAATGCCCTAGGGCAGATAGCCTAGTATGAACCTATGAACCTATGAACCTATTTATTACTCAAATTACTCATATCATTAGTAGTAAGGTTAAGCATGTACTGTATATAGTAATACTTTCTTAACATTTTATAACTAATATGGAGAGTGCTTTAAAATTACATTTTGTTTATTTTGTATTTTATAGGTTAGGAAATATAATTATAGTGGAGAGGAGGTAGGGTTCTTATCTTTGTTTCTTTTTGAATGGGTGGAATTGTTTCAATATATCTACTATCCAAGCAAGGAGTTTTAGACTCCATGTGGAGTTTGAAGGACTTTGTAAATATAGGGTTACACTTAATGAAAGTTAATTTATCTTTTCGGGTGTCTCATTTTTTTTATACTTTTTTGGGTATATAATTTTCTATGAGTTACACATACTTAAATAAATGATTCAAAGGTATATCCATTATTTTGAATCTATGGGAAATCCTACTATAAATTCAGTACTTCAGCTCCATGTCTTGCTTCAGTTGCATATCATTAAATATTAATGGCTTAAATAATGTCTGTAAGAGCTGGAATTTAAATATGTTTTTGAGACTTTTTAATTCTCAGATTTTTTTTTTTTGCAAGAGACTTAGTAACTGCAAAGTGACACTGACAGACTTAAAACTAAACATGTACTGTATTTTCTAGCTCTCATCATAATCGGAAACGAAGAGGGGTAGCAATATTATGGAAAAACTCTATACATATACCTAAGACAATTAACTCTTATAAAGATGATAAAGGCTTGGTATGTTCTGTAACATAAGAAATTAATAGGAAATGTTTTACCTTTGTCACTATATACTGGTTTCATGGAATAGGAATTAGGAGTGTTAAGAAGTAACTGGAACAAATTGTCCACATTACAAGAGGCAGCATTGTAGTAGCCGAGGACTTTAATTGTATCTTAAAAGTTGAAGATTCAAATTCCACTAGTAAAAGAAGAATTACTAAACATGCCAAAGAATTAAAAACAATTATTAATTCAGGTCAGAGATATACATGATTTTTCAGAACCAGATTCTCTTTTTTTACACACTACTCACATAAACATGGAACACAGGCTAGAACTGACAGTGTATACATATCTACTGACCTAATAAATAGATTAGCTAAGGTTAAGACTGTAACATATCCACTCTCGGACCACAACCCAATAGCTTTTCAAATATAATTAAACAAAATCATAGTAATGCTATAAAATGCATACCTGCTTATATAGCTAATTCGAAAGAGTTTAAGGAATATTTTCAAAAGGAAGTTGAAAACTTTATGATTAGTAATTATATGGAAGACATATCTATGATATATCTATGGGATGCCTTAAAAGATTATTTATATGGCAGAATTACATCTTGGTATTATTCAAAGATAAAACAATGGTATTAAGAATTGATAAAACTACAAGAACAAATAGATAAATTAAAATTAGATAGTCAAAAAACAAATACAGATATGATAAAAGAGATAAATAAACTGAATGGCAATAAAATAATTGATGAAACTGTACTATACTGGAATTAACTGGAAACAACTGAAATGAGACTGGAACGAATGTCTTTATCTGTTAATTGCCCAAGCTCATGTTGAACAGGTGTCAGTCTCTCCTTTATGGGTCAAGTCTTATGTATTTTTTCAGAACAAATTCTTTAAACACTGCAGTTCATTTAATAAGGCTTTATTAAATGTTTACAATATCCAAATCCTGTCTTCTTTAACAGTGCTGATAAACAATAACAGCCTGTAGAAATGCTGGGATGTTGATTAGTAATATCAGTGCTCCAAAGATTCTATACATATATTCTGGTTGTACTGAATAATATAAACTGATATCATCTTTATTTGACCTGTCTTCTGTACTCAGGCTTGAGTGTCTGCACTGTAGCTTCCTTTCTGAAATGCTGGATATTTAATCTTTTCTCTAAGCCAGCTTGAACTAACTAACTGACTCCCCTAACTGTATCTGCCATACAATGCTTTACATGCCTTCTTAGCCATGGTTACCTTGGTTTCCAAGCCTGGTCTTGCATGTGGCTTTTTATCTAGCATTACATTGCTATGTACATCTCTCCCTTGAGAAAGGAACATTCTGTAGCTGGCAAGATTGTATATTTCCCATGAGAAAGGAACAAACAACGAACGGTTTGTAGCCTTCCCTTGAGAACTGTTATCTATCCTGCTTGACCAGCAAGGCTATTTTGCCTTCTGCTTAACTGTCTTTCCTAAAATGTATGCATAAATGAAACACAATTCTGACAAAACATTTCTAGGCCTATTTTACCTAACTACTTTAAAATGGAAGTCCCTAATCTAACAGGCAAATACCTAAAAATTCTAAATCGTAAACCAATGATGAGTTTGGAAAGGATTAAAATCATTAATCACTCCGTTAATCCTATGTACATACATTAACTAGCTATCAGAACTAAAATATATAATAATGCTAATCATATTAAAGAAATATATTCATCTTCAAAAAAGAGAGTCACCAAGTTTGAAGATATTTTAAAAGTATATAGAGATTATTTTGGTACAATAAATGAAAGTAACCCTTTAATGGACTCTCAAGAGAAAATAAAATGAGAACTGTTATCTATCCTGCTTGACCAGCAAGGCTATTTTGCCTTCTGCTTAACTGTCTTTCCTAAAATGTATGCATAAATGAAACACAATTCTGACAAAACATTTCTAGGCCTATTTTACCTAACTACTTTAAAATGGAAGTCCCTAATCTAACAGGCAAATACCTAAAAATTCTAAATCGTAAACCAATGATGAGTTTGGAAAGGATTAAAATCATTAATCACTCCGTTAATCCTATGTACATACATAAACTAGCTATCAGAACTAAAATATATAATAATGCTAATCATATTAAAGAAATATATTCATCTTCAAAAAAGAGAGTCACCAAGTTAGAAGATATTTTAAAAGTATATAGAGATTATTTTGGTACAATAAATGAAAGTAACCCTTTAATGGACTCTCAAGAGAAAATAAAAAAAAATCATTAAGAGATAGTAATACTAAGACAAAATTAACTGTAGACCAAATTAGTCTTCTTGATAAAACTTAGATTCTGAATTAAAAGCACATATAGAAATCTAAAAATAAACAAGGGTCCTGGTAATGATGGTGGCCGGGATTCACTAATCCTCCATGTAAGACTAAATAAGTCTTACTCAGAAACCGCAGCCTAAGAGTATGACGTCAGCGCATCATGCATATTCATGAGGGCATGCTGACTCAACTCTAAGTCTAACATGGAGCGTCCATGAGTGCAGGGTCGTGTCAGACTGGCAAGCAGTCCAAATATCCATGCCCCTGCAAGTGCCTAAACTGCAAATGTCAACTGAAATGAGCGAGTCCGTTCAAATGTCTACATACCCAACACTACACTCCCCCACATTCTAAATCCCTGTACAAGTTTAAAATGTAAAGCTTTCCTTTTTTTTATTATTCCCAATATAGCTGCCCGTATTTGCGTGTGTATGCACGGGTTTCCCCATTGCTTAGCTACAGTTAGCAGTGTAGGCATCGAAGGGGATAAATAAACTACTTATATGCAAATTAAGCCAAATAGCAATAGAGTAGTGGTAGAGCCATTGCACAAACAGGAGGCATTCCCGGTTCGAGTCCCTCCACTCCCCTTCCCATTTTCTGTAGGAAATCTGTGCATAAAAATAATTCCTGACATTTACCTTTTAAATTTTAGTAAAATGCACCTATGTGGTAGTGAACAATATTATATATATATATATATATATATATATATATATATATATATATATATATAAGAAGGTGGAATGGTCATGCATACTGATAAATGCAAAAGTAATGTATCTTAAGCAATGTGAAGCACTGCTAAGCAAAGTTTACTAGTATTAAGCACAGTTAAGTATAATTGCTCATAGCTTAGCACTGCTTTAACTAGCACAATGGCTATGCGCGGAGCTGTGCATTGAGCCAACTAGAGCAAACAAAACATGTTTGCGTGGAGCGGCACACCATGCTAACTAGCGCAACGTCGGGCAACATCGGGCAACGCAGAGCAACGTTGGGCAAAGTTGAGCAAAGTCAGTTAAACATAGCCACACCTCCTAGCCGGTCTGGCCAGTAGTAAAATAAAAAGCAATGACAGGCCCCGAACCTGGGATACTGTGCACCATAATCACAGTACTAAACCACTAAGCCATGACAGCTTTACATATGGATGCATTTCCAACACACTCATATATATCAATGGAAGTTTACCCATTGCTAAGCAGGCTTGCTTTTAGCTGAGATTTTTCAAAACCGGCCAATCACAAATAAGTGCAGGAAATGAGGCATATTTAAGCTCCATAGGTGGGAATAATTGCCATAACTGGTTGTAGCTCCCATCTGCAGACAGTATGGCCGGTGTTGGAGAGGGCTCTCGTTTTCGAGCGCAACGGTGGGGCATTGAGGAGTCAAAAGTAATGGTTTGGCTCCTTGTCCATCATCATGATGCAAGACTCCTGCAGGGCCAGTTTCAAGGCACTGAGTACAAAGCGGAAGCCTGGAACCATCTAGCACATGATCTCACCAGTGCCACAGCCATCCCTTGGACTGGTGAGCAGGTCAGACACCACTTCTCAGACCTGAAGAGACGCAAGGAGGACCGACTGAACCAGTGGATACAGGAGGCCTGTGAAATGGAAAATGCCCCACTACTGAGTATGTAGCAATGGAATGAAGTATGCAAGAATTGCTATTGTAGTCTATATTATGGATAGGTATGTCTCAATATCCCTTCATTTACTTCACAGCTGTAGGTGTCCATGCTGCAAATCAGCAAGCCTATGCAGATAGGCTGCGCCACCAGGCAGGTTAGTAATTATTCTGCATGTGTTATCATATAAAAGAAGTGAGAGAGCCTTAAAGAGTGTTGTAACCCATTAATAAAGGTATAATAAGTCTTGAATAACTTCTCTGCATGTACTGTTATATAAAGTAAGTGAGACAGCATGAAAAGGTGTTGTAACCCATTAATAAAGGTATAATATGTCTTGAATAAATGTCCTCTGCATACACTGATATATCAAATAAACGAGAGAGCCACTAGAAAAGTGTATAATGTAATTAATAAAGGTATAATTCCTGGAGTGTGTCCATGTCACTTTCTTCAATATGTTGTTGTACCCTTGCATTATAGGAACAGTACGGTTGTTTTAAGCGCAGTCAGCCCACACATGGGTAGGCCCATATAAAGCGGATGAAGGGAGTGCCAGTAGCTGTTAAGCATATATACAGTCCTCAACTGTCGGTTCATGGCCGGCATGTACAGGTTAATCTGGCACATGAGTAGCTTGTTATTGTGTTCCCCAGAAATGTCAATGTGCTGCTAGAAATGTAGGGGGCTGTTAAAATATACCTGATAATGTCACCTGAACACATCCAGATATGTAGATATATAAATATAAATGAAATATATAAATATGTAGCAGTAACATCTGCATCCTGGACAGTTTGTATGTCAGATACAGGTCAAGTATATCAATAACTAGCAAAACCCATTTCATAATTTAACAGACATTGCCAAGTGTAATAATACATGTAGGGGATATATAACTGCAGTTAATAGGAATGTAGTGTAAACTATAAGTATATATAAGTTGTTAATGGAGGTATCTTTTTACACCCTGCTGTATGTGCATAAACAATGCAATTCCACACCTCAATGGGTATGTCTAATCTCATAACATTTGTTGGGACATATGTCCTATTGGTTTATAAATATCTGCATTTACTTTGTTGCATGTGCCCTGTTCACATACCACAATCTTGGTGGCCTGTTGCCACCAATCAATCCTGCATGCTGTTGGAATGTCCACTGTTGTTCTATATATGCATGTGTTATGCTTGCTGTTCAACTGTTGGAACTCTGGTGTGTTGGGTTAATGGGAATACTACTGTATGTTGTTAGAACTAAATTGGAATGCTGTTGGCTATTACTAACCCGTATTGTCATTAAATCCTAGTAAACATAGAACGTATGGGAAGGCCGGTCCCAGCGGACCCACTTGTCCCACCTCAGCTGGCGATGGCACCTGGCACCAGCAGATCCGGTGCCTAGCCCGGGACCTCCTCCTCCATTGGTCCTGTACCACCTTCGGGTGGAAGCACTGCAGGGGATGGGGCTCATCCCCCCCATGCAAGCATGGCTAGAGGAGGGCCACCTATCACCCTCCGAACTGTCCGGGCTGTGGTGCATAGGGAGATCAAGCGTTCAGTCACTGATCCTCTATGCCAGCTCGAGGCAAGAGTGGTACAACTCATGGGTGAGCCTGCCCCTCCTATGCAGCCACCAGCACAGCCACTCTCTGGGCTGTGAAGGTGCAGTGGTGACTGCCCATTTGTGGGGATCTCAGTTCCACTGTTGCCATCTGTGGCCTCATGGGCTTGCAAATTCCAAACATCCTTCCCCGTCAATGGTGTTCACCCACCCCATGTGTCATATTCCACCCCTGTATGCGTCTTGTTTGTCTTGTCTGCTTACCACCCCAACCTACCTCCCAAAATATACCTACTTCCCCTACCCCACATTCCACTCTCACCTGAAAAAAAAGGGCAATCTGCTCCCCCCAAAAAATTACGCCCCATACATAGCTGCCCATTTTGCACACATGTCCGCTGGACACATAAACTGAAATTTAATTGGCAGTAGAACATACTTCGTTGTCCTCACCCCTCTCTCAGGGGTGGAAGATTTCAAATCTCCCCTCCAAATTACTAGTATATGCACAACTGTTTCTGTTAAAGAAATGGGCAGCTATGGACCTTCCCTACACCCATCATGCACATCCCTAGCTGTTTTCACTACTGTCTTTCCCTCTTTGTGCCCCTTTTTCACCACTGTCCTATCTCCCCATTTTCTTTCCTTTCAAAGAAATGAGCGCTGGGGTTAGCGGGAGTAAGCACTTTTAAGCAGTAGTTAACGGGTTTGCGCGAGTGTGCGCTTGTGTGCGCTTAGCTAAGTGATGCTAAGCTTCCTGCAAACCCGCTTACAAATGCTTAAAAGTGCCTTAGTCACCCTGCATGTGAGGGGCCTTGTTCTGCTCAGCAGCAAAATAAAACACCACTGTCAGTCTCAAACACTGGACCTTGTACACACTAGACTGCATGAAGTACCACTAAGCCACAGTAGATATACTGCAGGTTGTTGCTGAAATATATATATATATATCATGCATCAGAATGAGTGAATGTAAAGGAAAGATAGGAATACCATAACACAAAACCTGTTCTGTGGAACTTTACCAGCAGTTGTTGTGGAATTGCATTACATGACTGTGATAACAGAACCAGCCATTTTACAGTAAATAATGTTACAGCAGCACTTTACAACTCCTACACAGTATCATAGCAGGACAATCCCCACCCAAATGTACAAAATACCTGTGTGTTCAAGGTCCAGCAAGGATGTAGGTAGGCATACTCAGTACTGGAATTGTTCAGTTTTCATGAGCATCCTGTGCTAATGTCAACAAAAAAACCCACAAACCGTGCAGAAGTGAGTACATTAATATCCACAGTATAGCAGTTCACAAACAGTTCATGTGCCAAATGAAAACATCTCAATAACTACATATGTATGGCAGCTAATTGTATAAGTAGAAAAGAAACTACATACTCCCATGTATCTTGTGTTAGCATTTGTAGGGGTGAGTACAATTCTACACTGACAACTGTGTACTTGAAGTTGCAACATTCAGGTCTGAGTACAACATTCAAATCACTGGCTACACCCCCAGCATCAGATACAAGAAGTATACCAACCTTCTGACTTACACAACGGTGTCCAAAGCAAACAGGCGTGGTCCCCACTTTGGAAAGCTGGAAGGGCTATGCCTACCTGACTTAGCAATTTATAGCATGTAGTTGCTATGACAGGGAGTACTGCATGTACAGCAGGCTGCATGCAATTGCCAAATGGTGGCCAACAATTGGTGCAGAGGCCATCACATGCACATGTGCAGATACCTATAAAAGCAGGCTGTACTTGCTGTCCACACATGCAATCATTTCATTGCAGGTAAGGAGAGAGAGAGAGAGAGAGAGACACAGAGAGACACAGACTACAGCAACAGAAAAAAAAAAAGATTTAAAAGAAAATATATTGAAAAAAATATATATTGAAAAAAAATATTGAAAAAAATATATTGAAATATATATATATATATATATATATATATATATATATATATATATATATATTGAAAAAAAAAAGATATAAAAAAAAAGTGTACAAAACACACGGAACTGACTACTGCAAACACATACAAAGGAAAGGTATGCAACAGATATGTATTTACTGGCATGTAGTAGATGTTTTTGAAGAGTAGTCTACATAGTTTGAATCATCCATATGTGGCAGCAGTACGTATCTATGCACAGATGCCCTGTATAACTACTGCCATGGAGAAATCAGTTTGTAGCTGTGTGCAGTGGGATATGACTGTGACAAATGTAGTTCAGCATTAAATGTCAAACATCTGATCCATGTTATCTGTGTTTTGTACAGTAGTGTGTACAATATCTGTTTGGGGGAGTAGCACATACAGTTATATAAACATGGATGTGACAGAGTAACAAATGCATGATAGTCATATTAACGTGTAGCTTAGCATTGGCAACAGCTGTACCAGGCTGGTATGCTAATCTAGCATTTGCAGCTATATATACACCCTCTAATATTACTGTGTGCTCACATGTGACACCTGTTCATGTTGCAGCAAGGCCCAACAGGTCAGCCGTGAAGTACATGGACTTACAACAGTGTGGTCCTTGTGTGTGTATGGCACACACATACGGAGAGATCTGTCTGTGTCAAATATATTAGCATCTGTACATGTGCATAGAGCAAGGGACATACTGCAACTGTTTGTGAAAGGTGGACATATATATGTTGTTGAAGGTTGTTATGTGCATATTTCTATGTAGGTTGTAATGTGTGGCAAACCAGACAGCATAGAGTGCTGGTATATGACATGTGGTTAAATGCTGTGGGTATGATTTGTCAGGTTTGCAGTGTTACAGCCACTGAGGCCTGCTAAAGCTACACGGGCTGAGAACACCTTCAATGCATTCTGCACAACACTGTGCAATATTATGACATAAATGTATACCTCACAACCTTCGCATACGTGATATTCCCACCATGAAAGGTGGACTGTATATGTGCTTATATGTATATCTATATGTACACCAATGGATGTTTATATTTATGTGTAGTTTTATATATATATATATATATATATATATATATATATATATATATATATATATATATATATATATATATAAAACAAATGCCTGGTGACAAAGCCATGGACTCAAGCTCAATGTTGACACTGCATTGGCATCCCTCTTGCAAAAACTCAGTACCCATTAACTACCACATAGGTGGTAGTCTACTTAACAACGAAGGTGTGATAAGAGTCCATGGGACACAGGTGGACAGTAGTCTCCCCTTTGATAATCACAGTTCTATACTAGTCATGTAATCTGTCTATGTGGCACACGTCATCACAAAAGGTGTGTCATCCAGGGAAATATAGGTCAGTGTTCCCCTCTACTCCACACACATAAAACCCATTATAGAGTACAATGCCCCATGTGGTATGTACCTCACAAGACATCTACAGCAACTGGAAAGGACACAGACATACCTCACAAAGAGTAATACCAGCCTCAAACAGATGCCCTATGCAGACCATCTCACAAAACCACAGCTAGATGGTGTCGCATACCACCTACCCAGATGTGAACTCTGCCTAACATACAAAGCTATGTCAAACCCAGATCTGTTGGACATGCTCCACGTAAACAGATCACAATCCCTACAAGCTACATGCTCTAGGGACCTAAACCTTGTCTCAACAATAAACAGCACATGCTATAGGGATAGATTCCTATCTCAGACACATCCCGTACTCTGGAACAAACCACCTATCAATAGTAAACAAAGCTCCTAATTAGCAGTCGTGATAAATAATCCTGATGATTGTATGGGAGAAATGGAAATACACCCTGTGAATCATCTCTGTGGCTCTGCTTGACAGGGCCACATGAAATGAAATTACCTGTGTGTCAAAGGCCAGGGTAGCGTATGGCTAGACATCTATAGGCCCTAGGGCCAATAGCCTATAACCTACCTATGAACCGATGCACACCGACATGTACTTGTTACAATAATTGCAATGTGAGGTTGACTGAGTGTGATGGTGAATGTTTTGGTGAATGTGTCAGAGTTCTGTATATGTGTGATAGCTAAGTGGGAAACTGTTTCTGTCATGGTATTATGTGTCCTAGCTGTGATCCCAGCAAAAGATGTGTATGCTATTGCTAGGCAGAAAAAGCAGCATGCCATACGGTCTGACATAGTCCGTTGGTGTCGACTGGGGTGTCCCATTGTAGGCTACAGCAGTACATGTATGCTTATTGAGTGTTACTGCTGGTGAATCCAACCCCTGTATGAACTGTAGTACTACCTGAAGCTGTATGCCTAAACAGCACAGTATGGTGTATGTCCACATTTCTTGGAACCACAGTTTTGTGTGTTCCCCGTAGTCCTCACAGATGATATACCTCAGGCATAAGGTTTTGTAACTACTGACACACAGTACTGTATGATACACAGGTAAATGTCATGTGGGTTGCCATACCTTTGTGTCTGGTATGTATGTCTGATGTGTGTGTGTGTGTGTGTGTGTGTGTGTGTGTGTGTGTGTGTGTGTGTGTGTGTGTGTGCCTGTACCATGGCCTCGGTCATATGTGTGTTACAGGATATAGGTGCGGATCTAGAAAAATGTATAGTGTAGAACAGCAGTATGCCACCTAAATTAATGAATTTGCACATATGTTAGGCTAGGGGTTTGCCATCAATGACTAGTGTGGTATACTGGTAATACTGTAACTGGACTTTACAATCATTGCAATGGATTGCATGTTAATTTATGCATTAGCTTGATATATACCCCCTGTGGCTAGGTGGTGCATTGGGTCGCATACATTGTGCCATGTACTGTTGTATAGTCTTACATACTGGTTTATCTTTGTTGCTGTGCAAAACATGGTTTGATATATAGAGTGCGCCAGGCACTGTCAGGCAGTTGTGGGTTGAGCACTGATATGTGGTATTGAAAGTGTGTATGCTCTGACAGCCAATAGGTTGCTATATATGGCAGTTAATTGATATCTGTACATTAGAATGATAAGTGTGCCACATGACTTGCTCACACATATTGTTTCATTTTCTTCCAGGGTCATGGCCCAACATCATAATCCCTCATATAGCCCAGCAAAGGAGGAACTGATTACAGCCACCTTGGTTCAACACTACACCCTGCTGTTCTCAAGAACTAGCTAGGACCAGCATGAGCGGACTGCACTGTAGCAAGATCTTGTCCGTAGGGTAAATGACATAGGCATGCATAACCGGACATATGAGCAGTACGCCATCACTGCAGTGATTTAATTAGACATGTCCAGCAGCCTGCATCTGATATCCATAGACAACAGCTTGCTACACGTGGTGTGGTAGCCATCCACCCCCCCCCTCACCAGAGTGGAGGAGCTGCTCCTGAGCCAGGTGGCTCCTGGCCAACAACAACAACTAACATGTATCATCATGGAGGCCGGAGCCACCCAGCAAGTTGACACGGAGCGTGCAGGTAACATGGCATAGCTGTACACTACTGTTACCTCTATTGGTAGATCATGCTTATGTGAGATGTGTACTGTGTAGTTAGAAGATGTGGTGCCTAGTGTTGTGCAATAATAATAATTAGGAATATAATCTGCAGGCCTGTGACTGTCAACCGTTGTACTACTGTAAGATTGCAAACACACAGTAGCAATGTCACAGCTGTTGCCACTGACAAACTGTCTCATATCCTTGTAGGTCCCTCTGGTGTGACAGCAAGGCAGCAGACCCATGCTGGTGAGTGTGTTCTACATTTAATATTGCTAATTAAATGTACATGTCATAGGTGAGGTGTAGGCCATGTACACGTCACACACCTGCGCATAATGCATGCTGTGCATGTTTGCTGTGAGACTATGCACATCTCAGTAACGTGAGTAGCTGCCTCAAACACATGCAATATACAGAACATCCCACACAATTGTGGCAACACTGTAGTGGACATTGGATAGGCAGAGTTGATACACATGCACACAACATACACAACTGTGTCATACACAGTACACGTTAACATGCTACATATGGCGTATTCAGACACCCGCTATAAGGTCACACTCCAGTATCCCAAATGTCATCCAGACAGTACACATAATATACCTGAGGAGCAGAGGCCTCTCATGTGGCTGTGTGACACTCTTCAACACATAACACATTCATGTTAGGCAATGCCCCCTATTGGGCACCTTACAAACCCATGTAACAACTGGCTGTGAAATGGTGAATGTAGCCATGGTACTGCTGTTCAGGTACAGCATGCTATGTGCCAGTCTGGCACACATTAGTAGTCTTGAGTGACCACATGATGCTGCATGATGATGGCTCATGGTACTACACCCCATCCAGTTACAGTGGCCATAGTACTACACATATCATTAATTGCTATGCACCTCAATGTTGTGTGTGTGCAAACATATGCACCTATACACAATATGCATAGCAATCACCATTTGTACAAAGTGACACACATATGTCTTGTAATGCTATTCAGTGTATAGGTCACATGACACACATTGTGTGTGTGTGATGTTTAATGTTGCAGTTGTGTTGTAGCATGCCATATCATGGCTGACACTGGCATGTCCACAATATGTCCTACACTCACCATAACCACTGTACAATGGCTATGTTGAGCAATGGTATTCTATCAGGTATACATGCACCACTCATCCTGTGTGTATACATAGCAAGCATGTGCTAAACCTGTGTCCACAATTATCTGCTAAAGACACAGACGCTCTTATCAGAAATGGATATATATGTGACACACAGGTACACATCCAGCCATGGTATGTATACCTGTGAGTGATGGTGCACAGGACATTGCAGAGCTTTTAATACTTACACAGCAATGTTGTGTCCATGTACACATTGTGTTCCAGGGTGAGGCCAATCACTGAACAAAAACACACATGCATCAAAGCCATGTATACTGTTATTAGCAAGGGCTGTCTACACTCACACTGCATGTTGTTGAGCAACACACGTCCTGCATGCTGACACATTTGATATAAATGTTTGGCTTGTGATACTGTACCCCATCATCACATGCTATTGAATAAGTTCTGGATTGCTGGTGGTGGTGGTGGTGGTGTGTGTGTGTGTGTGTGTGTGTGTGTGTGTGTGTGTGTGTGTGTGTGTGTGTGTGTGTGTGTGTGTGTCTTTTTTAGTGAAGAGTGTATTTGTGTGCATGTGTTCATGTGTTCATGTGTGCATGTGTTCATGTGTGCATGTGTGCATGTGTTCATGTGCTCATGTGTGCATGTGTGCATGTGTGCATGTGTTCATGTGTTCATGTGTGCATGTGTGCCAACATCACGTACAGGTCGTAAAGTGTGTTTCCTGTCTTCCTCTCACAGGTGCTGAGTTTGGGCTGGTTCACTGCATCAGGGAAACTGATGTCACTGAGCATAATAGAGATAATGATGATAGGTGTGTTGAGGCACAGGCATGTTTGCCAGGGTCTGTCTTTTGGGCCACCAATCAACAGTACACAAGTGTCCACCCCATCCATGCACACAGTCATACTGCCAATACATCCATCACCAATGCCCTTAGCTGAGGGGCAGCATACAGCCGGCATTGGTCAGGACAGTGTGGTATCTATGGCACATGCATCCCGACACAGCAGCCAGACCCAGATGTCTGGAAGGGTACTACATAGGCAGATGTCCAGGGGTTCTCATCAGAGCACTGCTGCCCACCATGCCACTGGCAGACGTGCCACAGGTCTTACAACTTCACGCATGTTCCAGGCTGTCATGGAGGCACAGGCACATATGGAACGGTACACCAGGGACTAAGGGCACAGAGGGCACATAACACTGTCGTAATTGACAGTATCCATGACCTAGCAGGTGCCATCCATAATTACACTGAGGTCACTGATAGACGTTGGGGTGAGACATTAGATGTCCTCCGCAATGTCATGTCCATGTGTCAGGACAGTGCGGGACAGTTGAGTCATCAACATGGATGTATGCCAGCAACATCAGCAGCTGGCAGTCGCCGCGGATGCCCCTCAAGTCACAGCCACTCCCGTAGTGCCAGTACCAGCCCCAGCAATGTTGGGGGTGGGCTGTCCATAGACCGTCCTAGAAGACCATGTGCATGTGGCTCTGGACAGTCCTAGCAGGGACTTGGGTACAGTGTACATCCATCTACCTCTGGGGATAGTACCCAGTCTGGCTTAGTACCTGATAGTGTCAGTAGCACCCCTGCCAGTCACAGGTACCATATCCGTGGCCAGAGACGGTGATCTGTAAAGCCTGGCAGGTACAGTCTGTGGCTGTCCCACAAATACCCGTATATGGCAGCCACATGGTTGAACTGTGTGAATGCAGACACACACACACATATAAATAAGACACCTAGGGCTAACACATACCCGTACACATTACATCAACATTGGCCCATAGCAGTAGTCTCACACAAACACACACACACATACATGTCAATTGTATGGCTCACTATAGGCCTCTGGCAAGCCAACAACAAACCCTATGCATATGATGAAACCTGTGCCACCTCCTGTCATCTGTAACATCGATGCAGGAACAGGCTACCATGGTGCTGATGCACAGGGTGACTTTATAGCAGTATAGCAATGTTAGCATGTTGTCAGCAGTAGAGTGTAATGATATGCCTGAAGGTGTAGCTGAGCAGGCATGATGCATTTAAGCTATGATTGTCAATGTAGTAATGTTTACACCAGGGTTAGTTCCAATAGTGTATTGTCCACCCAGGTGCCACTTAGCTGATGTGTGCATTATTGGCAGTATGTGTTAGAGAGTGGACATATGTGTGGGATGTGTGTGGCACAGATTTGCAGGTGTACATTTGTGAACATGGTGGAGGTGCACTGTCTGCATGTACATGCATAGTGGACACATGGGCAGGGTGACATGCCCTGTATTACACAGTGACACTCCATAGTTTCTATTTCTGGCCAGTATGCATTGTACTACACACATTTCGGAACTTAACTACACATGTGTGTTTGACATGGTTTGACACTGTGCTGTGGGTGATACTGTTACTATCTGTCATTGTTTTCCATTCTGGTAGTATACATAACTTCAACAGCCTGACCATAACCAATCGTTAGATGATGTCTTGACAACTGACGCACAGATGTAGGACACACAGTAACATTTGGATCCTACAGGTACTATACTATGCCAGTAACCAGTGGTATTCACCTGCACCCATTACTGAGACCACTCCTGTTTGACATATAGCTCTCTTAGGTACAAGCAATCACAGTAGGGATATGTCCGTCCACGTCTGGTAATGCATACTGTGGCCTATAATGCATTCTCCAGATGACACACACATCCTCCACAAGGGTATCACACAGACAGATCCCTGTTGTCAAACCCATGCTGTAAAGCTATAAGCCAACCAAAGCATAGTCATCCACCTTTACGGAACATAGTATCCCCACAGTACCATATAGGTAGTAGCCACCAACATGAAGAACAGGTACCAATGTGTACATGCAACCAAGTGGTACATCATCTCTCCTTTGATAATCACATTTCCAAAGGTATTTTTAAATCCCTCGGTGGATCACATAAGCAATAAGGGGTCTGCATGCATATCCACAAAGGTTGTTGTACACCTATAATGAATAGCCATCATTGACAGATTTTGCTGCATTTTAACAGGTCTGACATATACCTCGGCCATAAACCCTCACTCACACAATTCAATAGAAACCGTAATGAGTGTGTGTGAAACGGATGACCTAGGCCAGGGATCACTGCAGTGGCTGGCCTTGTCACAAGCATGCAGATGTGACCTAAGGTCTGGAAAGCAGCAGCACACTCTGGAAAAGATGACAGATGTGTTCTTGGAGAAAGCAGGGTTCCCACACATGCAATAATTGAGGTCACATGTACGTATATGTATTTGCCACATAGCTACCTCACATGTGTAATGCACATACTGTTGTCATACTGATATGTCATACAGTAGTAAAAGCAAAACCCACAACACATTGACACACACACACTCACCAAGTGTAGGATTCAAACCCCTACTTTACTACTTCATGACACTAGAGGAGTGTGCATTAACACGACCCGCTATACACATTACTGTAAGTTCTTTTTCCACAGGTATATTTGTAGGATGGTGACATCATCAGTCCTGACAAAGATTAGTATACCACTTTTAAGGTGCTTGAGTACTCTCCAAAAAGGTTGCTCCTCTCCAAGGAGCTAACACACAAACAGACACACACTTGTCAAGTGCAGGATTCAAACCACTACCTAACTGGCTTATGATACTACAGCAGTACGCATTTACACGACGCGCTATACACCTTACTGTGAGTTCTTTTTTTCCACAGGTATATTTGTAGGATGGTGACATCATCAGACCTGACAAAGATTAGTATACCACTTTTAAGTTGTTTGAGTACTCTCCAAAAAGGGTGCTCCTCTCCAAGGAGATCACACTCACGCTTGTCAAGTGCAGGATTCAAATCCCTACCTAATTGGTTTGTGATACTACAGGAGTACGCATTTACACGATGTGCTAAACACATTATTGTGAGATCTTGCTTACACAGGTATATCTGTAGGATGGTGACATCATCAGATTTGACCAATATTAGTATATCACTTTTAAGGTGTTTTACTACTCTCCAAAAGGGTTGCTCCTCTCCAAGGAGATCATACACAAACACTTGTCAATTGCAGGATTTAAACCCCTACCTAATTGGTTTATGATACTATAGGTGTATGCATTTACATGCCACTCTATACACATTACTGTGAGCTCTATTTTCCACAGGTATATTTGTAGGATGGTGACATCATCAGACTAGACAAAGTGGGTTACATTAGGTGACATTGGGTGGGCTACATAGAAGGAATGTCTAAACACTTTGGCCATGTGATCATCAAATGAGAGTTTACTATCTAACTGTGTCCCCAGGGCATTCATGACTTTCTCTGTACATATTGGAGTGCCACCTATGTGGTAATTTGTTTGCACTTTGTTTTAGCCAAAGGGGATGACTATGCATTATTTGGCATTCTGCTTGGGGCATTGTTTTGACACCAGGTATCTGTCTCTGTAAGCCCCTTCTGGAGGATGTGTGTGCCAGCCATAGAGTTGATTATGGACCACAGTTAGCAGTCATCTGCAAACCTGTTCAGCCATACTCCTCCCATGCTTGCCTGTACCTCTGAGCAGTGTCTACTGAACAGGTGGGGTCCCAGGACCAAGACCTGTGGGATGGCATTTGTGACTGGCTTAGAGTCGGACATGGCAACTGCAACTCTGAACATGTGTGTTTGATCTGTGAGCCACTTGGCTACCCATCCTGTGACATAGCTGTTAATGTTCAAGCTGGTAAGCGTGTCCATAATGACAGAGTGGGGAATGGTGTAAAAAGTTCTTAGTGAGTTCCAGGTGGGCTGTGTGGACTACTTTCACCTCCATCTATGTCCTTGGTAACAGTAGCTGACAGCATATTTGGAAGTTGACACCTACATGTCTGGTATAGCTACCGCAGGCTTTGTGGTTGTTATTCTTACATTATTTGGCAATTAGTCTTTAGAAACTCTCCTTGAATTATTTTATGAGCGATCATTGTTTCTTCCTAATAATGATCAATGATGCCTTTCCTTTAGTGAAGTTAGCTCTATCAGGTGTTAGCTTCCTCCTTCTGTTGTCTAGCTTATTTATGGGCAATGACCATCAGATTGGTTTCTTATTTTTGGAGGAGTGCATCTTGGTTTTATTTGTGATGTCTCGATCCATGCATCCTGGTAGATATTCATAGGATGCACTTGTAAATGATTCGGCAGATTGTATACCATTATCCTATAGCAAGAGGGCTTTGGAACTTTCCACTTTGGTCTTGGGATGTGTGCAGTTTGCTTTTGAAAATGTCTTCACGGTGGTTTCATTGACTGGGTGGGGGGGGCGGGATGTGGATGTCCAGTGTGATTACTTTATGATCTGATATTACCAGCATGGGTTTTATCTCTGTTGTGGAACACTGGTACCTCATGTTGGTGATGGTCATGTCCAGTATGGTGTCACCTGTAGTGGGCATGGTGACCAGCTGTTCCAGGGTGTTAGAGTTTTTAAACTCTAGGAAACATTGGGCAAAGGACATTGTACACGAGTAATTCTCCCACTCAATGTTTGGGTAGTTGTAATCACCTCATATAATGGTGATTGATAGGACCTTTATGTTTTCCACTGTTCTCAGGAATACTGAGTGAGGTTCCTAAGACAAGGTAGGTGATCTGTAGCAGGCTACAATCTGATGAGCAGCTTTGCCCAATGTTAGTTGCACTTGCATGGTCTCTAAGGCCACTAACCTGAAGGTTTGGGTATCCATAAGGTAAATGGGTACACCCCTTCCTTTTGTATTTCACTCGTGGTTTTGGGTCCAAAGGTCAGAGGGATTGTGAGTGTTTTACATGGAGAATGTCCAACAGCTCTGCGTTTGACATAGCTTTGTATGTTAGGCAGTGAACACATCTGAGTAGGCAATATGCAAGAGAGTACAGATGGAGCATTTTGAGATGGTCTGTGTATGGCATGTATTTCAGGCCGCTAATGCTCTTTGTGAGGTATTGCTGCAGTTTTTCCAGTTGCTGTAGTTGTCTTGTGAGGTACATAGCAAATGTGACGTTGTACTCTATTATAGTTCTAGTGAGTGATGAGTAGTGGGGAACAATGTCCTCTTCTATTCTGCATGAGACACATTTTGTGATGAGGTGTGCCACATAGCAGGGTTTCCTGACTACTGTCGGGATGTGATTATCACAGTTGTGTCCACTGTCCACCTGTGACCCAAGGTCTCTTCTCACACTTTCAGTGTTAAGTATACTACCGCCTATGTTGTAGTTCTTGGCTACAGAGGTTTTAACAAAGGGGATGACAATGCACCTTTTGGCATTGAGCTAGGGCCCATGGCTTTGACAACAGCCATCTGTCTCAGTGAGGCCCTTTTGTAGGATGTCCACATCTTTAGTGTTTACAATTATGGCTCCTAGTTTGCAGTCCTCTGGAAACTTCAGTAGCCACAGAACTTCCATGTTAAAGTTTACTTCAGGGAAGTAGATACTAAACAGGACAAGACACAGGACTGGACCTTGTGGTACTGCACTCGTCACTGGTCCAAAGTCATACTTGGAGTCTGCTACTTTTACAGTGTGTGTTCTGTCAGTAAGCCTGTTGGCAACCCATCTTGTGACATAGCAATTTATACCTAGTTTAGTGGGTTTATCTATATTTTCAGAGTGTGGGTTGGTGTTGTAAGCCACGGCAGGATCAACATAGGCTGTGTGAACCACCTTACCCTTGTCTACTGTTCTGTTGACTGCTTCATCAGGCTTAGGAGACATGATCTGCATTTTCAAACCCAACATGGTTGTGGTCCAGGGTTTGGGGATTACCAGTGTAGTTTTTTATATGTTATATGATGATATATTCCATGGCGTTGAAGAGCAGGCTCATCAGGCTAATGGGGCACAAGTTCCTGGGGTCTGTGGTGTCTCCACCCTTGTGTAGTGGGATAACTGTCACCGTGCACCATTCAGCAGGCACAAAGCATGAGGTGAGGCTATGACTGCACATGATACGTCAGTGTGGTGCCTGTTCGTTCTGTGGTTTGCGTGGAACACAGACTGTGAAGTTATCTGGTCCCATGGCTGCTATAATACTGGCTTTGGAGAGTGTTTTTTACATGTGCAGCCGTGATGACAGCAACTTTGCAGTCTTCCATTATAGAGATGTGCTCTTTCATGGGTGAGAGGGGGGGTAAAGTTACCACTGATCCTATCTGCCAGGATGTTGGCAATATCAGTTGGGTCTGTATATTTAGTGCCATTGAGCTGTAACTCAGAACAGATCTGAGTGTAGCCATGGCATGGACCTGTCTGTTGGGCAGAGATCTCCTGAGTAGACAGTATGCAACAGAGTGCAGATTGGGTTACATTCAGTCTTGTTGCATGGGGCAACTGTTTGAGGCCAGTAATCCTCTTGTTAGGGTACTTCAGTGGTCTTTCTGGCTGCTGAACATGCCTAGTCAGATTCATCGCAAGTGTGTTGTGGTACTCTCTGACGGGTCTGATGACTGATGAGTAGTGGGAACCTCCTTTGACCTACATGCACAGACCTTGGCAGTTTGTGTGAACAAATAGCATGATTTTCTGACAACTTTGTGAATGTGTTTCTGGAAGTAGAGATGTCTATCCACATTTGTCCATAGATCCCTTATTATTTCCTCCATATTTGGCATGTGTGTGAGCATGCCCAGTATGACCTTTCAGTATGTTGTTGCCTGACATTTGCTTCATTTATTTAATTGTGTGAGCATGCCCAGTATGACCTTTCAGTGTGATGCTGAATGAAATCCATTACATTTGTTGGAGTGTGTGAGCACGCCCCGTATAGACATTTATACTATATGTGTATGGAAAATCAAGTTGTATTTTTACAGCAGGCCTCACCTTTGTGTCATAGATCAACAAGGATCATGCTGTGCCTGCAGGGCTTCCATGAGACACTTTGCATAGACTTATCAACATTTCTCCATACAGGGGGGACAGCTATTCTTTGTACATTTCTACCCAGGGGCACACTTGATTGTTACTGTGGGTGTACATAGGATGAGTGGTTCACCTGACACTTATACACATTTACTATGCCTGCACTGCTATGTGCAGTACACCATTTCAGTCTGTACTGTTGCCTATTATACTGGCTTGAGGCATACTACTGTACTACACTTCTTAGTGTCCAGTGCCACTTATATTAGATTTCAACTTCATAGCCTACACAACCCACATCACACCGCCTGGCCTGATGTTCTCTGTCTGCATAGGTCTGTGGGGGAGGTTACCCATATGCCTCTTTAGGGGCATGTTACAGCATTTCATTGTGTTTTGCATTAGTGTACAATTGTCCTGCTGTGTCTGTGCTACCAAAATGCTATCATGGCTTAGTGGTTCAGTACTGTGACTATAGTGTACAATATCCCGGGTTTGAGCCCTGTCACTGCTTTTTATTTTCATGCTGGGCAGACCAGACTGCTTAAGGGACAGTAAAGCTAATATGAGCATGTTTACCTGTCTTTGCTCAACTTTGCCTGACCTTGCCCAACATTGTTCAAATTTGCCTGACATTGCACTAGTTAGCACGAGCAATTTTGTTTACATATACTAAATATTGGTAAAAGCTGCTTAACGCTGCTTTATATTGCTTAAAACATGGCAATCATGCCTCAGTTGGTGCTGCAGGGCTGCTTATGTCGGATGCACATACTACACTCCCTATACATGTTTGGAAACAGGTAGTGTCAAGTTAGGCATCCCTTTTATTTTATGTGCGAGTCAGAGAGAGGTATCATTTCCAGGGTTCCTACTGAGCCAGTGTATGTGCTATGTGTTGCCTCTTTGCCAAGGTCAAGGCATACTGGGCATGCCTCCTTCTGCCTACTGGGGCAGGCCCAGGTTGTTCCTCCTCCAAGTCATGCTGTGCCTGTGCAGGCCTTAGCAATGGTGGGGGTCTGTTTGGCCCTGCCCCATGCTGTTCCAGCTGCAGCTGTTTTCACAGGATCATATTGTGTAGCATGGCACATACCATGACAATTTGGGTACATGTAGTTGGTGAGTACTGCAAGGCTCCACATGATGTGTCCAGGCACCGGAACCGTGACTTGAGCATCCCAAACACACGCTTGATTACATTTCGTGTTTGTGCGTGTGCCTCATTATGGAGTTCTTGTTCAGGTGTGTGTGCCTTTCTGATGGGTGTCATCAGTCACGACTCCAGTGCGTATCCAGCATCCCCCACTAGGTGACCATCAGGGATGTCCCCATTGGCAAATGTCTGGTACAGCTGCGTCAGATACCAAATATGGGAATTGTGGTAGCTTCCAGGGCAGCCATCACACACATTCAGTATTATGCCCTGGGCATCGCACATGACCTGGCAGTTGATGGAGTGAAAGCCCTTGCAGTTGATGTAGGCCCTACCCCGCTCACCGGCTGGTACTTTGATGTGTATGTGCGTGTAGTCAATTGCACCCACTACCTCAGGGTATTCCACTATTTGCTGGAAGAGATTCATATTGCTGGCCAATACCTCACAGGAATTGGGGAAATATACATGATTACTGACATGTGCTGACATGGCATTCAGGAACTGGTGCAGTACCCTGGATGCTTATGCCTGTGAAATCCCCATCATATCACCAGTTGGTCTCTGGAAGGTACCTGTTGCTAGTATTCTTAGGCCAACACATACCTTGGTTTCCACTGGGACGGGTTCCCCTCTGTTGGTTCTGTATGTGAGGCATGGCCTGCACAGCTCAAAATTTGCTGCAGGAGGTCTCTATCCACTCTATAGTGCTCCACTATCTCCAGCTCATGTAGCCCCTGGAAGGTTACCCTGGGTCTGTACACTCTTCTCTGTCTGCTCACTGTGGGTTGCTCAGCAGCATTCACAATGGCACCACCCTCATCATCTTGCACATGTTGCCTTATAATAGCAATGGCAGCCCCTAACATTTTTTTTGTCTCAGTTAAGCTTTTTAGGTTTTCACTTCTCTTTGTAGACTGCAGTGTTGCAGTGTTTCTGAGAAAAACATGGGGGAATGTTGTTTGCAGAGTTTTAAGTGCTGGGCTGGACTGGGCTGGGCTAGTGTACTGCCTGTGTAATTGGCTGATTCTGATTGATTTCACCTGGCAGGTTTGCTAGTTCTCCTTGGTTAACTTCCTACTACTTCTTTTCCTTCCTTTTCCCTTTCTGTTTCCACAGGGGGCAGAGATGTGCAAACAAGTGCAAACTCACACACACGAGAGCACATGCACACACACAGCCTTACACAGGCTTAGGCGGGTGCACATGCACACACACAGGCTTAGACAGCCTTACACAGGCTTACACGGGTGCACACACGTACACACAGGCTTAAATATGGTGGAAGGTTGGTGTAATGGTTAATTTGCTTACCTTAGAAACACAAGGTGCAGGGTTTGATTCTGGCATGGGGTGATTGGCTAGGCTTAAAATGGCCCATAAGGGAAGTTAGCCTAGTACTAACCTATGAACCTATGAACCTAAATGGGTTTACAGGCGATCACACGTGTGCACACAGTGTAAGCATCTTTGCAAGAAACTTTGGTAATATCCATGGCGTACACCTTCGGTTTCTGAGTTTCAGTTAAGACAACTGTAGACACGCCTCTTCCAGTCCTGAGTCACTTACAGCAAACACATGCCACTCTGCTCCAATAAGCTTACAGTCTTTGACACATACCCCTTCTTGATGTCACCTATTTTCTACTCTGTTACTCCCCTAATCCTACTCTTACACTCTAGGGACATGGTTCACATGGCAGGGAAAATTGGGATTCACTATCGTTATCCTCATTTGCATAGGATTGCCTAGTAATGCTTGGTTACATCTCTCAGACTGAGCTTCCCCCCTTAGCAACCACTACTCAGTAGCCATGTTGTCTTCAGCCTGCCATTCACCTGCATGGCAGATGAATATTTTTAATAAAATGCCTATTTTTGGCTTTTTTTTTCTGGTCACATTTGTGTGGCACTGTGCTACCCTTAAACATCGGAGATCGGGGGAAACATTTTTTTTATTATTTTGCAACGGATAAAAATGCCAATGGTCTTATATTTGGCCATTGGTATGCTTCCTCAACTGGATGCATCCTTTATTTGGAGCTGTCATAGCTCCGTTTTGCTATTTGCAGAACAGTACTCCGTTACCAACGGAGTACATTTCTGCAAATAACACTACTCTTACTCGGACAGGTTAGTGTTTCCTGGATCGCAAATTTACCTAATTTCCATAGCTTTCAGCAGCAAATGAGGTAATTTTCATAACATAACACTGTCTGTGCAAGGGTAGTTTTAGGAGCTCTCATGCACGCCCCTGCCGGCTGTTCCTGGATCGCTCGGCAGACATATTGGCTGTCTGGGGTCTTACTCTACTCTTAGACTCCGTGCAAGCCTTCATGAATCTGGCCCGGTATAATTTCTGAAATTTATAAGTTAATTCCAAAAGATCCTTTGAATGTACTAAAGTTTTGCAACATGGTTATAAACGTATAAAGTATTGCCTCTTCTTGGAAATACTCACTTATTTTCCCAATATTAAAAGCAGATAAAGATCTGGTAAAATGTTCTTCTTACAGGCCAATTTCTCTGTTAAATATTGACTATAAAATATTTATGTCCATGCATTCTGATAAATTAAATGTTTCTTCATCTCTTAATTGATAATGATCAAACTGGTTTTATTTCAAACAGAAATTCCTATGATAATGTTAAAAGAATAGTGTCCTTGATTGATATTGCAAATAAAACAAAAGAAAATTTAACTACAGTAAGCCTGGACATTAATTGTGCTTTTGATTCAGTAAATTGGAACTATTACTTATTGTTAGTACTTGAAGAAAACAGCTTTTCTAACACATTTATACAACTTATTAATCTTTTATATGTTAATTATCAGGCATATATATCAAAATAGGCTCATTTACTTTGGAATCAATTAAAATCTCCAAAGGAACTAAACAAGGATGTCAACTTTCACCTTTACTTTTTACATTTGTTATTGAACCATTTTTGAATCTCAAAAGATTGCACCCAGACATTAAAGGTGTTTTTAGAGATAAAACTTTAACAGTTAAAATCCAACTGCAGATGATATTATTCTGATATTAAATGACTATAATAACTCTCTTTTAGCTCTTTTTATTCTATTGGAAACCTTCCAAAAATCTGGACTTACCTTTAATGAAAATAAGACAAAAATATTACCTGTAAATTATAGTGCTAAGGACATTGGAGGAAAATTTCAATAAATACATAATCCAAGAAAAACAGTAAAACTACTTAGGAATAGTAATTGCTGAAAATGTTATCAAAATAACTCTTGTTCAGCTTTTTTATTCTATTGGAAATCTTTCAAAAATCTGGACTTGCCTTCAATGAAAATAAAACAAAAATAATACCTGTAAATTTTAATGCTAAGAACATTGGGGAAAATTTCAATAAATACATAGTCCAAGAAAAACAATAAAACTACTTAGGAATAGTTATTGCTGAAAATGTTATCAAAATAATATACATCAATTATAATGCTATCCTGTCATCTATAAAAAACCTCATAAATAACTGGAATAGATATCTTTTTACTATGGACGAGAGACTTTCAACAATTAAAATGATTATCCTTCCAAGAATTTATATGTAGTGCAATTCCTATCGCTACCTCTTTCTAAAACCTTTATATAAAGTGTAATTCTTTATTTTTAAGATACTTGTGGTATCCCAATAAGCCTAGGATAGCTTTAAATAATCATACTAGAGATTGGTCCTTTGGTTGTATTGTGTTACCTTTTTAGAATTATACTCCTTATCATCTATTATCAAAACAATAATTCTATGGTCAAATAGTTTTATACTGCCAAATGGAAAAGCATTCTAGGAAACTTCTTGATTCAATCAAGCTTCTTGAGACATTCTAATCAATACTTAACTGCAAATAACTTTCTATACTATTTATTGAAATAATATTTTATAAATAATCTTAATTTACTAATTAAATCTGATACTATTACTATAATAGTAAATGCTTTGAGAAGCCTTATTTATAAAAATCCTATCTATAAAGCATGTTTTTTCTTATCTTTCCTATAGCCTATACACAAAATAATATTTCCTCTTCAAATACATCCATAATAACTACTTTAAAGAAAATAATTTGAAATGTTGGTCACAGTTATTAAATAAAGAGAAAGTGTATTGCACTCAAAATTTAATTAAGAAGTTTAATTTAGATGAGGACTTATGCCTACATGTTCAAAACTCTACACAGTTTGTAAATCGTAGAATTGAAGTTATGCAGCCATCAGTGAGAAAGACTATCCCTAACATTACTGAACTTTTAATTATTCTTGTACAACAAAAAAATAAATGGAAAAGGCCAATTATCCAAAATTTATAAAACGATAAGAAAAGAATTGCAATATAACAAAGAAAATCATTTTGATTATTTTAAACATAAAAACAATAAGCTCCCAAGTGAAGAAGACAAAAGACTATTCCCTGGATTCAGCAAGCCCTGTACAGTGCGTAGGAATAGTGCAGGAGCTCCAGGAGACAATATGTCTGCCGTGCGATCCAGGAATAAGCTGCAAGGATGTGCACAAGCGCTCCTGCAATATTCTTGCATGGATGCAGCTCCTGTATGCAAATTACTCCATTTTCAGGTGAAAACCATGCAGATGAGGTGAATTTGCAATCCAGAAAGCTGTCAGCCAGCTGTACAGGGCTAGTGTAGTGTATACAAATGTACTTGGTTAGAAACCAAGTACATTATTGCAAACTACAAAACGGAGCCATGACAGTTCCAAATAAAGTGTGTGTATTATGGGAAACCATGCTGATGGCCAAATATTTGGCCATTGGCATGGAAAACAGTTTCAAAAATAAAAAAAATAATTTAAAATTTTTTTTAGCCTATTTCGGCTATTTAAGTGTAGGGTAACAGCGTACAAACGGGATTGGGCTGAAATATAAAAAATAACCTGAAATAAGCATTCTAACCAAAATTTCTATTTTGCCATTATACTTAATGGCAGGCAGAACACAACATGGCCAGTGAATAGTGGTTGTTAAGGGGGAGGCTCAGTGTGGGACCTGTAACTATGCATTAGCAGGCAATCCTGTGCAAATGAGGGGAACGATACTGAATCTCAGATTTTCCCTCAATGCTAGTCCGCACCCAACAGTGTAAGTGCAGGAATAGCATGGTTCAAGCCTAAGAGTTAGTTGACATCATAGGGGGGTGTGTCAGGCATACTGTAAGCGGATTAGAGCCCTGTGGCTTGGGTGTGCCATTAGCTTAGCAGAGCTAAGCAAGGGGGTGTGTCTGGGGCTGCCTAGCACTCTTTAAGTTGCCTAAGCGACTGTGCACACCGCACATTGTGTTTTAAAGTAAAAAAAAAAGTAAACCAGGAAATAGCAGCTCTGTGCACATTTAAGCACTGTGTTTGCGTGGTGCACCCCTGGGCTTAAACAGGAAGGCAATGGGAAGGGAAAACAGAGAACTAGCATAGCTGGCAGGTGAAATGTATCAGAATCAGCAAATTACACAGGCAACAGTCCAGCCCAGAACACTGCTATAAACTATGCAAACACCTTTCCCTCTGATTTTTCCCACATACTCCACCAGTGTATACAAGTGGGGAAATTTTAACAAACAGAAACAACAAAATGATAGGGGCTGCAGCAGATATCATACATCAACATGTGGAAGAGGCTGAGGGTGGTGAAGATGAGTATGCTGTCGACCAACCCACAGTGAGGAGATGGAGAAGAGTGTACAGATCCAGTGCAATCTACCAGGGGCTGCATAAGTTGGATATAGTGGAGTGCTATAAGGTGGACAGGGACCTCCTACAGCAAATTGTTGAGCTGTGCTTGCCATGCCTGACACACAGAACTAACAGAGGGGAAGCCATCTCAGGGGATTCCAAGGTATGTGTAGGCCTAAGAATACTAGCCACAGGTACCTTCCAAAGGCCAACTGGGGATATCATGGGGATCTCACAGACACCAGCATCCAGGGTATTCCACCAGTTCCTGGATGTCATGTCATCTCATGCCGGTGAGCACGCATATTTCCCCAATGCCCGTGAGGTGTTGGCCAGCAATATGCGTCTCTCCCACCAATTAGCAGAATAACCTGAGGTAGTGGGTGCTATAGATTGCACACACATATGCATCAAAGCACCACCCAGTGAATGGGGTAGGGTCTACATCAACTGCAAGGGTTTCCCCTCCATCAACTGCCAGATCATGTGCAATGCCCAGGGCATTATAATTTATGCGTGTGCTGGCTGCCCTGGAAGCTATCATGACTCCCACATCTGGCATCTGACACAGCTGTACCAGAGATTTGCCAATGGGGACATCCCTTATGATCACCTACTGGGGGATGCTGGTTACTCAGTGGAGCCGTGGCTGATGACACACATCAGAAATGCACACACACCCGAACAAGAACTCCATAATGAGGCACACGCACAGACCAGAATTATAACAGAGCATGTGTTTGGTATGCTCAAGTCACAATTCCGGTGCCTGGACACATCCGGTGGAACAGCCTTGCAGTACTCACCAACTACATGTACTCATATTGTCATCGTATGTACCATACTACACAATATGATCCTGCGGAAACAGTTTCAGAAGGAACAGCACAGGGCAGGGCCATACACCATTCCCAAGGCCTGCACAGGCACAGAGTGACTCGGAGGAACAACCTGAGCCTGCCCCAGTAGGCAGAAGGAGGTGTGCCCAGTATGCCCTGGCCTTGGCAAAGAGGCAACACATAGCGCATACACTGACATAGTAGGGACCCAGGGAATGACACCTCTCTCTGACTCACACATACAGTAGAAGGGATGCCAAACATGACACTATCTTTGCTCAACCATGCATAGGGAGTGTACTATGTGTACCTGACATAGGCAGCCCTCCAGCACCATCCTTAATTACTAATTACATGGTAAGTCACTCTTCTTACCAATTGCCGAATGGAGTAGTATGTGTTGTTACTTGTATCTATGGTATGGATGTGAACATGCAAGGGAATTGGGTGGCTGAATGGGATGCCAGCAAATAGTAGACACCTACAGTGGCAGCATGAGATTTGTAACAAATACTGGTGTCACCATAGTACCCAGTACTACACACGGTGACAAAACCCACTGCAGGAATTGTGCTGGGCCACGTGTGTCCATATGACACACACATGCCAGTCAGGGATGCTCACATACCCAACAACGGTCTCAGCCAGCAGGACAGGTGCAGACAAACACAATCAAAGGCTGTGCTAAGGCCTCTGAATGATGGCTATGGGTAACCCGCACCAGGCCTACACAGACAGACTACATCAGGTCAGGCAGTGGGATGTTAGTTCTGAAGGGTAAGAAGTCAGAAACTGATATGTAGGTCAATCAAACCTAAGACCTGTAGTACACTGATATGTCTCCAGTCAGCATGATAGGTTAGAATACAAAATTAAATGGAGTACCTGACATACCAGTACAGTCATAGCAAATGTGTACAAGTGTCATATGTGCTCCCCAATCCTATGTAGAAATGTAGTAACAGTCTGGTGTGCCCCCATCTGATGTAGACACGCAGCAACAGTCAGGTGTGCCCCCCAATCCTATGTAGAAATGTAGTAACAGTCATATGTGCCCTCCCAATCTGATGTAGACACAAAGTAACAATTGGGTGCGTCCCCCAATCTGACGTAGAAATGTAGTAACAGTCAGGTGTGCCCCCATTCCTATGTAGACACATAGTAACACACAAGTGTGCCCCCAATCCTATGTAGAAATGTAGTAACAGTCAGGTGTGCTCCCCACATCCTATGTAGAAATGTAGTAACATTCAGATGTGCCCCACCCACCCATTCCTATGTAGACATGTAGTGACACAAAGGTGTGCCCCCACAATCCTATGTAGAAATGTAGTAACAGTCAGGTGTGCCCTCCAGTCCTATGTAGACACATAGTAACACACAGATGTGCCCCCACAATGCTTTGTAGAAATGTAGTAACAGTCAGGTGTGTCCCCTCTCATTCCTATGTAGACACATAGTAACAGTCAGGCGTGCCTCCCCAGTCCTATGTAGAAATGTAGTAACAGTCTGGTGTGCACCCCAATCTGGTGTACACACATAGTAACAGTCTAGTGTGACCCCCTAATCTGATGTAGACATGTAGTAACAGTCAAGTGTGCCCTTCAATCCTATGTAGACATGTAGTAACAGTCAGGTGTGACCCCAACCCCATTCCTATGTAGACACATAGTGACACACAGGTGTGCCCCCCACAATCCTATGTAGAAATGTCATAACAGTCAGGTGTGCCCATCCCCCAGTCCTATGTAGACACATAGTAACACACAGGTGTGCCCCCCAATCCTATGTAGAAATGTTGTAACAGTCAGGTGTACCCCCCATTCCTATGTAGACATACAGGAACAGTCTGGTGTGCCCCCCCAAATCTGATGTAGACACATAGTAACAGTCAGGTGTGCCCCCCAATCCTATGTAGAAATTTAGTAACATGTATGTGTAGGTATAATACCAGTGGAGCACAGATTACCTGAGGTGTCCAACATAGCAGGATAGATTGTAGCATTTGTACAATATGCAGGTATGCATGTGTTAGGTTGGTGTGTTTCATATTGTGGGAGATTATTCAGTATGAATGCATGGTAAGGTTTGTCCTGGTGGCCATTGCCCAATACTGCCGATGACAGGGCCAAGTCCTCACAACTGCAGTGGCAAAGACAGTGCTCCCCATTAAAACACATTCTAGCAGTAAGCCATTGTAAATGTATGGAGGTAATATGTGTCACCATCTGAAAGATGGACATGGCATAACTGTTGGGCCAGATATACAAGCAGTACACAGGGAAAAGTACCCCAGACAGACAGTGTAGAATGTGTAACTGTTAAATGGACACACCCTTGGAATTGTACATACAGGTTTGCAGCACATTATCTGGGCTTGTAGTAGGGAATACCAGTCTCATCTGGCCAAACACTCATAGACCAGAAAGGTAATAGGAATGATGTATTGAGAAACAGCTGATATCCCTGCACAAGCCAGCATAAGTGGAATGCCCCATGCATATCTGTGAGTCAGATGCAACTAGTGTCCATAGCACACATGCACCCAACTCACCCAACCACCACCCACAGGTACCTCTCCGGTCTTATCCCTGCTGTTGGGAATGGGTACAATATGACCCCCCACCTGTGTATGGCAATAGTGAAAGAATGCAGCATGCAGTGCAGGTGTCCCATGAAGGTGAGTTCCTAGCTGTAAACAGCACCCTGCCAGCAACCACACCACTTGATCAATACTGACAAAAAGTATTGGCATGAACACCTAGCACACCTACCCTGTCAACCCAGGGGAATATACTGTATTGCAGTCTGGAACTGTAGGACAGACAGAATGCAACGGCCTGCTACAGCTGGCCTGCATCACTACCAAATGGCCTACAGTCCTCTGCCAAAGGTCTGTGTCTCACTGTTACTGCCAATGTATGTTATGTCATGGACTCCCAAATAACAACTGGTCTATATTATAACACTGAAGTTTTAAAACTTCAAATGTTATAATATCGAACCCTTTAGAGTAAAAGCTGAATATAGCGAAGCCTTGGAACATCAAAATTTTACCTAGGGTAAGATTTTGGTGGTCTGTTCCATGGCTTCGCTATTTACAGCACAGTGGCTTATGTGAGTAATCACAAAATCATCATTTTTGAAATCCCACCCCTTCAATTATTTAAATTTATTGGCCATCCTACAGTATTTCATAGTACCAAAATACAAAAGTGACCACCCCTTTCAATCCATCTTGCTGTTTTAAAAAATAGTAAATCTCCACTAAACCTTAACTTTTTAAACAGGTAAAACTCAAGTTACCTACTTTCACATCTAACTTCTCTAGTGCACACTGCAGAGTGCATTCTTTTCAATCTTACCTTTAAGCATCCCTGTGACTAGCACTTTCTCTAATACCTGCTGGAAAGCACTAGGAAGCCTTAAACTCATACAAACACTGAGCTCTCCTTGTTAACAAGGAGAAATTAATAGTAGGCACTAAACAGCCTATAATTGCAAAGTACCTTGCTAAGGAAACAGCTCCTATACTTTACAAAGAAAAAAAAAAAAGCCCCAAACCAGGCATGTCCAAGGGTCAGCTTCCAGTGATTTCTCCTGTCCACCTGGTGAATCTGGGCATACTGGGGCAATGCAGCAATTGCCTCTTGTACACAGACAATCCTCTCCTTCTACCACCCAACACTACAACCTGAGAGAGATGCACTTACATAGCCAAAATGGAAGCAAAGCTCTCTCCACCCAAGATTGTGCTAAACAGTCAAGAGGAGAAGGTTAACACCCACACTACACCTCAAGCAACACATAGCCCTTCTAAACCCGCACCACCAACACCCACATATAGCAACACTAAATCCACATATGCAAAGGCCCTTAACTGTAACCTGCCCAAGCAACAAAGACCTCTGAAGCTGAAACGCAAACAAACACCAATCACAACCAATGTGTCACATAGTTCACAACACCAGTGTGCCACCCAGCAACAGCCCCTAAGGCAAGACAATGTACCTAACACTTTAGTCATAGGTGACTCTATAGTCCGGCACACTGATGTCCCTCTCACCAGGTTGAATAAGGAGAAAATTACAGTCAGCTGCCTGTCGGGTGCCAGGATCCGCCACATAACGCATGCACTCAAGTCACTCCACAACAAGTACAAATATGACTCTGTCATTGTCCATGTTGGAGTGAATGACTCGAGACGTACCTCCCTGGACTACATGAAAAGAGACATGGAAGAGCTCTCGGATCATGTGGCCCAGGCAGGTATGACCCTAGCCCTGAGTAGCATCCTGCCTTCGCCCAGAATGATAACACAATATAAGGATAAAATGATTGACTTCAACAATTGGCTAAGCTTATGGGGTCATTCAAAAGGGATCCAGTAGCTGTCTGCCTGGGACGACATGATTGACAGACCACGATGCTTTGCCAGAGATGGTCTGCACCTGTCGCCCCTGGGATTCAGGTTATTGGCTAAGGCTCTTGCCACCCCTATAGTGCCTTTTTTAGGCAAACTTCAAAGGACAAAACCACCACCGTAACAGGTACAATCTTGCAAAATCTGAAGGTAATGCTACTCAATGCTAGAAGTCTAAACCTCAAAATGCACTCTCTCGAGGCACTCCTAAAAATGGAGAACATCGATATCTATGCAGTAACTGAGACCTGGTTCAAAGCTCCAGAGAGCACCCCTGCAATACCAGGCTACAACTCTTACCACACTTTTCGGCCACCAAACCAGGACCGAAACACTAAAGGTGGAGGAGTGTCAATATTCACCAAGGATATTCACACCACCAGGCTAGTTGGCCAACACAATGTGTCTGAAATTCTCCAAGTGCAACTAACAGTAGGTAAGACTGCAATCCAAATTGTAGCTTGCTACAGATCCCCCAACATACCCCAAGATTCTCACTACACCTTTCTAAACATACTAGAAAATATTAAGATAGAACCAAACACCCTAATACTGGGTGATTTTAACTACCCTGCCATTAACTGGGAAAACTACTCATGTCCCAACACCTTTGCGCAACGGTTCTTGGAATTCATAAATTCCAACGCTCTGGATCAACTAATCCATAGTCCCACCAGGGGCTCCAATATCCTATACCTGGTCATTACCAACATGGGAAATCAATGCTCCATACCTATGGTCACCCTCTCGTTAGTCAGGTCTGACCATAAGCTAATCACCCTTAACATCCACATCACATCCCCACCCCCCCCCCCAGTAAAGAAACCACCATAAAATACTTCTCCAAAGCCAACTTCATGCTACTCAAGTCAGAAGTGACAAACTTCATGACACCCATGCAGACGGGAACTGAAAGTTCAACTGCTGAATCCTACACTAAGGCACTGTACGAGCACATCCACTCATACATGAATCATGCCATCCCAAATAGAACCAAAATGCTCTCATCCAAAAAAAGGAAGCCAATCTGGTGGTCCCCTGCCATAAACAAACTTTACAACAAAAGGAAGAAACTTTTGCAGAAAAGAGGAAAATCCCA
The DNA here is from genome assembly GCF_019279795.1 of Protopterus annectens. Taxonomy (NCBI): domain Eukaryota; kingdom Metazoa; phylum Chordata; order Ceratodontiformes; family Protopteridae; genus Protopterus; species Protopterus annectens. The sequence continues at coordinate 1,036,660,045 of NC_056728.1, forward strand.
GCATGCAAAAAACTCCCTTACTAGCCTCAGTAAGAAACTGAGATGCCTCATAAAATCCTCCAAAGCTAGTTACGAAAATAAAATTGCCAAAGATTCCAAAGACAACCACAAAGCATTCTATAACTATGTCAAGAATCTAAATGGCAATGCTCAGATCTGCTCTGAGCTAAAACAGAATGGCATTAAATATACTGATCCGAAGGATATTGCCAATATCCTGGCAGATCGATTCAGTGCCAACTTCACCCCCTCTCACCCCCTAAATGGCCCATCTCAATACCGGAAGATTGCCAAATTCCAGTAATAACGGCCACACAGGTACAAAACGCACTCTCTAAAGCCAAGAATACAGCATCCATGGGACCAGATGACATCCCGGGCTGTGTACTACATGAACTACAATATGAACTGGCACCTCACCTAATTGTCATGTTTAATCATAGCCTCACCTCAGGTTTCGTGCCCACTGAGTGGTGCAGAGCTACAGTTATCCCAATCCACAAGGGGGGATCCACCTTGGATCCTGGAAACTACCGTCCCATCAGTCTGACAAGCCTTATCTACAAGGCCATGGAGCGTATTATCATGGAACTTAAAAACAAAGACATTGGCAACCTTCAAACACTGGACCCCACCCAGTTTGGGTTTGTGAAGGGCCGATCTTGTCTCCTGAACCTGATTGACTTCTTTGAATCAATCTCTAGAGCCATGGACAAGGGTAAGGTGGTCCACACAGCCTATCTAGACCTTGCCAAGGCCTTTGACACCATCCCCCACTCTGGAATCATAGATAAACTTACTAAGTTGGGCATTAATCCCTATGTCACCCAATGGGTTGCTAAATGGCTTACTCATAGAACCCAGACTGTAAAAGTAGCCGACTCCAAATCCAGCTCCAGACAAGTGACAAGTGGAGTACCTCAGGGTTCAGTCCTGGGGCCGCTCTTGTTTGGCATATACTTCTCTGAAGTACAGGTCAACACTAAGGGACTCTGGCTAACAAAGTTTGCAGATGACTGCAAACTGGGAGCCATTATTGAATCCCCAAATGATGTGGATACTCTACAAAAGGGCCTTACAGAAACAGATGCTTGGTGCCAGAGCCATGGGCTCAAGCTCAATGACAAGAAATGCATTGTTATCCCCTTTGGGAAAAAACATGTATCCATGAATTACCATATAGGTGGCAGTACACTAAACACAGAAAGTGTGATAAGAGACTTAGGGACACAGGTGGGCAGTGGTCTCACCTTCGATAACCACATCGCCACAACAGTCAGGAAATCCTTCTATGTGGCACACCTCATCACGAAGGGCTTTTCATCCAGAAAAAAGGAGGTCATTGTCCCACTGTACTCATGCCTCATTAGACCCATTATAGAATACAACACCCCATTTGGTATGTACCTCTCAAGACATCTGCAACACCTGGAAAGGCCTCAGAAATACCTCACTAAAAGAATCACAGGCCAAAAGCAGATGCCCTACGCTGACCGCCTTAAAAAACTCCAGCTATACTCTGTTGCATATCGTCTACTCAGAGGTGATCTCTGCTTAACATAGAAGGCCATGTCAAACCCAGAGCTGTTGGACATGCTACACTTAAAGAAATTCCAATCCCTCAGAGCTACACGCTCCAGGGATCTAAACCTTGTCATCACAATAAACAAAACATGCTGGAGGGATAGGTTCCTGACCCAGAGACTCCCCAGACTCTGGAATAGATTGCCCATACATGTCAAGCAGAGTGCCTCTTTGGACCTTTTCAAGAGGAACCTTGACAATTGGATGGGAGAAAGGAAATTCACCCCAGGGATCACGTCAGTCGCCCTGCTAGACAGGGGTCCAGGAAAGTAAATAATGTGGGAAAAAATAGCCAGGGAATTGTTATGGCTAGGCTTGTATAGGCCCTAGGGCTGATAGCCTAGTACCAACCTATGAACCTATGAACCTATGGTGTGATGGTTACAGATTGGGTTTAGGGAAGTGAGTGAACGGATGTAATGGATTGGGTTCAGGTAAGTGTGGTGCGATGGTTACGGACCGGGTTAAGGTAAGTGATCAAAGGGACTGGGGTAAGGTGAGTGTGCGGTAGTTAGGGACATTAGGGTTAGGGCACAGGTGAGGTGAGTGTGCGGTAGTGACAGCAGACTTTAGGGTTAGGCGCAGGTTAAGTGAGTTAGGGTTAGGGTGCGGGTCAGGTAAATGTGCGATTGTGTGGACATGATGGTTAGGGTGGGGTAGGTGAGTTAGGGTTAGGGACTAGGTAAGGTGAGTGTGTGATAGTTAGGGACCTTAGGGTTAGGGTTGGGTTAAGGTAAGTGGGTAGCTAGTGGTATATGTCTGGTTTAGTGTAGGGTTTCGTGAAGTGTATGTGTGTGGATTATTTATTTTGGTGTGCTTGAGTTGTGTGTATGTTTGTCGGAACAGCAAATGTTTTCCCAGGGAAAAAATTCGCTATTCTGACTGTTCGGTTTTCTGGTGTTTCAATTGAATGTGTTCGATATTATAACATTCAATGTTTTTAGACTTCGATTTTATAATATAGACCCAATAACAGCTGAACACAGTCCACAGAACCCATATGTATGGTAATGTGGAGAAACCATAGTTACATGTCCACCATGTCCCACTGCATGAACTGTAGACCAACACCAATATGCTGCTGTGATGAAGTAATAACTATAGGAAAGTATCAGAGAATGTTTGCATAATGTATGGAAGAGGATAGAATAATAGAGGAGGGGGGTGGAAGCATGGGCAGCATGGAATGTGCAAAGTCTGAAACACAGCTGTGTGCACATACTATCCCTGGATGCAAACACAAGAATGGGTGGCTACAAACATGCTTGTAAACCACAATTGGGGTAATGTCCTGACTTATGACCCCTGCCTCTGGGTAAACTGTGTGAATCTGTACAGCTGTGAGTTATTGCCTCAGCAAGATAAGGCCATACTCTCACGTCAATGGATGTACAAGTATGGGATCCTCTGCCACAACTGTACCAAGGTGCTGGACCAGTTACACAGACCCAGCAACAAGTGTCTGCTGCTCCCCCTCTATAATGGCATCAGTTTGCAAGAATATGTAGGCGTTTGACCACAATACTGGACACATCTTCATTCACCTTGTGTTCCTCAGGACCTCACTGCGAGCAGAAATGTCTACCTGACAGTACTTGATGACATAAAACATCACAGTTTATAACAATACACATGTCTGAATATCTCTGTTAACACCAGGACCATGTAGCAGAAGCAGCACAGATGAAATTACCTACAGTACCCACTACACCTTGTCGAGTTTGACCCTGTATTGTTAACTGATCTACAGATATCCTGCAGAAACAGTTTGCTAGTTGTAGGTGTAGAACACAAAAGTTTGCACTGGAGTACAATCTACCTGGAATGGATCCACACATTTAATACAGAAGGGCATATTGGGCATGCTCCTATACTTAGAGAATTGAAGGCATTGTCATACAACAAAATACTGAAAGTTCATACCGAGCATGTTCACACACTTAAAGAAATAAAGCCCATGTCTGGCAACAACAGTGGACCATACATACCTGACAGTTGCAGATGTTAGTGCATACACTCCTCTGTATGCACCAGTCATGCTTTGCACACACATTGGATAGGAATACACACATATAGCCAAGGACAACACACAATAATATGCCAAAAGTAGACATACATAGATGTGTGGAAGAGAGTGACAGTGGCAAAGAACCTTCCATCATGAGGCCTGTCCCACCCAGCACATAGCCAAATGGCTACAACCACATGATGTGTAAATGTCACACAATGTAGACATTTGCCCCTGGAATCCCTCAGCATTATACACTGTGTAGTGCTAGTACTAACTGTGGAACATGACTGTACAAGGCAGTAGTCATATAGCAGTTGTATACACATGCCTGTGGAATATAAACCTGTGTGTGCCTGAGTGTGGTGTGTCTGCCTCCAGATGAATGGATTATGGCCCATGCACACACACTTCCCTCCCCATTGCCCTACTATAGCAAGCCTGCTGATGTCAGTCACTTTGAAATACACCTTTGGGGAAGAACTAGTCAGTAATCTTTGTGGTGCATCCTAAACTGCTTAGTGCTGTAGTTTGATAAATTACTTAGGTAGGAGTTCTAATCCCAGCTGTGACAACTGTGTGTGTGTGTGTGTGTGTGTGTTTGACTGTGTAGGGATCAATGCTTTTTAGGCTAGTCACACTCACTACAATTTAAATGCCCTTCTTTGGCAAGCCTGCTGATGTCACTCACTTTGAAATACACCTTTGAGGAAGAAGTAACCCAGTAGTCTCTGTGACACATCCTATAACTGCGTAATGCTGTAGTGTGATAAGTTAGGTAGGAGGTCTATTCCCAGACATGGCAAGTGTGGATGTTTGCATGTGTATTAGATTGTCTGTATACTGACAATGCTTTTGAGGCCATTCACAGTCAGTGCAACCTCCAGCGCCCTAGTTTGGCAGGCCTGCTGATGTCAATCACTTTGACATACACCTTTGAGGAAGGAGTAACCCAGTAATCTGTGGTGAGTCCTATAACTGCATAATGCTGTAGTTTGATAAACTAGTTAGGTAGGAGTTCTAATCTCAGACATGGCAACTGTGTGTGTGTGTGTGTTTGTCTATGTAGAGAGCAATGCTTTTTAGGCTAGTCACACTCACTAAAATTTCAAATGTCCTACTTTGGCATGCCTGCTGATGTCATTCACCATGAAATCACCTTTGGGGAAAGAAGAGCCCAGTAATTTTCATGGTGTTTCCTACAACAGCGTAATGCTGTAGTGTGACATAGTAGTCCGGTAGGGGATCTATTCCCAGACATGGCAAGTGTGGATGTTTGTGTGTGTGTTTGTTTGTCTGTGTAGGGAACAATGCTTCTGAGTCCATTCACAGTCAATACAACCTCCATTGCCCTTCTTTGGCATGCGTGCTGATGTCATTCATTTTGAAAAACACATTTGGGGAATAAGTAGTCCAGTAATCTCTGTGGTGCATCCTATAACAGTGTAATGCTGTAGTGTGATATAGTAGTTTTGTAGGAGTTCTATTTCCAGACATGCCAAGTGTGGATGTTTGTTTGTGTAGGGCACAATGCTTTTGAGGGCATTCACAGTCACTACAACCTTCATTGCCCTTCTTTGACAAGCCTGCTGATGTCATTCCCTTTGAAATACACCTTTGGGGAAGGAGTAGTCTAGTAATCTCTGTGGCATGTCCTATAACTGCGTAATGCTGTAGTGTGATAAACTAATTAGGGAGGAGTTACCATCCTGGACATGGCAAGTGTGGGTATTAGTTTGTCTGTGTAGGGAGCAATGCTTTTGAGGCCATTCACAGTCACTACAACCTCCATTGCCCTTCTTTGGCAAGCCTGCTGATGTCATTTCCTTTGAAATACACCTTTGCGGAAGGAGTAGTCTAGCAATATCTGTGGCATGTCCTATAACTGCGTAATACTGTAGTGTGATAAACTAGTTAGGTAGGAGTTCCAATCCCAAACATGGCAACTGTTAGATTTGGTGTGTGTGTTTGTGTTTGCCATTTGTATCCTGTATGGAGGTGGCTGTGAATGTGTAACAACTGGACTCATTGTGGAATGGGTTTTGCAAATTTCTGATATGGTGGGCCTATTATATGTCACAATGTCCACCTTACAAGGATAACAGATGTCAAATAGCCGAGAGGCTAGGGTTGCCAATCCATACCCCTATATGTGACATCAAAGCTTGCCGAACAAATTAAGCAACCCTTGTATTACGCAGAGAACACTGTCAACCCAAGTTTCATACACAAACACACTTGCCTAGGTAACAACCACTTTGTTGGTAGTATCCTGCATATTGCCACAGATAATAACCATGGTGTGATTGCAGTGGACTACAGAGGGCATGGCACCCTGTCCCATCACTACAATAAGCACATAATTGCAGACAGTGTTCCTTCACTATGTTCCCCACTGGATGCCTGCAACAACTGTAGTGCCATCAAATGTGACCCACAAAGGACATACCATGCCTTAAACACATGCCTTGTATGGACAGATGCCACTGACACCAGGGAATACCTGTATCCTGCTATCAATGTAGGTGCAGGGTCAACCTGGTGTCCATTACCAGGCCCTGAAACATGAGGCCAGGACTGGCACAACTGATGATAACAATCTGGGTACACAACATGGGTCAGACACCACAGGTACAGTTCCACATGTCACTGAACATGCATGTGAGACATGTGCACATCCCAGACATCGTCCATGTCATGGACTATAGAACCCATACATGGCAGGCATTGCACATCACTGGCCACACACAATAGTAACCCAGGTGACTGGATGGTGAATACAATACCCACCTGTGTTGACCAATCCAGGCATTACACCCATGAGCCACACTGCAGACCATTGCCATGTGGCCTGATGCCAAGGTATACCCTTCACATAGCCTTGTACAGCCTTCTGGCACAGTCAACCACTACACACCTGTGAAGCAATGCACCCATGCATGTCAGCACTGGCACCCTGTGTTTGTGTGTGTGGAGTATGATGCTTTCGACCCCATTCACACTCACTACAACTCCCACTGGCCTACTGAAGCATGCCATCTGATGTCAGACAACTTTGTATACCATTTGCCTATATATCATCTGGATAACCCCTGTGGTGCATGTGATACCTACGTATTACTAATTTATTATGGCAAACTAGTTAGTTAGGACAACTGTATCACAGCTAGGAAGTTTATTATAAAACAGGTAAGTGCTTTCAGGGATGTGCCCCTTCATCAGACAACTCACAAAAAACAATTCATTCCTTATATAGTAAAAGCATCTGCTATCAATTAAGTCTTAAAGATACAATGTTAAATACAAATGCTTTAACCTGGTCAACTCTAGTATATCCTGAATATGCATATATCTGGTTCAAACATTCATAAATATTAGAACACATATTATGTATATGAGTCATGGTTAATAATGGCATAATGGTTAAGGTGCTTACCCTGGGCCATTTTGAGCCTAACCAGTTGCCCCATGTGAGGGTCGAACCTTGCATGTTGTGTTTGTAGGGTAAACACCTTAACCACTATGCCATTATTAACCATGACTCATATACATAATATGTGCTCTAATATTTATTTGACACCTGTTCATGTGGACAGGCATGTGTACTACACCTACCTTATCACTCCTATATCACTGTTGCAGATGTCCCTCACCATCAGATATACCTTTGGACAGTTCCCCAACATGTAAGCTATGTGGCACATGCCATAACTCACATAGACATGTGAAAAGAATACATTTCAGTCAGGGGTTTGAAACCCTGTACTGTTAGGTGTGTGACATAAACATGCTTAGGTTTTACTCTCCACCCCCTCCCTGACATACTTTGTCTGTATCTGTCTCTCTCACTCCCTCTCTGGTGGAAGTGGAGAACTACACCTGCTTTGCTTAGGCAGCAGCTTGTGTTTTGTAAGTGTTGCTCATGATCAGCTGATGGCCTCTGCATGAATTGCAGTTGCCCTCTAGCTTATTGCATGTGAAACAGCTGTGGTAACATTCCCATAGCCAATTGCATGGAAACACACTCCAATATCTAGGAACATCATGTGGGCATTGGGCCTTTTCCTTCACTGTGAGCAGGACCTCAATTTGGTGTTTGGCAAACAGCATTACAGATGGTATTGGGATTAACCTCTAACAACATACACTTTGGAGACAGGCCAACAGACAGGAGGGGGATGTACCAGACATGACTAAAGAATGTAAGTGTTGCTCTTCTGCATTTGGAGTAATTTCGGTTTTACAGGGTCTGTGTGGTTATGGCTGTTCTACATGATTTAATACCTATCATGACAGTGTTATGTGTATGAGGAAACTCCCACCTGTAGGGTTATCTGCAGACTGAGCAGTGTGTGGCACCATAGGTTTCTTGTGTTACTCACAGAACACCTATCTCAGAACTGCAGAAGCATAGTCTGAGGATTACAGTCAGAACATTGTGACAGCCATGAGAGTTATTGACTTCATATCCCTCATAAGACATATGTCACAACAAACCCTGGTATGACAGTAAATGTATGAGGTTATCACAGCCACATGCCAATATTGGCCCAGTGTTTGTGGCTCCAGCCACAAGTCTGTCAAGTTTTGTACATATGTCATGCAGTAAGAGGTGCATATGTTCTGTACACCATTATTTGTTGACATCATACCTGATAACAAGTCAGTCAGATATCAGACTGCTAGACATGTTATGTGTAGTAGGGTTTATTTCTGAGGACATAACTTGGGCAGTCTGCAGATGTGTGTACAGTACTGGAGTCTGTGTACTTATGGTGATTGTTGACAATATGTATATTGCGCATACATACCTTTGGCTGTACACAGACTGTGGGAGATGCCATTGTTCTTGGTCCTGTTCTATCAGATGTTACATGCTGCTCCAGTATATGGTGCCCTATTGGCTCACATGTCTGTAGGGCCAAACACACACGTGCCCCATACCACAGACAGGCATCGGACCACACTGTGTCGTGACCCAGTTTATGTAGGGTTAGTGTGTGAGTGGCACATGTGAGGATGGTGTTTATCAGACAGTCCATATAGTGTCATATTAAGCTTGCGTACCATATATGGCTGTGGCTGTGTTCACATTGGTTGTGGGTATGCACTTTCTCACAGGTGTCTGTTACTCTGTGCTGTGACATGCATGTAGAGACTGCTATATTTGCAGTTACATGCGTATTACCGCATACAAAAGGTAGTCCAGTGTTGTGGCAGTCTGCCTGTAGTTTGCACAGTGCTTTGTGATATGCCTAGTAGCTTAGTGTAATTACCCAGTGTGCTGTTATGTCCAGTTATTTGCAAGACATACTGCTGCCAGGCCACCGTAACTGTTGTGTATTTCTGACAAAGCAGTGGGATTCAGTACAGATGTATGTCACTAACTATTGGGTAGTATGTGGCCATGTGACCTCTGCACCACCAGGTATTATGTGTCAGGACAGACCGGCATGTGTGAATGCATAAACTGTGTGAGCATATGTAGTCCAGTATTTACGTACTATACTCATGTATATGGCTGTTGACATCCACATTATGAGGTGTGGTCCACATGTTTCACATGAAGGAGATCTGTGTACACCTCTGGACAGACCACAGAGTGCCAGACTGTCCACATATATTGGTCATATCTCTGCTGTAGTCCACAGGATCATTACTGTGCTAGCAGTGGTACTGTACTATGATGTCCTTAGGATGTCAGTCAGTAGCCAATGGCGTACCTGTCAAATGCAGATGTGACCTTCCACACACAACATGTCTGTTAAGACAACCCCTGTTACAGTAGCAACAGTCTACATATATACCTGCAATGCATACATGACATCCCCTTGCTCTAACAGGTTGGGACTATTGGTGCTGAGGTAGGACTCCAGTCCGTGTTCTGGACATATGGTAAACATATACATATCTACAAACTTATATATATATATATATATATATATATATATATATATATATATATATATATATATATATATATATATATATATATATCTACATATACAAACTCAAAAATATACATATACACAGCTATATATGTCTACACATATACAGATATATAGACATATATGCGCATATAGTTATGGATATCGACATATATATCAACATATATAGGTATATCTGAATAGATATGTATGCACATATAGCTATAGTTATCTGCAGATATATCAACATAAATAGGTATATCTGTACACATAGGATGTGCATATATATATATATATATATATATATATATATATATATATATATATATATATATATATACGCAGAGAGATCTAAAAATGGCTATTATATATATGATGCACTAAACAGATGTGTAGAAATACATATGTATGAATATATATGTGTATGTACATGTAGACATTTATCCTGTCATGTGTAAACATCATGGTTGTGTATACCTTCCCAGATGTATCTCACCGTATATATATCTCATATGTGTATATTTAGATATAACAACATATGTGATGCAACAGTAATATCAATAACAAGTACTACACAATTGTGGAAGTCAAAGCAATTGTTCAATACTATTCAATATGTATACTGACAGATATATTGGAAAAACAACAACTGGCTTCACAGCTGTCATGGTGTAGTGGTTAACTGTTCTGACTATAGTGTACAAGGTCCTTGCTTCAAGACCTGCAAGTGCTGTGTATTATGTTGCTGGGCAGAACAAGGGCTGTTTGATGCAGAGTGGTTAATGCAGTTTTAACAGCTTTAAGTGCATTTGCATTGGTTTGCGTGTAGCTAAGCAGTGCTAAGGTACGGTTAAACGTACGGGCATTTACACCATGTAGGTTTCGCTTACCAGTGCGCAAATGTGCTTAGCGTTTATATTGCAGCAATGCTGTCACCTGTTAAGCATGCTCTGCCCTGGTAACCAGTGCTTACATCCCAGCCTGATAACACAGCAGGGTAATGACATATGTAATAGGTGTATGTAATGCCATGTACATAACATGCATCTATGTGCTGTCAGTACAGTAGCAAGGGGTGTGAGTGTCATGTCTGGGACACTCAAGTATATAAGATCTGTACAGCACTCTTATCCATGTGAATGTGTTGCATACAATGGTAGTAACCCAGGTTACGTGCTGTCACACTGGTATGTAATGTATCATGGCGGTACTACTGTTGACAGTGCTTTCCCAGGCAAGAGTAGATTGCTAAATGTAGTACTGACAACAAGCACCCCTGCAGGCATAGCTGAAATCTGAGTCCTCACTGTCATGCTCTTGGTTTGTGAGCTGTGTCACAGTATATATCCCCTTCTAGGTAATGATCTGACATGTGGAAAGTAACTGTAGACTACTGTCTGTACAGCACATGTCAGTGAGGGCTTCCAACATGTAGTAATGGCATACATATTGGTGTCAGACATCTATCTGTCGATACATTCATCCTACTGCATTGCTACTTGCCAAGATGATGTCTGTCAGTCCCTTTACAGATGTGCAGATGTCAGGTATCCAGCTTGGATATGCTCAGGCAACCTATGTTTGACTGATACTGACATATCTTCCCAGCTGTGTTATAACTGGCACATATAGGAAACAATACCCTGTATTCACCACATGCCACAGGTACCTCCACTACACTACCACAGTCAACAGAACATGCTTGGGTACTGGTCTCCATCACAGACTCTAACCATGTGTTGTAATACATGTTGCATACATGTCAACTGAATCACCTCAGTGAGCCTTTGCAGGAGGCACCCAGAGGATTGGCTGATGCATGTCACTCTCACCCTGAGGGTTACCACAGTGGTGTATGTCAATAGATTGCCTGCTGGCACATGGCAAGTGGCTTGATATCACTGTACACACATCCCCTACACTTCCCATTTCTCCATGGACAATAGCCAGGTACACACCTATGACCACCTGCAGCGATGCACCCCAGTACCTGCAAATGTGTATGCGTGCATTACTGAGGATAGCAGTGTTTGTGTGTTAGTACACCTGTAGTTGGGAATACCATGAGGTCCTTCACAACCACCGCAACACCCATTGCCAAAGTAAGATGTGCTGCTGTACCAGACATTACATGTAATCTGTTATGCTCCTCTCCCTAATGGCTACATGAGGCTTGCAGTACCAGCACAATAGATACCCATTGAGTTTTGTCAAGTGTGTGTATGTGTGTATATCTGTATGTCTGTAGGGTACAGCATTCCGAGGCCACATACAATACGCATTGCCACACAGTAGTACGGATAGTGTTGTTGCTGCCCATAGGTGAGCTATGACAATGCAACACCCTACTATTTATTTTATTTATTTATTTATATATGTTTACCGAGAAGTTCTGACTGGATGCAGGTACTTTTTCAGCAGATGCCTGAAGAGAAATGCTCCACATCATGTACATGATAAATAGAGATACAAAGTTGCAGCAATAGTAAATAGTAATGTTGGCTTTAATACAATAACAAGATATTGATTATCAACAGTATATACAGTAAATATTGCAAGTTAAGATAGGTTCTTGTCATTTATAATATTAGTAACAAAGTTGTCAGACAAGATTTTAAAGTATGTAAAGACAACTAGCTAATTCTGACTGTGGTTAGTAGTGGCAGAAGTATAGTTGGGTTAAGAGCCTAGGTGGGGGGAGGTAAGGGTGGGGGTGCTAGTCTGGATTAGAACAAGGACAAAGCCAATGCAAATTTAAGTGGAATTTGAGTGCAGTCTTGAAAAGGCTGCTGGAAGATAGAGTAGTTATAGAGGGTGGAAGATTGTTCCAAAGTTTAGATATGGTACATGAAAATATGGCTTCTCCTGCTGAGTTTTTGGGTTTGATAACAGTGAGTTGATTTTTGTTGCTTGATCTTAGGGGCCTAGTGGAGTGATAGGGTTGGAAAAGGGTTTGAAGGGAAGGGATGTTAAGGGGGTGGTTAATAAGTTTATGAGCAAGGGTGAGTTGATTAAAGTGAAGGAGTTGTGGGAGTTCTAGCCAGTTTAGTTCTTTAAGGGAGATACAATGATAGCTGCCGTAGGAGGTTCCAGTGGCAATTTAGCAATTTTATTGTAACAAGCATCCAGCTTGTGTAGGTCTGTCTGTCTAACGTTGGTAAGTATGGGGGATGCATAGAGTAGGGTGGAGATTAGCTGGGATTTGGCTATGGAGATTCTAGCTGCCTTGGTTAGAAATTGGTGGCTTCGATACAATGCAACAAGTTTCTTGTGAACTTATTTTATTGTGAGAGATATGTGGGTATCAAACATAAATTTGTTGTTGATTTCCACACTGAGTAATTTTGTGTGTTCTGATGAAGAGATGATGGTATTGTCTTTGGTGAGAATGTTGAAGTGAGGGTGTTTTGGGTGGCTTTGGAAGGTTGGAACATGAGAAGTTTTGTTTTACTTGGGTTAAGAGCTGAGCACTGGATAGCCAACTTTCTATGGAAGAGAATGATTCCTGTGTGGTTCTGGTAGAGTGGGGGCAGAGCAGATTAGAGTAGAGTCATTTGTGTACTGTATAAGAGATGCATGTGTGGTGGCAGTATGTCGGTTGTTAGTGAAAAGTGAGAATATCAGAGGGCCAAGGATAGACCCTTGGGGAACTCTGAAAGTAACTGGGAGGTGGGGTGATAGGTTATCATCCCAGATTACTGATTGCTGGCATCCGTGTAAATAGCGGCAGAACCCGTTGCAGGCTGATTGTTAGAAAGAGAGGTTGGGGAGAGTAGTGAGTAGTAGCTAATGAGATACCATGTCAAAGGCCTTTGAGAGATCTAGAAATATGGTAGTAGAGAAGAGGCCATTGTTTTTGTGATAGAGTATAGTGTTGGTGAAGGAGAGCAGAGCAGAAGTAGTGCTGTGATATGGCCTGAAACCATGTTGGATTTTGGAGAGGGGATTATTAGCTAGGAGGTAGTTGGAGACCTGGGTGCTAATACATTTTTCAAGTATCTTGGAGACAGGGGAGAGGATAGCAATGGGGCGGTAATTGGAGAGGTCGGTGGAGGGGGTACCTTTGTGGAGGTGAATGATGTGGGATATTTTCCATATCGAGGGAACATAGCCTTCTGTTATGGAATGGTTGATTAAAATTGAAATTGGGTAGGCTAGTGTATCAGCTGCAATTTTTAAGTATTCAGAGGGGAGGTTGTAAGCTGCTAGTTTGGTTGGTTTTAGTTTTGACAATAGTCTTTTTATGTTGGAGGTAGGTATTGAGGTGAAGAAGAAAAGAGGAGTGGGGGTTTAGGGTTAGGAGTTGGGGGTGCTGTTGTAGGGAAGTGTTGTTTGTTTAGAGATATTATAGTTTCAGTGAAGTGTTTGTTGAAGGATTCAGAAATACTGCTGGAGGAGGGGGAAATAGATGGCTGCGGGGTATCAACCTTTCCCGGGTGGACGATGGTGTTAATAGTGGACCAGAATTGCTTAGGGTTGTGGTTGGTAGGGTTTATGGTGGATTTATAGTAGAGGGATTTGTCTAATTTTATATGCTTTTTGGTTTTATTGCGCAGTTCAAGGAATGATTGCCTGAGTTATTTTTTTGTTAGTTGCCAGTGCTCCCAGGCCTTATCTCTGGATTTCATTAGGGTTCTGGTGGTCTTTTACAACCATGGGGCACACCTGGATCTGACTTTGGCATTTCTTACAGGAGCATGGGTGTTTAGGATGGATAGGAAGGTACTGTTGAAGAAGTGGAGAGCCTCATCTAGGTTGAAGTATTTTAGTGGTGACCAGCTAATTTTTGCAGGGAGGAGATGAAGGAGTTGGGGTTGAAGTTGGACTTGTTCCTTTTTTGCCTGTGGAAATGGGCTTAAGACTGTATGTGTGGTGCTGATTTAGGACAGTGGGGGAGTAGTCACTAAGACTGTCAGGTAAGCAGCCTGCTAGGTAAGGGTGAGGGGCTTTGTTGGCTAGGATCCAGTCAAGTAAGGTATCATTGTTGGGGGGTTTGTTGATTTGGGTAGGGGATTGGATGAGTTGAGTGAACCCATGGAGATTAAGGTGAATGGTTGGGAGATTGTTATTACAGGATAGCCAGTTGATGTTAAAGTCACTGAGAATGATGGTTTCCTGGAGTAGAGAGAGAGTAGCCCAGCTCAGGAGATTTTCTAGGGGTGTAATATTTTGCCCTGCTGGGAAATAGCATCCTATGATATTGATTGTTTTGTTTGGGTTTAGCTTAAGATTGGCATAAAGGATTTCTTCATTGTTGTGGTGAGGGGCAGATGAGTTCAGGAGTTGAATATTGAGGTGGTGTTTACATATCAATGTTACACCACCTCCTTTTTTGGACAATCTGTCTATGCAAAGAATGTTATATTCAGGTGGAAGTATTTCCTCACTTTTTATGTGAGGTTTGAGTCAGGCTTCAGTTAGGAAGAGAATATCTGGGGAATATATTCTCATGCTGGCATGTAGTTCTTGGATTTTATTGTATATGCTTCTGATGTTTAGGGACATTATAAGTAGGTCTGTTGTTTTCTTGTTGGCTAGTTGTTGAGTTGTGGGTGGGGGGGGGTGCTTGGACTAGGGTTTGTGGTTGGGTTGGATTTGGGAGGACCAGGGTTTGGATGGATGTCTCCAGTGAGGGCTAGTTTATAGAGGATGTTTAGGATATGCTTTATATAAATAGTAAATTGTTTATGGTATCTTAGGGATATTTTATTTTTGAGTGTGTTGGGTGTTTGGTAATGGAGTGTGTGTATTGGGAGGATGTTTTTGGTGGCAGGGGTTGTGTAGTTATAGTGTAAATGTTTGAGAGAAGGTGTTGGTAGAGTACAGTGGAAGTTGTTGGGGCATGTGACTGTGGAGCCTTGGTAGGATGTAACGTGAGCTAGAACTACGCAGGTTAGAATTATTATATTAGGTAGTAACAGGATTGTGTTGGATGTAGGAGGAGGGGGTGACTAGTGGTGTAGCCTAATTGGTAGTAATTAGGGGTGGGGTTAAGGCTAAGAATAAATGTAGATGTACTGGGGGTGGGTGGGAATAGGGGCAGGGAGAGGAGTGAAGTGAGCATAGTTAAGGAGCAGGCTAGGAAACCCCCCCCCCAGGCTAAAGATTGCAAGGTAAATGTCTAAATAGCCAAAGTGTTAGGAGCTATTAGAATCTAGTAGGGAAAAGCAATCTATAGACCTGACTTCAGCTGTGTACTTTCTTGGTAGATACCTAGTTTGAAGCAGACAAAAAGTGGAAGTTTAAGTACATTTTTGCCTCTATTTTACAAGTGGGCAATTCCAGTTTATCTACTGGGTTACTTTTTTTCGCTTAGAGATTTATCTTGGTTTACTGATAACTAAAAAGAAAAAGTTAACTGGGAAATGTATTTACAGCTGATGGGGGTGGGGGAGCAGCTGCTGTCCCTAGGCATGGGTAGAGCCAGTTATTTCTGCTTTAGACCAGGTAGTTTCAACAGTAGCAGGCTAAGATGGAAACTTAGCTATACACGTACAGTAACTTATTTTCTTTTTAAAGCCCTTGAGTCCTTGTGCCTGGTTTCTTCACTGCAGATGCAGCCAATGGCCAAGGATTCAGCAAGTGGGGGACTGAGAAAGAACCTGTTTGCAGAAACCATGGTCACTAAATGAAAAGATAGAGACAAAAATAATTATTACGTTAAGGTCTCTGAAAGGGGAATGAGAGAGAAGTGCTGTAAAAAGTAACTGAAATAACAAATTATCACCCAAGTAGGAAGGGTATTGGGTTTAAGAGTAGCAGCATGTTACACTACTTACACAGGTACAAAGTGTTTAGTATAAAAGGCTCAGGCAACTGTTATGCATGTGGCATGTGCATTAGATGCATATCCCTGTAGTGCCACAGTTGGGATGTACAATGGGTTGTATCGCAGTTGTGGCCAATGTGTGATGGTAGGTATGTCAAAGTGTCATCATGGGTACCAGTGAGTACAATATCCACTGTGTGATGTGTACACTGTCATTACACCATGGTACACCCGGTATATGTCCCATGTACCACTGTATGGTGACCACTGTCACCATCAACCATACAGGTAACTGATACCACAATCCAGCTCAGTTATGCATGTGCTGTGTACAGCCTACCTGTAACACATTGGACACACTGACAAGTTAGTTAGCACCGATAGGCCAAGGTCTCTTGGATGTGTGCCTGCCTGTTATGTGTCTGTTAATGTGTATATGATGGTATGTCACACTATGTATCATCCATATACAACCATTACATCCCCCATTACCATACTGTACATGTCTGCAGATGTTCTGTATGTAACTTGTAACCTGGAACACACCTCACCCTAAACGCTGTGTGGTGTGTGCAATGAAAGCCACACAGTTCAGTAGCACTACATACCTAGGTAGGGGTCTAGTCCCAGTGTTGCCAAGTAAGAGTGTGCATGTATGTGGATGGAGCTACATCAGGTTGCTGATTTTAAATGTCCCAGCAGGTCACCTGTCCATGTGGCACAGGCAGTAACTGTTATACAAACCTGTGACATGTCTTCAACTGTACCCAGGATATGTCACAGCCATGGTGTCACAACAGTCCCATACCCCTACTGGAATATGACTGCAGACCATCCTCCTGCTAACACACTTACACCTACAAGACAAATGGATAACATTATGGAGACCACAATCTCTCAGTGTTACTAACAGCTATAATACATCATGGCTGGACAGGTACACTACCTGACATGTATGCATTAAACATTACTCCTGACAACATGTTACACAGCAGTTCATTGGTACACTGTAGTACAGACACCTTGTGCATCAAAACCATATTAGCCTGTCCCTGCATTAATGTTATGGATGACAGGGATGTGGTATAGGTATCATCATATGCACAAGGTGTGTTGTTGGTTTGCCAGAGACCGAGGGTGGGCCATACGTTTGACACCATGTGTGTGGGTGAGGGGTGTAATTAGTTGAAATGGGCATGGTGATGTGGTGTGTGTAGGTATGGGGTTGCCCTAGTGTGTTCGTATAGTCTGTGGGTATGCATGCACACAGTTCTGCTATGTGGCTGCCCTATACAGGTGTTTATTGGACAGCTGCAGACCATACCTGACAGGGTGTGCAGTTCAACACCTCCGGCCATGGACACACAGATTATGCCTGCCAGGGGTTGCATGGGCATATCCAGGTACAGGCCTCAATGTGCTACTCTCCCCTGATGATGACAGATGTTTGCTTGAACCAGGTCCCTCCTGGGACTGGCCAGGGCCATGTGCACATGGCCTGCTGTGGTGTGGTGTGGATAGCACCCCACCTGCAGTGCTGGGGCTGGTACTGCCACTACAGAAGCACCTTGATATCCTAGCACAACCACATCAACTGCCCGCTGTTGGTGTTGCTGGCCTACGTCCACGCGGCCATCGCCCCACTCCCAGCACATGTTCGAGCACGGACAAACCATGATCAATGAGGCCCACCATCTCACCCAACCATCTATCCATGACCTCGATATAATCATGGAGGGCACCAGCAAGTTCATGAAAGTTGTCACTTACAGATGAGAGTGCAGCCCTCTGCAGCCTCAGGCCTTGTCTGCTGTACAGTTCCATACATGTCTGCACCCCCATGACAGTCTGAAATATGTGCCTGGTGGTACCAGTTGTGGCACTTCTGCCAGGGGGATGACGACCAGTAGCCATACCATGGACACCTTGGTACATCTGCCTATGTGTTGCCCTACCAGACATCTGGCTATGCCTGCTGTGACCAGACACAATAGGCATAGATAACACACTCTCCTGTGCACTGCCACCAACTGCCAACTGTCCCTCTGCTATGGCCACTGGTGATGGGGTATGTATAGGTACTGTAACTGTGTGCGGGGTTGGGGTGGCTAAGAGGGGGATGTCAAACGATGGCGCAGTTTCAGGCTCTGACAACTCCGCCTGTGCCTCAACAGTACTATCATCATCTTTGGTGTCTGTATGGACACCAACATCAGATTGCATGCAGGAGGGACCCTGACCCACCTCGCCACCTGTGGGGGAAAACAAGAAATGCACTTTAAGACCTGCACAACATTGCATAACAGTACACACACACACACACACACACACACACACACACACACACACACACACACACACACACACACACACACACACACACACACACACTAACATTCCACCTTAATACGTACCTGTCCCTGAGTTTACAAACAGTCCCAAGTTTATTCAAATATGTTCCCAATCCTGCATCACACTTGGTAACATACACTCATTAATATCACTCATTAACGTATCATTCCTCTAAATGCCTAGACGAGTGATCACAACACAAGACCTGTTACTCCATTACCGCCTTGACTTAAGTAGAGTAGGTTTTACATGACTTCACTGCTGTCATCCAGTGTTCACCTTGGGTATGTCCAGACATCATGACCATGGCCCCTATATGTTAGGGGCTACTACATTCACTCCATAACGTCATGCACTGGAGTGTCATATGTAACTATTGCTCAGTACATGCCAGATCTGCTGCTCAATCAACTTATAATGTGGACAACAGTAAAATATGGATACACTCCCTGGTGTTGCCTAGTAATTCCCTAATGCATCTCTAGTATGCATCTGTAGTGCTGCATACGTGAATAGTCATTCACCTTTTTGTTGATTGCAATATTAAGGGTATACTTGGTGTCTACTTTCCCTCCCAATGCATGTTCCATGCTAGAGACCTTATTATACTATCAGCTGTCCTGTGATTACATATCAGACAAGTATCCCTGGTGTCTCATGTGCCAGTCCATGTCCATGTACTGCATGATCCCAAAGCAAAGTACTGCCATATGAACAACCCCACAATCACACATGTGCATACATGGACACCCACAAAAACATACACACTCACATGTACACACACATCCTACATGCATCAACCCCCCTCCACTACACCAGATTGCACTTACAGACAAAATAACATCACGCACACACACACACACACACACACACACACACACACACACACACACACACACACACACACACACACACACACACCTACAGGTGAGGTTGCACAAAGATAGTACACACAGTCCTCCCATTACCCATCTGTCAACATGCATAACATATGGTACTCAACAGCATGCAGTGCAGCTATAGTCAATCCATTCTAGCAACAGTATACATGTGTGTGATGCATGGGCTGTGTTATTAGGTGATGCCCTTTTGCCTGGAAAACACTGCACCCATGTACACAGTATTGCTGTGCACCTGTTCTGCAACCTGTCATGTACTGTGCACCAAACCTCACAGGTGTACAAACCATTGCTGAATGTGTATTACTGTGTCAGTTATGTCTGCTCTAATGCTCTCAGCCCCTATGGGTTTGAACAACACATACCTGGGATGATATGTGGACAGATGTAATTTGTGAATGCCTGATGTATGGCTTACAGATCTCAGCATCAGCGGTGCATGTATGACCAATATGATACTATTAGACTGACAACTGTCAGACCTTACTGTGGCTGTGGGGAGCGTACACACCCTTATTGATATGACACACTCTTCCTTGAAATGGCATGGGACCACATCACCACATATATTAACATTAAATTAGCCTGGTATGTGACATAATTCCTGTACATTCACATGCAGTGTCTAATAAATGTGTTAGGTGTGCAGAAGCTGATCGCGATGCATACACTCTGTCGGTGCATATGTGTGCATGCCCTTATCATGAAGGTTTGTTGCACCTATTGTTATGTGTACTACAGCAGTCACTATTCCTGGCGGGGGTATACTAGCATGGGCCATCTGCATTTGCCAGCATATGGTCTGTCTGAACTACACATGTCCCCCAACTCTGCATGATTGCAAGATTCTACTTATGTGCACATCCCTTGGAGTTCACACACTGCTGTCACTATTGCTGTGGAGTTAGGGTTATGTCTGCCACAGTTCCTGAACCTGACTGTGTGCAGATACAGCCATTCTTAGCATTATTAGGATCCCTGCTGCAGTGCACTGGTGTGTCATGATGACACACCCTCCCCATCTTCAGCCTTTTTACAGATGTTTGACTCCTATGGTCTGCACATGTGTCAGTTTGCAGTGTCCCAAACACTAAACACCACATGTAACAGCCTAGTCCCAGCTAATAATGTGGACCACAGTATTATGTTATGCCATAGTGTAGATCTGTAACAGTTGCCATTGTAATACTGGTATATACACTGTTGTAGCACTGTATAAGGGTGATGTTTCACACATGTCCCTACTGTAGGTCACGTGTCCCACCATTATGTTCATCTCTGTGGACACATTTTGCAATGGCAGGGAAGTTAGTTATCTTGCAGGTGTCTGATAAGCCCTTCAGATACCCCATCACGGTCACCAGTGTGATGCAGTGCATTTAACAGCAACAATAAGTGAACATGTATGGCATGCATTATGGGTAGGTGTGTTAGATGTGTGCATGGAATGTACCATAGCCATTACATGCCCAGTGTATTGGCAAGCATGAACATAAACCATACTCACCAGCTACAGGCTGCTGCCTTGGTGGTATACCAGAGGGACCTACATAAGAATGTGAGAGACATGATGTCAGTGACCACAGCTGTGGCATTGCTACATGGTGGGTGCAGCATTACAGTACATCAACAGTACAAGTCCACAATACTACCGCTTATGCACATCTGTTTATTACTACTACGTAGCAACAGACTATATATATGACATCTCACATATGCATGATCTATCTGTACAGATGCAGATGCATACACAAAGGTGGTCTACTGATGTGCCCTGTGGCCTTACCTGCATGCTACTCAGCTGATGTGTGGGTAGCACCCACCTCCACAATGGTCTCTGCTAGTTGTTGGGTGTGCGGGTGGACAGGTGCCAGGAGGCTGGTGAGGAGATCCTCAACATGTGTCAGGGTGGGATGGTTGGCATGATGCCCCCTGTTGGGAGGTGATCCCCCCAGACTGCAGCACGCTGACAGGCATTGTGAAGCAGGTCAGTACAATGATGACGGACCTGCTCATAACTGTGGTTATGCAGGCTGACATCATTGACCCTGTGGACTAGATCATTCCTGAGGGCGCTCCTCTCCTGCTGCTCATGGACTGTCCTGCCAAAGAGAACCTGGTAGTGCTGTATCAGGTGGTTAAGTATGACCTCATTTTCTGCCACTGAATACCCTGGTAAATGGCTGTGGGGACATCTTGCCTGAAAAACATAAATATGGAAGCAGGTCTGAGCAACTCATACAGCAAGGTTACCATAGTTCTTAATACTCATCTCTGTCTCCCCTCCACCATTTCAGTGACAACAAACTGCTCACAAAACTCAGTTGGTATGGCTACAGCTTACCTACCATTGGGACATATATTGTATTGTACCATGTTTTGTGCTACGTGTTTTTAACCATGTTCCCTGTGGGGACACTATCATTGCTGGCCTGTTAAGGACTATTTCACCTGCATGCCATTGTCAGGGCTACTATGGTTCCATATATGCATGTGGTATGCTTGCTATGTGATTGCTGCAAGTCTGTCATTCTGTGTTATTGGGGATAGCTATGCATGCTGTTGGACATGTTCTGGGATTGTGTGGATTATTACTACCCACATATGTTCTATAACAGTGACACAATAGTATGTTTAGGGAATAGTTGCCAGCAGGACCACCTCTCCCACCTCATCTGGCAATGTTACCAGGCCACATCACATGTGGGACCCACCCCAGGGCCTCCTCATCTACTGGTTCAGCACTGCCTTCAGGTGGAACCACCTCAGGGGATGGTGTTCCTCCCCCCTGGGGGCACACACAGACATGATCCTGTCACCAGAGGTCAGGTCCAGGGTCTGTTCCATAGGGGGCCTCACATATACTTGTGGGATGTGCTACAGCACCTTGAGGCCCCCAGTACACAATCACAGGGACCACATGCTCCTCCTGCTCAGCCTCCAGGCCAGGCACCTTCAGGGCCATAGAAATGTTGTTGTGACTAGCAATGGGTGGGGGCCTTGTTCCCATTGTTTCCATATGGGGGCTCATAGGGCTTCCACATCACAGACCACACACACCATCAAGGGTGTTTACCCACCACATGTGTCATCCACCACCTCTGTAGGGTGTCCTTTATATCTACCAACCCGAACCACCTCCACAAATATACCTGCTATCCTTCCCCATATTCCCATTCCCTACTTCACAGACAAGGGCAATGTGGTCCCAACAAGGAGTTTACATGTGACATAACCATCCATTTTGCACACACTTACAACTGTATATATCTGTGTGTATTGCTATGTGTGATGTTCCTTCACACATAGCATGCAGCACTGTGGTGGTAATATAGGGGACATGTATTTACATACATATCTGTGTGTGTGTTTGTATTTATGTAGATGTGTGTGTGTGTGTGTGTGTGTGTGTGTGTGTGTGTGTGTGTGTGTGTGTGTGTGTGTGTGTGTGTGTAGATATATTTTATGTTGTATATATATATATATATGTATATCTACATATGGGTATCTGTATATCTGTAGACATGCATGTATGTATATATATATATATATATATATATATATATATATATATATAAATATATACATAAATATATATATATATACATATATATACATATATATATATATATATATATATATATATATATATATATACATACCTATATATGGGGTACATTCAGATTTCAGGACCACAATTTCTAACTCTCTTTCCTGCACAGCTGCACTGTTCTCCCTTGCTGCAACAATGACAGGTGCCACATATGGACACAGCCTAACATTAGGGGGGTATATATAGGGCCAGATTGCAGGTAAGCCTATTATGCACCTATGGCATTTTAGCATGCTACAATACATGTTAACCTGAGTGTCCTGCAAGTGGTGGGCTCTGGAACCCATGTGTCCATCATTATTATTTGATGCTCAAGATGCTCACTCTGCATTCCTTGAGACATTGGAAAATATAAAGGTCCTACCCAACACCATAATCTTGGGTGATTTCAATTACCCTGGTATAGATTGGGCGAACTATCAATGTTCCAACTCCTATGCTCAGCGATTCATAGAATTTATAAATTCAAATGCCCTTGAACAGCTAGTATGTTCCCCCACTAGAGGGGACAACATATTGGATTTAATCATCACAAATATGAGCGCCCATTGTACCACACCCGTTATCACTCTCTCCTTGGTCAGATCCGACCACAGACTGATAACCCTGGACATCCTCACCCCTCCACCTCCCCCAGTCAAAGAAACCATAGTCAAAAACCTTTCCAAAGCAAACTTCAAACTACTTGCATCCGAAGTGGAAAGCTTCACTATTCCCTTGCAGAAGGATAATGATATCCAGGATGCGGAATTCTACACCAAGGCACTCTATATGCATCTTCAAGATTGCATGGATGGTGCTATCCCAAATAAAACCAAGACTCCTTCCTCAAGCAAGAAGAAACCAGTCTGGTGGACCCTGGCCATAAGCAAACTTTACAATAAAAGGAGGAGACTTATACAAAAAAAGGCCAAATCTCAAGTAGAAAAATCATCCCTGATCAGCATTAGTAATAAATTGAGGGACCTCATCAAGTCAACTAAAGCTAATTTTGAAAAGAAATTTGCCAAGGATGTCAAGGATAACCATAAGGCCTTCTATGGCTATGTCAAAAACCTAAATGGCAATGCTCAGGTCTGTTCTGAGCTAGTACAAAATGTAACAAAATACACTGACCCTTCTGACATTGCCAACATCTTGGCTGACAGGTTCAGTGCAAATCCCCCCCCCTCACCACTTACAGGGCCTATTACCATTCCAAGGTATTGTCTAAGTCCAATTATTACAGATACATTGGTTAACAAGGCTCTATCTAAAGCTAAAAACACTGCCTCAATGGGACCAGATGGTGTCCCAGGCTGTGTAATACGCGAGCTCCAAAAGGAATTAACCCCGCATCTTAATACCCTGTTCACTCTCAGCCTCTCCAAAGGATATGTACCCATAGAATGGCACACGGCAACAGTGGTCCTGCTACACAAGGGTGGGGCCAAAACTGACCCTGGGAACTATCGACCAATAAGCCTGACCAGTCTGATCTGTAAGGCTATGGAGTGAATCATTATGGAACTCATAAATGAAGAGATTGGGAACCTCCAGTCACTGGACCCCACACAGTTCAGCTTCGTCAAGGGCAGATCATGCCTCCTGAACCTGGTGGATTTCTTTGAGACAGTTACTCAGGCTATAGATAAGGGAAAGGAGGTACACACAGCTTACCTTGACCTTGCTAAAGCATTTGACACCATTCCCCATTCAGGTATTCTTGATAAGCTCACCAGCCTGGGCATAAACCCTTACGTCACAAGATGGATCGCAAACTGGCTCTCAGACAGATCCCATAAAGTAAGAGTAGCGGGATCTATGTCCAAATCCAGACCAGTAATGAGTGGTGTGCCCCAGGGCTCTGTCCTGGGGCCCCTCCTGTTTGGCATATACTTCTCAGAAGTACAGGCAGGCACGGAAGGGCTGTGGCTGACTAAGTTTGCGGACGACTGCAAACTGGGTGCTATAATAGAGTCTCCGGCTGACATGGAGATCCTCCAGAAGGGCCTAAATGAGACTGATGCATGGTGTCAAAGTCATGGTCTCAAGCTAAATGCAAAAAAATGCGTAGTAATCCCCTTTGGAAAAAACAGAGTACCTGCAAACTACAACATAGGAGGTAATCCCCTGAAATCTGAAGAATAAATAAGGGATCTAGGGACCCAAGTAGATAGCCAGCTTTCCTTTGATAACCATGTTGCCAAAGTGGTTAGAAAATCCTTCTATGTGACCCATCTGATCACAAAAGCGTTCGCATTAAGATCTAAGGATGTAATGGTGCCCCTCTACTCTTCCCTCATCAGACCCATTATTGAGTACAATGCACCAATTGGAATGTACCTGGCTAGACATCTCCAGCAGCTGGAGAGACCACAGAGGTACCTAACCAAGAGGATTACTGGCCTCAAACAGTTGCCCTATGCAGCACGATTGAAAAAGCTAAGACTGTTCTCTATTGCATACCGCTTTCTCAGAGGCAATCTCTGTCTAACGCACAGAGCCATGTCCAACCCAGAATTGTTGAACATGCTCCATCTTAGCAAAACCAAATCTACTCGAGCTACACGCTCTAGGGATATAAACCTCAACACAACAATGAATAGAACATGTTGGAGGGATAGATTCCCTTCACAGAGACTTCCCTTACTATGGAACAGGGTCCCAATCTACATAAGACAAAGCCCCTCACTATCACTCTTCAAGAGGAACCTTGATAAGTGGATGGGTAACAGAAATTTCACACCGGGGATCACACCAACAGCACTACTAGATAGGGACCAAGGGTACTAGCTGCTAGTACAAGGGTCTAGGGAACTACTAAAGGGGCAGTGAATACCGCACAACGTGTCTGGGCTAATATATGCCTTCAGGCAGACAGCCCAGTACCAACCTATGAACCTATGAACATATTATGGCATTACTTCCACCACCAGTTATTGGCCACAGTAATATACATCCTTTCTATTACACAACGCCCACTATGTTGGCTTACATCTTGGCAGTCAGTGCTGCTCTGCACAGTTGATGGGTATGGCCCACTACCCACAGGGACAGACTGTATTGTCCATAGCAGTTGTTCAGCTGAACATCGTTACAACAACAGCACTGCATGCATATATACCTGTTGTGGGAATGAGGTCTGTTTTGGATGGTTTCCTTGAAGGAGTTTTTTTTTTCTCCTTGGCTTTGGCCTTAGCCTGCTTTCTTTGCTTCTGTTTCTCTTTTGGTTTTGGTTTTAGTTTTGGTTGTGGTTGTGGTTGTGGTTCTGATTTTTTTTTCTCTTTCTCTCCCTCTCCCTCTCCCCCCCCCTCTCTCTCTCCAGTAAATGGATTCAGCTGCTTAGAATTGATTGCATAATGGCTTTTGTAGGTGATGCACATGATCAGATGATGACTTCTGCACTAATCAGTGTCCTCCACTTGCTGCCTGCATGCAGCATGCTGTGTAGTACTTCCAAGTACCACTGTCATGGCAACTCACTGTTATAAATCCCTACATCATGTGGGCGTGGCCCCTTTACCCTTCCTGTATGGTGGACATCCTTCCTGTGTGTGGGCAGCAGTGTGACAGACAGCAGGTAGTAATACCTCTTACAAGAGAACTTGCACACTCAAGCCAGCTACATATTTGTATGAGGTTCCAGAACTACAGACAGAGTGTGAGTAGTTTTGTTGCATGCATTGCATATCACCAGTGTTACAGGCTTTGTGTGTACATACTTGTTTAACATGGACTACAGTCTGTCTGCATAGCTGTCAACTGCGGGCCTATCCACTTGACGGCAAGAGGTGTGCCTGTCATGTTTTGTCTATCCACTGCACAGGTCTTGTGTCAGATATATCACTGGCAGTGTGTGTGTGTTGAGTACTATCAGTACATGGCTACATCCATTTGTGTTTCTGACTTTATACTCCTAAGGGTGTATTGCAGACTAACCTGTAACACCAGCAACTTGCTTAGTGAATGACAACACAATTTCACATATGGGCCTGTGTTCTGGCCTCTGTCCTCCACCTACATACCAAGCTTTGTCCATATGACATGATGTCAGGGATTATGTAGTGGCCTGTGAGTATGTCATGTTGCCATTCCTGCCATAATTCCACCGCTGTTGTGGCCCCCCACACATATTGTGGGGTTGGGTCCATATATAAGTGGGCTTCATCTCCACAATGTGTTCCCTTCTGCAGTTCAGAGGTCAGTGTATGTAACAGTGGTGTATACCCCTGTATGTCATTCTATGGGAGGGGGGATGCACCATAACTAACCTAGGCTGTTACAACATGTGAGGGATATAAGGGAGTAAGCTGCCTTAAGTTATCTGAATGTACATTACCATACAATTCACCCACTGCTTCCTGCCATAGAGACTGTTCTGTTTGTCAGTGTGATTGTGATGGTTTCAGTTATGCCTTGTTATGTAACATATACATCCCATTGTGTCAACACAAGTCTTTTCTCCCTAGGGATTGCATACAGAGTGTAGTTAGAGCCTGCTGGACTATACATCTGCATTACTTACTGTTGATTGATTGTTATCCTTTGGCCCAGTATGTCTTTACTGTTGTACTACTTGAAGGCCTTGGCCTGGACAGCCATATATATTATGCTTTCCAGAATACTGCATTAAGCGATCTGTTTGAGAGTTGTATTAGTC
This sequence comes from Protopterus annectens, assembly GCF_019279795.1. Lineage (NCBI taxonomy): Eukaryota > Metazoa > Chordata > Ceratodontiformes > Protopteridae > Protopterus > Protopterus annectens. The sequence goes on from NC_056728.1 coordinate 1,036,687,839, forward strand.
TGTTTATATGTATTTCAAAGTCTAAACAGCTATATGACATGGCATATACAACTGTAATAATACTCAAATATAGCTTTCTCATGTATACAAACCTGTGTGCGGTGTTATATCCTTTGACCTCTCTGTGGGTATATGTTTCAGGCAACAATTGTCTTTTGTATGGGTGACTCACACTGTGTCCATTTGATAAGGTGGCAACTGTAGGAATACTGGCTGTTCAGTATGGAGTGCACCCTCTAAATATGTATCTTCCTATACATATCTCTGTGTGTGTATGTGTAGTTCCATATATATCTATATATATGTATATATATGTATATATAGATTATATATATATATATATATATATATATATATATATATATATATATATATATATATGTATCTGCATATATGTGTGTGTGTATATATGTACCTTAGCAATGTTTATTGCTCGACCACATTGTACATACCCTATGGTAGCCAGACTGTACTGCATGATATGTTATTGATACCAGCCTGACATCATACTGGTGGGATGGATTACTGTTAACATCTTGTGCCCATGTTGTGTCGGGTCCTGGCTATGGGACTTGCAACAGTTGGTACTGTATTGCAGGGCAGACCTGTTTGGCTGTGGGGTGGGGGGGTTAATATCAATACTTACAAGACATATGTAGCTTGGGCCCCCTCACCCTCATTAACGGTGCCTGTGGTCATAAATGTAGCTGTTATCTTGTCTTTTATATCTATAGCTATATATCTGTGTATATATATATATATATATATATATATATATATATATATATATATATATATACATATATATATATATATATATACATATATATCTATATATGCATATGTGTATATATATATATATATATATATATATATATATATATATATATATATATATATATGTGTGTGTAGGTATGTATATAGATATATATATATGTATATATATATATATATATATATATATATGTATACACATATATATATGTAGGTATGTATATATATATATATATATATATATATATATATATATATATATATATATATATATATATATATATATATATATATATATATATATATATATATATATTTAGATAGAAATACATATACACAGACACTTGCTATTGTAATCTGACAGTAACTTTTTTGCTGACTGTAATGGGACTTTGTTACATTTTATTCACTGAGGAGCTTTTCTCCACGGGTCTCTGCTGAAAATGTGCCAAAAGCTCAGTCAGACTAACATGGTTAACACATGTAAAATACATAAATAAATATATACATCTACATGTTTAAATACATTTCCTGTACTGTTGAATGACTGTGCTGGATGATATGCTTGTGAAAACATTAGGGCTATGTATATCTGACATGGCCTAGTGGTAAATCACTTTGGCTATGGTCTGAGGCTCGAGCCTTGCCGTGGCTGTTTATTTTGTTGCTTGGCAGAACAAGGGCCATTGGATACAGAGTAATTAAGGCACTTTTGTGCAGTTGTAAGCAGTTTCCACGGGTTTGCATGGAGGCAAGCCCTGCTAACTTCTGGTAACAGTTTCTTATACTGATTTAGCTTCTCAGTTGCTTAACCTGTCTAGGCATTGCCTACCCCCACACAAACAAGTTTATACCTGCTTACTGCTGCTTAAAAGTGCTTACTCCTGCTTACACCCGCACTAATTTCTTTAAAAGAAAAGAAAAAGGGTTGATAGGAAATTGGTGAAAAAGGGGCACAAAGAGGGAAAGACAGTAGAGAAATAGCTAGGGATGTGCAGGACAGGTGTAAAAAAGGTCCATACCTGCCCATTTCTTCTACCGCAACAGCTGTGCATATACACTGAATTTGGAGACAGATTTGGACACTCAAACCCCCGAGGGAGGGGTGATGACAACAATATGTTGTGAAGCCAATTAGACCAGATTTCGTGTCCAGTGGACTTGTGTGTGAAATGGACAGCTATGTATGGGGTGAGATTTTTGGGGGGGACAGATTGCCCTTTTTTTTCAGGTGAGAGTGGAATGTTGGGGAGGGATAGTAGGTATATTTTGGGAGTTAGGTTGGGTAGGTTAACAGACAAGACAAACAAAATGCATACAGGGGTGGTATATGACACATGTGAGGGGTAAACACCTTGATAGGGAGAGGTGTTGGGAAATCGGAAGCCCATGAGCCCCATAGTGGAAACAGTGGGACTGCGGTCCCCACCCATGGGCAGTCACCACTGCACCTTCACAGCCCCAAAGATGGCTGTGCTCAGGGCTGAGTATGAGGGCCAGGCTAACCCTCTAGTTGCACCACACAGCCCTCAAGCTGGCATAGCATATCTCCGACCTCCCTGTGGAGCTTGCTAGGCACCATGACCTGGACCTGGCGATGGGTGACAGGTTTCTGTCCGCGTCCATTCCCAGAAGGGGGGGTGTGCCCCATCCCCTTAGGTGGTTACACCCGAAGGTGGTGCAGGACCAATGGATGAGGAGGTCCTGAGTTGGGCCCCAGACATGCTGGTGCTCAGTGCGATGGCCAGCTGAGGTGGGACAGGTGGGTCCCTCGGGACCGGCCTTCCCAAACGTGCTATGTTGTTTAAATTTTATCAACATATGTGGGTTAGTAATAGTCAACACATTCCAGTATTAGGTATAACAGCATGCATAGATATTCCCATTTACCCAAACACCAGATATGGAACAGTTGCATAGCAAACAAAACACATGCATATATAGGACCACAGTGGTCATTACAACAGCATGCAGGTACATTGATGGCAGCATGCCACCAATGTGGGAATATTTCAACATGGCGCATGCATAAAAACAAATTTAAATAATTATCAAACAATAGGATATATGTCCCAACAATAGAGTTAATTCAGCACATACCGACTGAGTTGCATATTTAGTTTATTGTTTCAGATATGGTGGAAGGGAGAGAAAGATGTCAATTAACAACTAGTATATTCCTGTAGTTCACAGTACTATCCTAGTCAGTGCTGTGATCTGTAGCTTACAGGTATTCGTACACTACCCTATTACCTTAGTTTGGACAGTGGTATGGCTGTTGACAACTATATACATGAACTGAGTTTTGCCTGCTGTATACACCTCTTACCTGATATTCCTGTAGAAGTATTGTTTGTTAACACTACCTGCTTCTTCACATACTCCCAGATTCCAGGTTGATGTTATGCACATACCTGTCCATCTCTTTTTGCACACACTCTGGGCATGTCTTCACTACATGTAGGTGAACCAGGACATATTTTGACTATTGCCCTCTTAAACCTTTAGTGACTTGTACAATGAGAGCTTTGTTTTATTTGACATTTTCCAAATATGTACAGCTCTGACAGACAGTTATATGATATGAAATGCTGCCTACATGTCAGAAAGTAGCACACTGATATGGCAGGGGGACAGTGCAACATCCAGCAGATATGGGCCAAATAACTGGACATTCTGTACACTTGTGGGGTATGATTCTGCATACAGCTTACTACCACCACCAGGATTTGAACCATGGCTGTGTCTGCTAATAATAAAATACTGTCCATTACAGTTGAGTGTGCTATATAGATATTGCTGTGTATCTCTCATCTGATTTCTGTCTATAATTCTCCTGTGATTTTACATTCTGACCTTGTAATTAAAACACTCATACAGGATTTTCTACACAGTTGTGATACTTTATTATTCTGAGCAACTGCAGCACTAACAATGCCATACAATACCAGAGTAAACAGTACGAGTACAGAATATCAATCTCTTATTTATAGGCACAGTGTTTGTATATGACAGACCTGTGGGAGCAATGCTTGTTAGCACTACCTGAATGTTCCCACACAAATTACCAGTTTCCACATTACTATTATGCACATACGTCTCATTCTGTTACTGTACACACTCTGGTCACAGCTTGACAATATGTGGATGAAGATAGGACATACTTGGCGACTTACTCTCATAACATTTTGGGGAGTTGCTAGAATAACAGGTTTGTTGTTATAGATATCTGACAATCAGTTGTATGTCTTGTTTGCTGCCTAACCATCTGGGATCATCCCACTGATTTTCCAGGGGGACAGGTTGACAGGCAGCAGCTATGGGCTGATTTACTGGACATTCTGGACATATCTGTACAGTTGTGGGGTATGATTTTGCATAGAGCCTACTACCACTCCCAGGATGTGAACCATGGATGTGTGTGCAAAAAAATAAAAGAGTGTATGTCACAGTTGAGTGTGCTATTTGGATTTTGTTGTCTGTCTTTTCAGTGTTTTCTGTCTAAGTGTCTCTCAGTTGTACTATTTGACCTCTTGGGATTACAACAGTCATATACAGACATTCCTACACATTTTATTTATGTAGCACAGTGTGGGCAACAGTGCTTACTATAACAGCTCTATTAAGTGATTGCAACTCTACATTACCATATGTTACCAGAGTGAACACATGCAGTCCAGCAGTTAGACCTTTATTGTCAGGCTATTATGCTTTTATTTACATGCAACCTATATGAGACTCTTCCTGCCCTATTCTCTGGTGTATGCAGTACATGCCTTAAACAATACAGGTTTTATACATATTTATTTTCTATGACAGTAAATGCAAGAGTATTACTAACCTGCCTGGCGTTGCAACCACTGCAGTCTACAGCCATGGGCTTCCTGGTTCGCAGCCCTCTCACCTGCTGCTGTGAAAGACATAAGAGGAATATTTAGACATACCTATCCATCATATACATGAGCTGGAAATTATTAAACAGGTAGTGGACTGATACTTTTAAACAGCTGGGACCTCCCCTGTCCTCCTAGCCTCTTGGATCCACTGATCCAAGAGATCCCCTTTCTCTATTTCAGGTCACCATAGTGATGCCTGACCTGCTCATCAGTTCGGGGTACGCCAGTGGCACTGGTGAGGTCATGGGCGAGATAGTCCCAGGCTTCCTCTTTGTATTGGGAGCCGCTGATACTGGCCCTGCAGCAGTCTCTGGTCATGGTCTTTTACAAGGAGTCCTGCCATGACTCTGGACTCCTGGATGCCCCAGAGCTGCGCCTGAAAGTGCACACCCTCTGCCATTCCAGACATAGTGCCTACAAGGGGAAGCTACACCCAGTTATGAGATGTATTCCCACCTGCTGGGTTTAAATAGGGCCAGTTTCCCACACTTTTCCATAATTGGATGGTTTTGAAAATGCTAAGCTATGGGTAAACCTGCTTACCTAAGGTTGGCATTGCTTAAAGGAGTATACCAATTGACAGACTGAGTTAGCTGGCCTACACATTGCTTATGCCTAATTAGCTGGGCTGTACAATGCTTACCATTGCTTAATATTTAATTTGCATTATATTTGCATGTTGACATTCATTTATTATTCATTACATGTTATATATGTGTTTGGTATCCATGATTCATGTGTACATACACTGTAAGGGATCCTTGTGTTTATTAGGGGATTTCAACACTTTATTACAATGAAACCTCACATCTGGGCTTAATGCAGTACTCCAGTTCACACATGTATGTCCTGTAGTAGGTTATATAATATAAAACTGTATATAGACTCCTTTCACATGTTCAGTTTGTATTTCATATAGTGAGGATCTGTTTGGTGATACCTCGATCTTTTGTATTGCTGTGATGGCTTAGTGGTTAACTACTGTGACTATAGTGTACAGGGTCCTGGGTTCAAGACCTGTAAAGATTGTTTATTTTTTTTTTCTGGCCAGAACAGCGGCTGATACATACAGAGTGGTTAAGGCACTTTTAAGCAATTGTAAGTGGGTTCGTGTGGGTTTGCATGAAGGTAAGCAATGCTAACCTCCAGTTAACATGCTTACAGAGAGTTAGCTTCAATATTGCTTAGCTTGTGTGTGCATTGCTTACCCCCATGCAAATGGGCTTAAACTCAATTAATACTGCCAAAATATGCTTACTCCTGCTTACTACTGCTTAAATATGCTTACTCTTGCTTACTAGTGCTTACTCCTGCTTACCACTGCACTAATTTAGACAGTAATGTCTAATGGTTTTTAGGAAGGTGGTGGATTTGGAAACTGTATGGATTTATCATTCATTACACATTTTACCTTCCATTTGTATCCCTGAGTCCTGTGTACATATACTGTATGGGGCACTGTGATTATCTGTGACTTTACAACATTGTGACAATGACACCTCACATCTGCATTTAATGCAGTACTCCAGTTCACAAATATATGTTATGTCATAGGTTCTGTAACAAAATAAATTGATCATAAAGTGATTTGACATGGAAAATGGATTGTACTGGAGTGGGACTCAAAACGAGAATGACTGCTCGTAAGGCGAATGCTCTGCCCACTACACAGATGGAGCAGAGAAGCTAGAAAAATAAAACATTGTAAGACAGTGCAATTAAAATATAAGCTTCCTAACTTTGATATATCACCTTTGACTTCTGTACCAGCCCAACAACATTAAATAGTAAAACACCATTAGTGACAACTTCAAGGGAAAAACATTTTATGTATAGTTATACCATAAAGACATATAACAAGCTACTTGCTTTACATCCTTCTTCTGGTTTCCATCACCCATTGCCTTCACTCTTCCTTGCTTTTTAATGTTTTTTTCTCTGTCTCTTTTCTCTCTATTCCCTCCTTTTAAACTTTAACAGCTTAGTAGGCAAATATATTCCTTGATGATACACCATCAAAGGAATGGAGTAGCCATGCATGCAAAAGTGGCTCCCATGTTTGTTAATGTGGTGATGGCTAACTGGGAGGTGAACACCTTATATAAAGACCCAGGATTTAAAATTATGGCCTTTTATAAATAGTTTATTGATTACCTGATGTTTATTTGGAGAAATGACTTGGAAGCAATTGATGCTTTTATATCTGATTTAAATAATAGTACTAATTTTTAACCATTAAATGTGAGTGAAAGAGGCTTGATCGTGAATTATTTAGGTATAAATTTAACTTTGGATAGTGCACATAGGCACTTTCATAGCAAGCAATATCTCCAGACTAATTTGAAAGCAGCTATTTGCATTCAGAAATTATGCATTCTAGTTTTATGAAAAATAATTTTATTATAGGACTGTTAGGGAAATCCTCTAAGTTAACTTTGCAAGATAAAAATTTTATTCTGCTGTTAAGTTGGTTGCATCATTACTTATAGATGAGGTTATTCTGTCCTATTAATAGCTAAGATAGCTAAATAAGTCATGTATAATAGGTATATTGAATTCCAACCCATATTAAGGTTTGGACAGGTTAATAATAATAATAATAAAATTAATAATAATAACAGTAATACACATGAAAGTAATATTTGTACTATTTTTCGATACCTTTCAGTGTAGATAATTAAAAAACTGTTTAAGCTATCAGGTCTAACTTGAAAGTTATAATGGCAATGGTGATTGAGCAAGTATTACTGGCAATTCGAACACAAGGAAAAAAGAAGAATCTCCCAGAACCAAAATGTTCAAGTAGCTTTTATTGTGCATTTGTAATAAAACCTAATTGAATGATTTGGTTCTGGGGCATTTGTAATAAAAGCTACTTGAACATATTGGTTCTAGGAGATTCTTCTTTTGTGCTTTGTGCTCATATTGCTTAATCTCATCAAATTTATTGCCTTGCAGTATTTTTTGTGGTTTTATCATTGGCAATTCCCTTCATTTTACATATAATAGTGAAATCTGAAGGATATATTAGGACAACATGGGGTGCCAAAAATAAATTGATAGGCACAAAAAGTGGGTATCTCCATGCTTTAATTATAAATGGTGCAGATATTTAGATGTGGGTAGTATTGTTTCTTTACCCCTTTTAAGTTTTAATGCTTACGTCAGAAATTATTGCAATTACTAAAGTGGTATGGCTGTTTGCTTTGTGCACTGTCTAATTTTCAATATTGGTAAACAAAACAAATAAAAAATAAAAAGAATATGTGAAATATATAACATATTTTAGCAAAAAAAAAAGATGCTAATAATGCTTTAGCTAAACACAGTTTGATGTGTAATAACTTATGTATGTTTATTTTCAATATATTGGATCATGCAATCATTACCTTAAGGGGAGGGAGCAGCAACACATATTTGGACATTTAAAATTTATGTTGGCAGTTGTTTATAAAACATATCTTTTTTTCCAGGCATCAATGAGCATGTTAATATTAAGTGTTATTTGAAATATTTACCAGCTAGATACTATTTTTAAATGTATGGGTTTAACACATTTTTGTATTTACCATATCAGAGTCATGTATTGTATGTTATATGACTGGCTATACAAATGTTTTGCTTAATTTAATGAGATTGTTCTGATGAAGTTCTGTGGATTTTAAAATTAAAGAGCTAAGCAAAATTGAGATTAAAATTAAATGGAAATATTCATCCAGTTTGGGTGGTGTGTGTGTGTGTGTGTGTGTGTGTGTGTGTGTGTGTGTGTGTGTGTGTGTGTGTGTGTGTTTCAACTTTATTTGTTATTATCTTTTCTCCATATCAATCAAGTTTGATGAAATTATAAATTAATTTTATAAAGCACTAATTTACAAACAATGGTAACAGCATTAAACATATTGTCAGTATTAACAGACTAAATAATATCCAGAAACTACACTGTCAAAATAAATATCTAAAACAAATGTGATGTTGCATTTATAAATAAGACTCATATAACTCAAGAATATAGAGATAGATTTGTTATAACCAAATGTGAAGTGTTAGCTGAATCTTATTATAAATCCAAATGATGAGATTGATTGATACTGTGGAAAAGATGTAATAATGCTAAATATCAACTTTACATATAGTGATACATGTGAAATATTTTATATGGTAGCTTATGAACACCATAATAGAATATATACAATTGCAAATGCTTATTGGATACTTGATCTTGGTTCTAAATATGAAAGAAAACATATGGATATTTTACTGGGTCATATGAAATGAAATGTAATTTTGGGAAGAAATAATTTGTAAATGTGTACAAAGTATGACACAAGTGCAATAAAATCCCTTAGAATCTCTGCAATAACTATAGTTTTAAAAAATTGAATTGAATAATTAAATTAAATTAATATATTTGAACAGAAGTAAACAAGAGAACTCTTTAAAATTCACTCATTAATAATATGTATTTAGTGCTCTTACTGCAATAGGTAGACTGTGCATACATATATATGGGTCTTATTTCATTTATCAAATTTATGTTTCTCTGCTCTTCCCCCTTACCAACCTGCAAGCAATCCTCAAAGCTAAACTGGCATCCTGTTACAATAAAATCACCAAATTTGCTACCAGCTCTAAGTCCTCTTCCCACCAAGGTGACTCCTTACGCTTCCTTAATGAGCTAAAACTCCCTATCTACCCTACATTCAACTCTCCACTGTCCATAAAATCATTTTCAGACTTTCTGTATGCCCTTCCCTATCCTTGGTCCTTACGATGCATCTTCCTGACCGAACCCTCAGATCTAATAACAAAAATCTCCTTGAAGTACACAAACCTTCAC
>NC_056728.1:1036699845-1036772345 GCF_019279795.1 Protopterus annectens
ATAGATAAATAGATAGATAGATAGATAGATAGATATAGATTGATACATATGAATAGATAGAACTAGAAATATAAATATTTGTACATAGACCTAAATGAGAAGGATAGTAGCTTTAGAAAGATAGCATGACCCACATCAGGTTATAATTCTTTAACATTTACATTAACAATAAATATGTAATACTAAAAGGGAAGAATTTAAAAAAATGGTTCTGTAAAGAAATGTTTTATCGAATTTAATGACATAAAAGGCATTAGTAGAAATACACTCTGTGATATCTTAAAATCATATATATGTATGGGAACATTACACCATGTATATGAAACAAAAACAGGCAAAGGCACATTGAGTGAAAGACATACAAAAAGAAGTAAATCCATCCATTCATCCATACCCCTTTTTCCCAGTTTTATGCATGGGACTGGGTATTACATCAACAGTGACTATGATCTAGAACTAGTGTTCACACTATCAGGTGGCTAGCCTTGCAACAGTTGTTTTTCCATATCATACTCATATGGATTCACAACTACAGTTGCAAAAAAGTGCAAAAAAGAAAAATATTTTTAATCATAGTGAAAACTATAGATAAGAAATATAAACAAGTACTTGATCATAAAAAGGAAATAATATTGGAAAAATTTTAAATTGCATCATGTAATTTTAATCCCAGATGATTATATACATTGACCAATAGGTCAAAATATTAAAGAAATGTAATCAGATTTGTAGTATTAAGTGTTTAAAAAGAAATAGAAACAAAGCAGACATAGAAGATATGATTAAGGAGTTTAGACAATATTATGAACAAATCAATGAAAAAAAATGACATGCAGTCAGAAAATAAAAATACAATATTTTTGTGTAATATATACATATATATATATATATATATATATATATATATATATATATATATATATATATATATATATATATATATATACCTATTAATAAAACAGATTAGTGGAGCAGAAGAAAAGCAACAAACAAATAAATTAAAAAATATATATATTTCTAGGGATGGATGGATTAATTTTAGAAGTTTCTACTTTATTCCAACTAAAGTTGTGCAAGTAATAAATGAATATACTAATTTTCAAGGTAAAATAATTTTTTCACATTGTGTGTGTGTGTGTGTGTGTGTGTGTATATATATATATATATATATATATATATATATATATATGTGTGTGTGTATGTATTTACAATAACACCAATATTAAAAACTGATAAAGGCTAAATAGAAATGCTCTCTGTTCACTATGCATCTTATCATCTAATCACACTGATAAATGCTGATTAAAAGACATTACCTGGGATTCAGCAAGCAGCTGTGCAGGAATAAGGGACCGTTTCTGCTCAGCACGGCAGCGCACCATGCATATGTATGAAGGCGAGCTGCTGTGCTGTAAAATGGAAACTGTTCCATGTACGAACACAGTGGGTGTGTCTGAGAGCAGAACTCTCACAGTATACCTACCCCCTGCACTCCAGAATTGCCTTTCGGCAATTTAAAATGAGTGAGAATGTTCGTAACACCTCAATCCATCAGGATAACAAATCTTGTCAAAGCCATAAGGCACAATCGTTCCTACCAAGACAAAATGTTTTTAGAATAACACAGTTAGCATAGGCACATAGCGCACACCGCCCAACCCATCAGAGTAAGGAATGTGGACAAAGTCAAAAGGGACAATCATCCCACAAAGCAGAAAGTTGATAAAATAACAGGTCCAGCATTAGCATTGATATTCTGAAGGGTACAAATAAAATAACACAACAAATATTTTTTTTTAAAACATGCAATAAAGTTTAAACATAGCTCTGAGGGTGTCCCCATTGCTTAGCTATGCTTATTCCAGTTTAAACAGCACAAGAAGTTAAATAGGAAGAGATATCCAGCATAGGCAGTATTGCAGTAGTGTAGTGGTTAGAGCATATGATTTGTAAGCAGCTAGTCCTGGTTTAATCTCCTCTGTAACCAATTTGCATTTTACATGTGAAAGCAAATCATAAACTTTTTTTATAATTAGCTACTAAATAACATATATTTGTTAACCAGAGTACTGTAGTAGGTCCAGATGTGAGGTGTCAGTTTAATAAAGTTGTGAAACCCCCATATAAACACAAGTGCCCCACACAGTATAGTCACACATGAATGAATGTAATGAAAGCTCATTGGTGGTGTCAGGGACAGTAAACAAATTGATAATATCTAATGAATGATGAATCAATCCCATACAGCAGATAGTCTATAAAATAAAAATGAAGCAATGCTAAGTATTGTACAGCTCTGCTTACCAGGTGTAAGCATTGTGAAAATAAGACTGCTAAGCAATGAGTAGCCCAGCTAAGTGGATTTGCCCATTGATAAACAGTGCTGAACCTGCCCCTTTAAGCACGGACAACCTTAGCTAAGCAGGTTTGCCCGCAGCTTAGCTTAGCTCAGCATATTCAAAAACATCCAATCACGGCAAAGGTGGGACATCAGCCATATTTAAACCCCACAGGTGGGAATACAGCTCATAACTGGTTGCAGCTTTCCACTGTAGGCAGTATGGCAGAAGTTGGTGAGGGCAAGCACTTCCATGCACAGTGCTGGGGCATAGAGGTGTCCAAGGTCATGGTAGGACTCCTGGAACAAAACTATGATGAGAGACTGCTGCAGGGTCAGTACCAAGGCTCCCAATATAAAGTGGAAGCCTGGGGCCATCTTGCCCATGATCACCAGTGCCACTGGTATCCCTCAGGCTGGTGGGCAGGTCCGGCACCACTATGCCGACTTGAAGTGGAGAAAGAAGGAGCTCTTGGATGAGTGGGTCCAAGAAGAAAGGCAGAGGGGTGATGTCCCAGCAGTGTGTGAGTAGTCATTCCAATAACTGTTTACTAATATCCAGCCTGTGTATATAATGGATAGGTATGCCTATATATTTCTCTAGTTCCCTTACAGCTGCAGCAGAGCGGGCTGTGAATCAGCAAGCCAATGCTAGTAGGTTGCAAAGGCTGTGTCACGAGGCTAGTGAGTAACAATCCTTCTTGTAGTAGTCATACCAAATAAATATAATGTAGTAGAAAGTCACCTGGCAGTATAAAAACTGTGTATGGGTTGTACTAAATAAACCAGACAATATGACAGTAATAGTCCCATATAGGTCACATTTAAATAAAACTGTAACTGCCTGGCAATAAAGCTCTAAACCCTGGTCTGGTTGTGTTTACTCTGGTATTGTATGGCATTTATTGTTGCATTCTCTGAATAGTAATGTTGTGTTAACCACTGTTACCCACACTGTGCTACATAAAAAAATGTCTAAGAATGTCTGTATAAGATTCTTGTAAGTACAAGATCAGATTGTACAACCAAGAAAGACTTAGACAGAAAACACTGAAGAGATAAACTGCAATATCCAAATAGCACACTCTGATGAAACTTAAATTATTATATTTTTAGTAGACACAACCATGGTTCGAATCCTGGAAGTACTAGTAGTAAGCTGTATGCATAACCATACCTTTCAACTGTACAGATTTTTGTAGAATGTCCAGATAATTGGCTCATATTTTCTGCCTGCTCTTCTATCCCCCTAGCAAATCAGTGGAATGATCTCAGAATTGTAGTTACTAAATAATGACATACATTTGATTTTCAGACCACAAAATTTTCAGAAAATGTATATTAAAACAAATCCTGTCACTCTAGCAACTCTCCAAGTTTATGAGAGCAATATTCAAAATATGTCCCTATTTGTACACCTATGTTGTCAAGATTTGTCCAGAGTGTGTGCATTAAGAGATTGAGAGGTATGCGCATAATATTAACTCGGAATCTGGGCATATGTGTAGAAACAGTCAGATAGTGTTAACAAACATTCCCTCCACAGGTCTACCAGGTAAGAGATGTAGAATGTAGCTATAAGACAGTTGAAGTATACAGTGTGTACAAACATACCACTGCCCAAACCAAGGCCATAGGGTATTGTAATAATACCCATAGAGTAATGATTAGAGCAATAATCATTAAAGTTGTGAGTACTCCAAGGATATATAAGTTGTTAATTGACATCTATCTCCCCCCTCACCATATCTGCAACAATAATCTAAACACAGAAATCAATTGGTATGTTTACACCAAACCTACTGTTGGGACATATGTCCTATTGTTCAAAAATATTGAAATCTGTTTCTATTAATGTTTCATGTTGAAAGAGTATCATTGGTGGATTGTTGCTATCAATGTAACCTGCATGCCGTTGTGATGGCCAGTGCGTTACATGTATGCATGTGTTCTGTTTGCTATGCAACTGTTCCAAATCTGGTGTTTTGGGTTAATGGGAATATCTATGCATGCTGTTAAAACTAATCCAGGATTGTGTTGACTATTACTAGCCCACATATGTTTTAGAACTGCAACACCATAGCACATTTGGGAAGGCTGGTCCCAGTAGACCCACCTCTCCCACCTTATCTGGCCAAGGCACCGGGTCCCAGCACATCTGAGACCTACCCCAGAACCTCCTCATCTGCTGGTCCTGCACCACCTTTGGGTGGAACCACCTCAGGGGATGGGGCCTGTTGCCCCCCTGGAAGCAGGCATGGACAGGATCCTGTCACCCAAAGTCAGGTCCAGAGATTGGTGCATAGCAAGCTCCGAAGGGAATTTGGAGATCTGCTACACCAGCTTGAGGGGTGTGTGGCACATTTAGAGGGTCAGCCTGTCCCTCCTGCTGAGCCCCGAAGGTGTAGTGGTGACTGCCCATGTGTGGGGACCTCAGTCCCACTGTTTCCATTTGGGGGCTCATGGGCTTCCGATTTCCAAACTCCCCTCCCTGTCCAAGGTGTGTACCCCCAACATGTGTCATATACCACCCCTGTATGCTGTCTTGTCTGTCTTCCTACCCAACCTACTTCCCCAAATATGCCTACTATCCTTTCCCAGCATCCTACTCTCACCTTAAAAAAGGGCAAGCTGTTCCCAAAAAAAAAAATGTTGCCCCATACATAGCTGTCCGTTCCACACATGTGTCTACTGGACACATGTAATCTGGTCTAATTGACTTCACAACACATTATTGTTGTCCTCACCCTTCTATCAGGGGTTTGAGTGTTCAAATCTACCTCCAAATTCAGTATATATGCACAGCTATCACTGTAGAAGAAATGGACAGCCTTCCCTACACGCTTTGTGCACATCCCTAGCTACTTTCCCTATTGTCTTTCCCTCTTTGTGCCCCCTTTTTCACCACTTTCCTATCACCCCTTTTTTCTTTTCTTTTAAAGAAATGAACACGGTGGTAAGCAGGAGTAAGCACTTTTAAGCAGTAGTAAGTGGGTTTAAGCCTGTTTGCATGGTGCTAAGCAGGGCCTACACAGATTAAGCACTTTCAGGCTAACTGTCTGTATGTATCTTTATCCAGAAGTTAGCATTGCTTACCGCCATGCAAACCCATGCAAACCCACTTACAACTGCTTAAAAGTGCCTTAATCACTCTGTATCCAACAGCCCTTGTTCTGCCCAGCAACAAAATAACCAGCACTTGCAAGTCTTGAACCCAGGACCCTGCACAACATAAGCACAATAAGTTACCAGTAAGCCATCTAAGCTGCAAGATGTTGGGATGATTTCTCTAACATATCATGCAGAACAGTCAGTCTACCATAGAGAATGTACAATGTGGAAGTACTAAACATTCTAATGATACATATACACACACACACACACACACACACACACACACACACACACACACACACACACATATATACATACACACACACATATATATATATATATATATATATATATATATATATAGATACACACATATACATATATATATATATATATATGTATATATATACACTTATAAATATATAAATACTTATATATATATATATATATATATATATATATATATATATATACATATATATATATATATATATATATATATATATATATATATATATATATATACATATATATATATATATATATATATATATATATGAGTATATATAGAGGGTGCACACCATATCAAACAGCCATTATTTCTACAGTTGCCACCTTTACAAATGGCCAGTGTCTGATTCTGATTTTTTCCTACAAATGAGAATTATTGCATGAAACATATACCCACACACAATGCAAAGGACAGGACATCACACACAGTTACACAGGGCCATATTTTAAATATTGCTGTATGCACTTTGAACGTTGCTGGTGTTACAGGATTGGTTGCAACATACCTTTACTCAGGAATATGAAGTCAGAAATATAAATGGATGTTGCCATGTACTGATAGCAATCAACGGAGAGAATGCCGCTGATATGTTAGGGACAAGCCTTGTGTGGGAAACAGATAAAACATAAAGCCAGTCCTCTGGCCATCATGTGGATAGGTCCACAGTTGAGAGCTATGAAGACAGACTGTATTCCATGCAAAATTATCATGTACACACAAAACCTGTAAAATTAGCAGTATTCCATGCATATAACAGCAATACTCACACACTGTACCTAGGTATGGAACCTCAAGCAAACATGCAGTTGGCCTGTGTCCACAAGTCCTGTTGTAAGAGGTATTGCTACCTGCTGTGTATAACACCACTGCCCACACACAGGAAGGATGTTTTCCATACAGAAAAGGTAAAGGGACAACGCCCACATGATGTATTCATTTATAGTAGTGGGTTGTTATGACACTGGCTATTGGAAGAACTACACAGCTGCCTGCATGCAATTAGCAAGTGGGGAACATCAATTGGTGCAGTGGCCATCACCTGATCATGAGCATCACCTACAAAATCCATGCTGCAAATTACTCAAACCAGCTTGATCCCTGTTGTGGAGAGAGAGAGAGAGAAAGAGATAGAGAGAGAAATAAAAAAAAGGAAAAACAAAAATAATACTAAAAAAAACAAAAAAACAAAGAAAGAAGACCAACTGGAACACAGAAGAAAGCATAATAATAACACAGGTATATGAAACATGTCAGCATGTAATTGAATGTAGTACTTGGTCTGTAATAATGGCACAGATGATTTTGAAAGATATATATGTGCCATCAAGACTTGCTGTGATGATGTCCTGCTGAAGATCTGCTATGGACATAGCATCTGGCCCTGTGGGCAGTAGGACATACCTGTCAACTGTGCAGATTTGCACAGAATGTCAAGATTTAAGCCATCATAGAGTTTGTTCTGTTTCTCCAAACATCTATATAAGTCTGACAACTAGCTGAAGTTGGAAGTAATGAAGTCATGACAGACACATGATTTCAAACCCCACCACCTTCAGAACAGTCATGGTAATGTGAAATGTATCACGCACAAACGTCATAGGTTTGTAATAGACATTTATACGGTCTGTCCCTATATAACCCCCCTAATGTTAGGCTTTGTCCACATGTGATGCTCTATTTTGTAGCAAGGCAGAACAGTTCAGCTGTGGAGGAAGGAGGTTCAGAGTGTGGATCTGATGTACGAATGCACTCTGTCTCTCTCTCTCTCTCTCTATATATATATATATATATATATATATATATATATATGTATATATATATATATATATAGAGAGAGAGAGAGAGAGAGAGAGAGAGAGAGACATGTATGTCTATATATATATATATATATATATATATATATATATATATATATATATATATATATATCAAGAGAATATAAATACCTCACAACAGTTAGCTGCACAAAACCAAAACAGTCAACAGGTAAAAAAAAATTCAGGTCATTCTGTGTATAGTTGGATTTTTTATAGTTTTTATGTATCTTGTTCATACACATGTTTTTTATGATGGATGTTTTTTACTGTGGATGTCTTTTTAAATAGCTCTCTTCCGGAGCACATTTACTACTTTTTGACATATCACATAATTAATTTTTGTTAATTGATGGAGTATTTAAACCTGTGTTTTTTTGTTGTTTTGTGATCTGAAGAAGCAATTGCTTAAAGTGTGAAAGTGCTCATCTTTTTTATTAAACTTTTTGACTACATTATATTTGGAATTTCATCTTTTATCAGCCGTGGAGCTGCAGTTTGCTTGTTTTTTACCTGTTGACTGTTTTGGTTCTGTGCAGCTAACCATTGTGAGGTATTTATATTCTCTTGACTTGTTGCTATTTTGTACCTCACAAGGACATGGCTGAAGGAAATGCTACTGTGAATATGTTACCTATGAGACGTACTAGTGAGAGACTTATCAATTTTATGTGCTTGGACAATAATCCTTTATTGGATACTGATTTCCAAATAGATATTGCTTCTGAAAATGAGACTCAATGTGAAAAAATGAAGATTCGGAGCATAATGAAGCAGATGGAGAATGACTTTTACCAACTGAAGAGACTCCAATGTCAGAGGCTCCATTTTTGAAGCATGCATAACATTGAAGGTAATACCAAGAGGGTTACGGGTATTTAATATGCCTACCTATGGTGACACTTATGCTGAGCTGCTTGCAAAATGGCAGCAGATCAACTTAGCTACCAGTTTCAGATATATACAGCTTTTGATAGACTTTTTTACACCTATTGAGCATTCCTTGATTAATAAAATACAATCACTGCAAACTGAGTTATTTAAAGAGGGTGGTGATCTTTTTGCTGATATACATTGCAGTGAACTCATTGATTATTGTCTTATGAACAGCATTTACTTACAACTAAAAAGAAAAAAAACTTCAGCGTGACATCCATGATTTCAGCAACAATTGAGTTTTCACTTGGCCCAGAGAACCAGTTGTGATGTGTAACATGGGTTCAGGCACCTAGGCAGCAAGACATTTCCCTGTGGTACATTTGACTGGAGACACATGACTGAAGTGACATCCAGCTGCAGAGAAATATGGCTATTTACAAATTCCATGTGGGCAAAGAAAAGCACACACTGCCATGCTCACAGCTTTAATAACAAAATGAACAGGGGGAAAACAATGTCCATGGTCCACAAGGGAACATGAGACAGCAGGCAATATGGCAGGCTGGCCAGAAGGCATGTCAGTACTAGTAACAATGCAGTGCACAATGGGCAATGCCTTTATAATTGGAGTGTGTGAACCACTAACCCCTTCACAGTGTCTGGGAAACATTACCTAAAATGCATACTGGAGCATAGATATGACTACAGTAGCCTGCAGGATTTCCTCCATGCTGTAGTACACTTCTGCATGTTGTAGTTACATAAGTATGTACTGTACATTGAGCGCAACACTCATTACTCCTTCTGCCACAATGCATTTGGTTATTACAGCTGTGAGCATGGCAGTGTGTGCTTCTTTTTGCCAACAGGGAATTTTCAAACAGCCATATTTCTCTGCAGCTGAATGTCACTTCAGCCATGTGTCCCCAGTCAAATGTACCACAGGGGAAATGTCTTGCAGCCTAGGTGCCTGAACTCGCTTAACACACCCAGGGTGAATGAGTTGAATGAGAATCTTGTTACCATAGTTACACCTACAACGGAACACCAGAAAGAAGTTCTGCCCTCTATTCAGAGTGCTCCAACACATTCAATGTACAGTACGCTGCTTACAGATGAGGCTCTTGCCATTCCAGTACAGCAACCTGCAGATAGAGCTCGAGAAATGGAGCCTGTTGTTAGAAGTAAAGCAGGCTCCGTGGTAAGTGAACAATTTTTTTCATGTCTACCTCTCCCTTCCAAGAGGCACGGGACAAAGTTGGTCGAGAGTACTTCAAAAGGAAATGGGGTAAAAAGGAAGCAACATTTCCAAGACAGCAATTATACCCTGAAAAGGATGTGGAACATGAACAATGCAACTTAGTATGGAACATTTCGGATCAAATACTTATGGAATTTGAATATAAGGTACTGAACAGAGGTTTGTCATTCATTCCTGCCCAAATGGCTGATTTACCTGAAACTTTATTAGACTTTAGACTCTTTATATGTAATTTGTCTTTGAAAGTCATTTTTAAAGATCAAGAATTTACTGATGCCACTTGTCTTTTTAAAAAACCTAGTGCTTTCATACCTGCAACTAACCCTGCTTTTGAAATTTTTCTCAAATTGTGTGAAGAAGATGTCTATAACTATTTTTTTGGTAAGAGAAAATGTAATACGTTTGTGAATCTTTCTGTTGATGAAAAATTGGCTCTCAGTAATTTACATAATGACAATACTATTATTCACCCAGTCGATAAAGGTGGGTCAATAGTTATTATGAATAGGGCCTACTCTTTTGATACTATTAGGGACATGTTGATTGATTCTAACACTTATAAGAAAATTGATGTGGTTGCAATAGAAACAATGAAATCAAGAGTGCAGAGAGCACTTATGGAAACACTGAGGATGGGTATCATTTCCAAGGAAATGTTTCAATATTTTATTATTGAACAACCACTAGTTGCATATTTACATGGGTTACCTAAAGTGCACAAGGACCCACAACCCCCTAAATCTAGACCTATTATTTTGGGCACTGGCTGGTTAACAGAATCTTTTTCCATCTATATTGAAAAACAATTATGACCTATATTAGACAAATATGACTTAGTATTAAAAGACAGCAATCAAGGATCAGCTCTGAGCCCTTTCTTATTTGCAATGGTGATGGACAGGTTGGCAGACAAGATCAGACAGGAGTCCCCATGGACTATGATGTTTACAGATGACATTGTGATCTGTAGTGAGAGTAGGGAACAGGTGGAGAATACCCTGGAGAGGTGAAGATATGCTCTAGAAAGAAGAGGAATGAAGGTCAGCAGGACTAAAACAGAATATGTGTGTGTGAATGAGAGGGGGATAGAGGAATGGTGAGGATGCAGGGAGTAGAGGTGGTGAAGGTGGATGAGTTTAAGTACGTGGGATCAACAGTTCAGAGTAATGGTGAGTATGGAAGAGAGGTGAAGAAGAGAGTACAGGCAGGATGGAGTGGGTGGAGAAGAGTGTCAGGAGTGATTTGTGATAGATGAGTACCGGTAAGAGTGAAAGGGAAGGTCTACAAGAGGGTAGTGAGACCAGCTATGTTATATGGGTTGGAGACAGTGGCATTGACAAAAAGGCAGGAGTCAGAGCTTGACATGGCAGAGTTGAATATGTTAAGATTTGCACTGGGTGTGATGAGGATGGACAGGATTAGGAATAAGTATATTAGAGGGTCAGCCCAGGTTGGAAGGTTTGGAGACAAAGTCAGAGAGGCAAGCTTACATTGGTTTGGACGTGCTGAGGAGGGATGCAGAGTATATTGGGAAAAAAGTGCTAAGGATGAAGCTGCCAGGTAACAGGAAAAGAGGAAGGCCTAAGATAAGGTTTATGGATGTGGTGAGAGAAGACATGCAGGTGGTTGGTGTGACAGAGCAAGATGCAGAGGACAGGAGGAAATGGAAAAAGTTGATCTGCTGTAGCAACCCCTAACGGGAGCAGCCAAAAGAAGAAGAAGAAGATTAAAAGGCAGCAAACAATTTCTTGAACAGCTCTATATGTATTTGAATTCTGAGTTCTGTGGATTTTGATTTTTTTGTTACCATGGAGGTTGTATCTCTATTCACCATGATTCCCATTTCTGAGGAGATAGAAATGATAAAAGCATTTTTTTTAAGAAATAGTGAATATAGTGCACAACACCTTGATCTTATATGTTTTTTTTTTTTACTAAAAATGACTCTAGAACACAATGTGTTTATTTTTAAGCACCATTATTATTTGCAATTGGCTGGTGTAGCTATGGGCACTTCTTGTGCCAATAGCTAGGCCAACCTTGTAATGGCAGAATGGGAATCTCAATTTATTAAATATCTAATAGGGAAGAATATAGCATTCTTTCATCATTTTGTAGATGATCTTTTCCTTTTATGGAAAGGAACTGTGGCAGAACTTTTACAGTTCTTTGATTATGTGAACATGAGTCAGTTTTCTGAAGTTTACTTTTGAATACTCTTCTGAGTTTTCATTTATTTGGAAGTACAAATTAAGAGAGATAAAGAAGATGGCAGCATTTCTATAAATGGTTATAGGAAAGAATGTTATATACCCTCTTACCTGCACAGAGATAGTATGCATCCTGGACATATATTCCCTAATGTTATGAAAGGACAAATGTTACGTGCCTCAAGACTAACAGCTGATGATACAGATTTTGAAGAGAGCTTGGTAAAACTCACCAAAGATTTTGAGCATAGGGGTTATGATAGTACTAAGGTTCATAAAACGAGTGAAGCAATCAGGAAGGAGAGGAAGAATCTTGGTAAACCTTATTTTTCTTCACCCCAGAGAAGAAATGTTTCAAACCATAGATCTAGAGACAGAAAATGTTTTAATTTAACATACAGTAGTGAAGTCAATGTCTTTAAGAATATAGTTAGGAAACATCGGTATGTTTTGCAAATAGATGAAAATACAGCTGGAATTCTTGGAACTAAGCCCTCTTTTGTTTACAGGAATAAACAATTGTTAAGAAAACAGTTACGTTACCCTAAACATGAAGGGCAATATATGAACCACATACTGACAGGCACTAAGAGATGTGGTGCTTGTAATTTTTGTACTAGTATAAATGAAGATCCGAGATTTATACATCCTGACTCTGGGTATAAGTTCATGTTTAATGTTAAAGTAGATTGTAACGCCAAAAATCTAGTATGCTTATAGGTTCATAGGTTCATAGGTTCATACTAGGCTATCTGCCCAAGGGCATTTATAAGCCTAGCCCAGAGTTTTGTGGCTTTTGCCACCCCTTTAGTTTGGAGGATACTATGGCCATTATTTTGCTGTGCCTCTGTCAAGCAGTGACACTGAGATAATCCCTGGGGTATATCTGCGATCTCCCATCCATTGGTCAAGATTTCTCTTGAACAAAGCCAGCGAGGTGCTCTGCCTCACATGTACCGGGATTTTGTTCCACAGCATAGGGAGTCTCTGGGTGATGAATCTGTCCCTCCAGCACGTCCTATTAATAACCGTGTCAAGGTTTAAGTCTCCCGCCCTTGTAGTTCTGAGGGATCTAGATTTTTTGAGGTGAAGCATGTTCATCAATTCTGGGTTGGACATGGCCTTGTATGTCAGCACAGGTCACCTCTGAGCAGACGGTAAGCGACTGAAAAGAGCTGGAGTTCCTTCAGTCGGGCAGCATAGGACATATTTTTGAGACCCTTTATCCTTTTGGTGAGGAACTTTTGGGGCCTTTCCAGTTGCTGCAGGTGTCGTGTCAGATACATTCCGAATGGGGCATTGTACTCAATCATTGGTCTGATGAGTGATGAGTACAGGGGGACGATGACCTCCCTTGATCTAGATGTGAATCCCTTCATGATCAGGTGGGCAATGTAAAAGGTCTTCCTAACTACTTTGGCAACGTGAGTGTCAAACGAAAGGTTACTGTCAACCTGGGTCCCCAGATCCCTGATAACCTCTTCTGTGCTTAGTGGGTTGCCACCTATATGGTAGCTAGGGGTAACCTTGTTTTTCCCGAAGGGTATGACTATGCATTTTTTGGCGTTTAACTTTAGGCCATGGCTCTGGCACCAGTTATCCATTTCTATAAGACCCTTCTGAAGGATATCTGTGTCAGATGTGTTCTCAACTATGGCGCCCAGTTTGCAGTCATCTGCAAATTTTGTCAGCCATAATCCTCCTGTGTTTGCTTGTACTTCTGAAAAGTAGATGCCGAACAGGAGTGGGCCCAGGACTGAGCCCTGTGGGACACCACTTGTGACAGGCTTTGAGTCTGACATGGCGCCAGCAACTCTGACCCTGTGGGTTCTGTCACTTAGCCAGTTTGAAACCCATCTTGTGACGTATGGGTTTACATTTAAGCTGATGAGTTTTTCAATGATACCTGAGTGGGGTATTGTGTCAAAAGCCTTTGCCAGGTCAAGGTAGGCTGTGTGGACTGCCTTTCCCTCATCAATGGCCTTGATGACTGTTTCAAAAAAGTCAACCAAGTTTAAAAGGCATGATCTGCCTTTGACAAAGCCAAACTGGGTCGGATCCAAAGTCTGCAAGTCCCCTATGTCTTTATTTATGAGTTCCATTATGATCCTCTCCATAGCTTTGCAGATCAGGCTTGTCAAGCTGATGGGACGGTAATTTCCAGGGTCGGTGGAGGCACCGCCTTTGTGAAGTGGGACCACAGTTGCCGTACGCCACTCCTTAGGCACGTATCCTGAGGTGAGGCTAAGATTAAACAGCTGTCCTAACTGCGGGTTTAATTCCTCATTGAGTTTGTGGAGCACACAACCGGGGACACCATCTGGTCCCATGGATGCTGTGTTTTTTGCCTTGGAGAGAGCAGTTCTCACCTGAGCGTTAGAGATGTTTGGGGGGCTACAATCCTCTGGTATAGATATCTCACCTTTTGGGGGGAGGGGGGAGGAGTTTGCACTGAACCTGTCAGCCAGTATGTTGGCAATGTCTGTAGGTTCAGTAATTTTTACATCATTTTGAACTAATTCTGAGCATATCTGGGAGTTTCCTCCCAGGTTTCTAACATAGCTAAAGAAGGCCTTATGATTGTCTTTTGAGTCCTTAGCGACTTTTCTCTCAAAATTTGACTTGGATGATTTTATGAGAGATCTTAGTTTTTTACTTATAATGATCAAAGGTGTTTTCCCTTTTAAGGATTTTGCTCTATCTTGTAGTAGCTTCCTCCTTTTGTTGTAGAGCTTGTTTATGGCTGGGGTCCACCAGACTGGACGCTTGCCTTTGGTACAAAGAGTCTTTGTTTTGTTTGGGATTGCCTGATCCATGCAGTCCTGTAGGTGCTGGTAGAAGGCATTTGTAAGTGATTCAGCGGCTTGAATAATGGTTTCCGCAGGCTCGGGGGCCTTAAAAGAGACCACACCAGTCTTTAGAAGTGTGAAGTCGGCTTTTGAGAAGTTCTTCACTGTGGTCTTTTTTAATCTCAGGTGGGGGCGGGATGTGTACTTCCAGTGAGATTAGTTTATGGTCTGATCTCACCAGTGAGGGGTATACATCCGGTGTTGAACATTGTGACTCCATGTTCGTGATGATGAGATCTAGTATGTTTTCCTCTTGTGGGGATGGTGACTAGTTGTTCCATGGCATTTGAGTTTATGAACTCTAGGAACCTTTGGGCTAGAGTGTTGGGGCTTGAGTAGTGATCCCAGTCTATATTCGGGTAGTTGAAGTCACCTAGTATGATGGTGTTTGGAGGTACATTTATCCCCTCCAGTGTTTTCAGGAAAGCTATGTGAGGTTCCTGAGATTGAGAGGGTGGCCTGTAGCATGCTACAAATTGCAGAGCAGTCTTGCCTATGGTTAATTGCACCTGGATGGTCTCCGATGCATCGTGCGTTGCCACCAACCTTGAGGTGTGGGTGTCCTTGATGAATATAGACACCCCCCCTCCTTTCTTGGTGTTGTCCGGATTTTGGGGCCGGAACGCATGATATGAGGTAAAACCTGATAGTGCCGGTGTGCTCTCGGGAGCCTTGAACCAGGTTTCAGTCACAGCACAGACATCGATGTTCTCCATACTGAGAAGGGCCTCGAAAGTGCATCTTGAGGTTGAGACTTCTGGCATTGAGCAGCATTACCCTTAGTTTTTTTTCCTTTTTTGTGTTCTAGGGTGGTAGGTTTAGAATTTGAGCTTTGCCTAAAAAAGGCACTATGGGGTGGCAAGAGCCTTTGCCAATATCCGGAAGCCCAGGGGTGACAGGTGCAAGCCATCCCTTGCGAAGCAGCGTGGCTTGTCCAGCATGTCATCCCGGGCAGACAGACATTGGATCCCCTTTGAATGACACCAGAGTTTAAGCCAATTATTAAAGCTGATCATCTTGTCTCTGTATTGTGGCGTCATTCTTGGTGAAGGTAGGATACTGCTCAAGGTCAGGGTCATACCTGCCTGGGCTACATAATCAGAGAGCTCCTCTATGTATAAGTATATGACATGTAGAAAATTTTATGTTGGGAAGGCCAACAGACATTTCCGGGAATGGATAAGAGACCATTTATTTTGTATTAGTAAAAGATCAGAGTACAGTGCACTTGCTAAACATGTAGCACAGGAAGGGGATCAGCATAAATTTGCCTTTCAGGTATTGGAGGTCACCAGGACTGATATGAGACTAGGTGATATTATTAATAATACTGAACGCAATGAAACCAGATGGATTCTTAGACTAAGAGCACATAAAATCTCTGGTCTAAATGATGTAGTCCCCCTGAAACCAGAATTAAAGAACAGGAGTTTGAGAAAGTAATTTGTATAAAATTTATACTGCATTAGTTAATATAACATATAAATATATCTAGATTTTCAGGTCATTCAGTGTATAGTTGGAATTTTTAATAATTTTTATGTATCTTGTTCATACACATGTTTTTTATGAGGGACGTTTTTTACTGTGTTTGTCTTTTTAAATAGCTCTCTTCCTGAGCACATTTACTACATTTTTACATATCACATGATTAACTATTGTTAATTTATGGAGTATTTAAACCTGTGGTTTTTTTTTTGGTCTTTTTCATAGGTTCATAGGTTCATAGGTCTATACTAGGCTATCTGCCCTAAGGCATTTATAAGCCTAGCCCAAATTTTTGTGGCTTACGCCACCCCTTATATGAAAAAATACTGTGCCCATTAGTTTGTTGTGCCTCTGTCCAGCAGTGACACAGAGATGATTCCTGGGGTAAACCTACGATCTCCCATCCACAGGTCTAGATTTCTCTTGAACAGAGTCAGCGAGGTGCTCTGCCTCACATGGACTGGGATTTTATTCCACAGCATAGGGAGTCTCTGAGTGATAAATCTATCCCTCCAGCACGTCCTATTTATATCCGTGCTAAGGTTTAAGTCACTTGCTCTAGTGGTTTTGGTGGATTTGGATTTTTTGAGGTGGAGCATGTCCATTAATTCCGGGTTGGACATGGCCTTGTATGTCAGGCACATGTCACCTCTGAGCAGATGGTATGCGACTGAATAGAGCTGGAGTTTCTTCAATCTGGCAGCATATGACAGATTTTGGAGTCCCTTTATCCTTTGGTGAGGAACTTTTGGGGTCTCTCCAATTGCTGCAGATGTCGGGTGAGATACATCCCGAATGGGGCATTGTACTCGATCATTGGTCTGATAAGTGAAGAGTACAGGGGAACAATGACCTCACTAGATCTGGATGTGAATCCCTTCATGATCAGGTGGGCAATGTAGAAGGTCTTTCTAACCACTTTAGCAACGTGAGTGTCAAAAGAAAGGCCACTGTCAACCTGGGTCCCCAGGTCCCTGATAACCTCTTCTGTGCTTAGTGGATTGCCACCTATATGGTAGCTTGGGGTTACCTTGTTTTTCCCGAAGGGTATGACTATACATTTTTGGCGTTTAACTTCAGGCCATGGCTCTGGCACCAGCTATCTGTTTCCGTGAGTCCCTTCTGAAGGATATCCGTGTCCGATGCACTTTCCACTATGGCGCCCAGTTTGCAGTCGTCTGCAAACTTTGTCAGCCAAAGTCCTCCCATGTTGGCCTGTACTTCTGAGAAGTAGATGCCAAACAATAGGGGGCCAAGGACCGAGCCCTGTGGGACACCACTTGTGACCGGCTTGGAGTCTGACACAGCGCCAGCAACTCTAACCCTGTGAGTTCTGTCCTTAAGCCAGTTTGCAACCCATCTTGTGACATATGGGTTTACACTTAAGCCGGTAAGTTTTTCTACAATACCCGAGTGGGGTATTGTGTCGAAAGCCTTTGCAAGGTCAAGGTAGGCTGTATGGACTGCCTTTCCCTCATCAATGGCCTTGGTGACTGTTTCGAAGAAGTCGACCAAGTTCAAAAGGCATGATCTTCCCTTGACAAAGCCAAACTGGGTCGGGTCCAATGTCTGCAAGTCCCCTATATCTTTGTTTATTTATTTTTGTGATCTGAAGAAGCAATTGTTGAAATTGTGAAAGCACTCATCTTTTTTATTAAACTTTTTGACTACATTGAATTTGAAATTTCATCTTTTATCGGCCCTGGAACTTCGCCTTGCTTGTTTTTTACACACACACACACACACACACACACACACACACACACACACACACACACACACACACACACACACACACACACACACACAGACACACACACACACACGCACACACACACACACACACACACACACACACACACACACACACACACACACACATATATATATATATATATATATATATATATATATATATATAAATACAATTTTCCTACTGTTGAATGACTGTGCTCCATGATATATTTGAGAAAACATCACACATACCTACAGCTCTGATGGTGTACTGGTAAATTGCTGTGGATATGGTGTGTAGGGTTCTGGTTTCAAGACTTGCAATGGCTGATTATTTTGTTGCTGGGCAGAACAAGGGCTTTTGGATGCAGAGTGATTAAGGCACTTTTAAGCAGTTATAAGCGGGTGTGAAATGGACAGTTATGTATGATGCAAAATTCTTTAGGGGAACAGATTCCCCCCTTTTTTTAAGGTCAGAGTGGGATATTGGGTAAGGATAGTAGATATATTTGGGGAGTTAGGATGGGTCAAAAGACAGACAAAACAGATAAGACAGCATACAGGGGCGGTATATGACACGTGGGGGTAAACACATTGGACGGAGAGGGGTGTTTGGAAATCGGAAGCCCACGAGCCCCCAAATGGAAACAGTGGGACAGAGGACCCCATCCATGAGCAGTCACCACTGCACCTTCATGGCCCCAAAGGTGGCTGTGCTGGGGCTGAGCAGGAGGGGTAGGCTGACCCTCTAATTGTGCCACTAGGCCCTCAAGCTGGCATAGCAGATTTCCCAATTCTCTGCAGAGCTCCTTATGCATCAGAACCCAGACCTGACTTCAGGTGACAGGATCCTGTCCAGGTCCGCTCCCAATGGGGTGCCAAGCCCCATACCCTGAGGTGGTTCCACCCAAAGGTGGTGCAGGACCAGCAGTCAAGGAGGTCCTGTGGTGGGTTGCAGATGTGACTGGGTCTAGTGCCATGGCCAGATGAGGTGGGAGAGGTGGGTCCGCTGGGAACGGCCTTCCCAAACATGCTATGGTGTTGCAATTTTAGAACATATGTGGGTTAATAATAGTCAACACAATCCAGGATTAGTTATAACAGCATGCATAGATATTCCCATTAACCCAAAAACACCAGATTTGGAACAGATGCATAGCAAACAGAACACATGCACATATGGAACCACAGTGGCCATTACAACGGCATGCAAGTTACACTGATAGCAACAGGCCACCAGTGATAGTGTTTCAAAGTAGAACATGAATAAAAACACATTTCAATATTTATTGAACAATATATCCCAACAGTAGGTTTAGTATAAACATACCCATTGATTTGTGTGTTTAGATTATTGTTGCAGATATGGTGGGGGGGGGGGTAGATGTCAATCAACAACTTTTATATCCTTGCAGTATGAGGTCCTCTGACCTTTTTTCCTGTTTATGTCTTCCAGGTACAGTGTCCCAGGAACAGCTCCCTGCATATACACCCCAGGAAAATGATGTCATTATAAACGTCATCATACTACATCACGGAACCCTATTTGGACACAGGGCCCATGATGTGCAGGAGAGGACCTCCTTGTGGAACGAGCTCGTCCATAGGGTAAATGATGTTGGCCTGCATAACAGCAGTTACAAGCAGGTGCGGCATCAGTGCACTGATCTGATCCACCATGCCTGTCAGCATGCTGCTGAAGTTAGGAGGGACCAGCTAGCCACAGGTGGGGGTCATGCCATCCATCCCCCACTGACACATGCTGAGAAGCTCCTCACCAGCCTTGGGTCACCCACCCACCAGCCAAGCCAGCCTAAAGATAGCACTGTGGAGGTGGGTGCCACCCACACAATGGATGAGGAACATGCAGGTAAGGCCCCAGGGCACATTAGTAGACCACTGTTGCTTATCCATCTTCATCTATAAAGTGTCTACATGCATAAGTCAGGTAACATAGTCTGTTGCTGCTCTGTAGTAATGAACAGATGTGCATAATCTCTAGTATTGCGGGTTTGTACTGTTGATGTACTGAAATGCTGCTCCCACCCTGTACCAATGCCACAGGTGTGGCTACTGACATTGCGTCTCTCACACAACTATGTAGGTTGGTATACAACTGGAGCAGCAGCCTGTAGCTGGTGAGTATGGAGTTGTTTTTTTTTTTTAGGTTTGCCAATGCACCAGTCATGTTATGGCCATGGGATTTGCCATGCACACTTTTAACACACCTACCCATAATGCATAATGTACATGTTCACTTATTGTTGCTGTTAACTGCACTGCATCGCTGTGGTCACCATGGTGGCATTTCTGAAGGGTATGTAAGAGTCCTGTAGTATACCTATCAACCTGTTAGTGCAGGATGTGTGGACAGAGATGAACATAATGGTGGGACAAATGGCCTACAGTAGGGACATGTCTGAAACATTACCCTTATACAGTGGCTACAACAGTGTATACACCGCTATTACAATGGCAACTGCTCCTGATCTAAACAACGGCAAATCACAATAACACATTCCACACATTTTACCACCTATAATGTGAACCTAACATGAGTAATGAATGTGTAATATGGAATCCTATGTTAGGACAACACATATAGGAAATACATACCTTAACAAACACTGGAAGCATATGTGTGCACACACTCCAAATAACATATTGTGGAAGCAGCTTTTGAGGTACTGACAGCATTCTCTCTTCTTGAGTACACACCTTCCATCAAGTACAGAGCCTCAATATCACACCAAGTTATGATCTGCTGTCCAAGAAGTATGTCCATGACATTTGCCCACTCACCTGCAATAGAGGCAGCTGTGGTTTGCACACATTTTACAAACCATGGAATGGATCCCATATCTGAAAGGTAGCACTCAGGAGTGGGTATCTCTATTCACCATGATTCCCATTTCTGAGGAGATAGAAATGATAAAAGCATTTTTTTAAGAAATAGTGAGTATAGTGCACAACACCTTGATCTTATATGTTTTTTTTACTAAAAATGACTAGAACACAATGTGTTTATTTTTAAGCACCATTATTATTTGCAATTGGCTGGCGTAGCTATGGGCACTTCTTGTGCCAATAGCTAGGCCAACCTTGTAATGGCAGAATGGGAATCTCAATTTATTAAATGTCTAATAGGGAAGAATATAGCATTCTTTCATCATTTTGTAGATGATCTTTTCCTTTTATGGAAAGGAACTGTGGCAGAACTTTTACAGTTCTTTGATTATGTGAACATGAGTCAGTTTTCTGAAGTTTACTTTTGAATACTCTTCTGAGTTTTCATTTATTTGGAAGTACAAATTAAGAGAGATAAAGAAGATGGCAGCATTTCTACAAATGTTTATAGG
Organism: Protopterus annectens; assembly: GCF_019279795.1. Taxonomy (NCBI): domain Eukaryota; kingdom Metazoa; phylum Chordata; order Ceratodontiformes; family Protopteridae; genus Protopterus; species Protopterus annectens. The sequence continues at coordinate 1,036,721,184 of NC_056728.1, forward strand.
AAAGAATGTTATATACCCTCTTACCTGCACAGAGATAGTATGCATCCTGGACATATATTCCCTAATGTTATGAAAGGACAAATGTTACGTGCCTCAAGACTAACAGCTGATGATACAGATTTTGAAGAGAGCTTGGTAAAACTCACCAAAGATTTTGAGCATAGGGGTTATGATAGTACTAAGGTTCATAAAACGAGTGAAGCAATCAGGAAGGAGAGGAAGAATCTTGGTAAACCTTATTTTTCTTCACCCCAGAGAAGAAATGTTTCAAACCATAGATCTAGAGACAGAAAATGTTTTAATTTAACATACAGTAGTGAAGTCAATGTCTTTAAGAATATAGTTAGGAAACATCGGTATGTTTTGCAAATAGATGAAAATACAGCTGGAATTCTTGGAACTAAGCCCTCTTTTGTTTACAGGAATAAACAATTGTTAAGAAGACAGTTATGTTACCCTAAACATGAAGGGCAATATATGAACCACATACTGACAGGCACTAAGAGATGTGGTGCTTGTAATTTTTGTACTAGTATAAATGAAGATCCGAGCTTTATACATCCTGACTCTGGGTATAAGTTCATGTTTAATGTTAAAGTAGATTGTAACACCAAAAAAATAGTATGCTTAATAAGTATATGACATGTAGAAAATTTTATGTTGGCAAGGCCAACAGACATTTCCAGGAATGGATAAGAGACCATTTATATTGTATTAGTAAAAGATCAGAGTACAGTGCACTTGCTAAACATGTAGCACAGGAAGGGGATCAGCATAAATTTGCCTTTCAGGTATTGGAGGTCACCAGCACTGATATGAGACTAGGTGATATTATTAATAATACTGAACGCAATGAAACCAGATGGATTCTTAGACTAAGAGCACATAAAAGCTCTGGTCTAAATGATGTAGTCCCCCTGAAACCAGAATTAAAGAACAGGAGTTTGAGAAAGTAATTTGTATAAAATTTATACTGCATTAGTTAATATAACATATAAATATATCTAGATTTTCAGGTCATTCAGTGCATAGTTTGATTTTTTAATAATTTTTATGTATCTTGTTCATACACATGTTTTTTATGAGGGACGTTTTTTACTGTGTTTGTCTTTTTAAATAGCTCTCTTCCTGAGCACATTTACTACATTTTTACATATCACATGATTAACTATTGTTAATTGATGGAGTATTTAAACCTGTGTTTTTTTTGGTCTTTTTGTGATCTGAAGAAGCAATTGTTGAAATTGTGAAAGCGCTCATCTTTTTTATTAAACTTTTTGACTACATTGAATTTGGAATTTCATCTTTTATCGGCCCTGGAACTTCACCTTGCTTGTTTTTTACACACACACACACACACACACACACACACACACACACACACACACACACACACATACACACACACACACATATATATATAAGGATAGCAGATATATTTGGGGAGGTAGGATGGGTCAAAAGACAGACAAAACAGATAAGACAGCATACAGGGGCGGTATATGACACATGTGGGGGTAAACACATTGGATGGAGAGGGGTGTTTGGAAATCGGAAGCCCACGAGCCCCCAAATGGAAACAGTGGGACAGAGGCCCCCACCCATGGGCAGTCACCACTGCACCTTCATGGCCCCAAAGGTGGCTGTGCTGGGGCTGAGCAGGAGGGGTAGGCTGACCCTCTAATTGTGCCACTAGGCCCTCAAGCTGGCATAGCAGATTTCCCAATTCTCTGCGGAGCTCCTTATGCACCAGAACCCAGACCTGACTTCAGGTGACAGGATCCTGTCCAGGTCCGCTCCCAATGGGGTGCCAAGCCCCATACCCTGAGGTGGTTCCACCCAAAGGTGGTGCAGGACCAGCAGTCAAGGAGGTCCTGTGGTGGGTTGCAGATGTGCTGGGGTCTAGTGCCACGGCCAGATGAGGTGGGAGAGGTGGGTCCGCTGGGAACGGCCTTCCCAAACATGCTATGGTGTTGCAATTTTAGAACATATGTGGGTTAATAATAGTCAACACAATCCAGGATTAGTTATAACAGCATGCATAGATATTCCCATTAACCCAAAAACACCAGATTTGGAACAGATGCATAGCAAACAGAACACATGCACATATGGAACTACAGTGGCCATTACAACGGCATGCAAGTTACACTGATAGCAACATGCCACCAATGATAGTGTTTCAAAATAGAACATGAATAGAAACACATTTCAATATTTATTGAACAATATATCCCAACAGTAGGTTTAGTATAAACATACCCATTGATTTGTGTGTTTAGATTATTGTTGCAGATATGGTGGTGGGGGGGGGTAGATGTCAATTAACAACTTTTATATCCTTGCAGTATGAGGTCCTCTGACCTTTTTTCCTGTTTATGTCTTCCAGGTACAATGTCCCAGGAACAGCTCCCTGCATATACACCCCAGGAAAATGATGTCATTATAAACGTCATCATACTACATCATGGAACCCTATTTGGACACAGGGCCCATGATGTGCAGGAGAGGACCTCCTTGTGGAACGAGCTCGTCCATAGGGTAAATGATGTTGGCCTGCATAACAGCAGTTACAAGCAGGTGCGGCATCAGTGCACTGATCTCCACCATGCCTGTCAGCATGCTGCTGCTGTTAGGGAGGGACAACAGCACACAGGGGGGGGGGCATCCCCATCCCATCCCACACTGACACATGCTGAGAAGCACCAGCCTTGCACCACCACCCCCACCAACCAGCCAAGCCAGCCAGAAGATAGGGTGGTGTGGGTGCCACAATGGATGAGGAACATGCAGGTAAAGCCCTAAGGCACATTAGTAGACCACTGTTGCTTATCCATCTTCATCTATAAAGTGTCTACATGCATAAGTCAGGTAACATAGTCTGTTGCTGCTCTGTAGTAATGAACAGATGTGCATAATCTCTAGTATTGCGGGTTTGTACTGTTGATGTACTGAAATGCTGCTCCCACCCTGTACCAATGCCACAGGTGTGGCTACTGACATTGCGTCTCTCACACAACTATGTAGGTTGGTATACAACTGGAGCAGCAGCCTGTAGCTGGTGAGTATGGAGTTGTTTTTTTTTTTAGGTTTGCCAGTGCACCAGTCATGTTATGGCCATGGGATTTGCCATGCACACTTTTAACACACCTACCCATAATGCATGATGTACATGTTCACTTATTGTTGCTGTTAACTGCACTGCATCACTGTGGTCACCATGGTGGCATTTCTGAAGGGTATGTAAGAGTCCTGTAGTATGCCTAACAACCTGTCAGTGCAAGATGTGTGGACAGAGATGAACATAATGGTGGGACAAATGGCCTACAGTAGGGACATGTCTGAAACATTACCCTTATACAGTGGCTACAACAGTGTATACACCGCTATTACAATGGCAACTGTCCCTGATCTAAACAACGGCAAATCACAATAACACATTCCACACATTTTACCACCTATAATGTGAACCTAACATGAGTAATGAATGTGTAATATGGAATCCTATGTTAGGACAACACATATAGGAAATACATACCTTAACAAACACTGGAAGCATATGTGTGCACACACTCCAAATAACATATTGTGGAAGCAGCTTTTGAGGTACTGACAGCATTCTCTCTTCTTGAGTACACACCTTCCATCAAGTACAGAGTCTCAATATCACACACAATAATCTGCTGTGTCAGTAGTATGTCCATGACATTTGCCCTGCCCACTCACCTGCAATAGAGGCTGCCATTTGCACACATTTTTTTACAAATGGATGGGATATCTGAGGTGATCTGAAAAGGTAGCAGGAGGAGTACCTCACCATTGCATATACCATGGCAAACAGTGCAGACAGTCATGTATGTGTGTATGAAGTATGGGACAACATTAATGTAGAAAATAAACAGATGCACATCCAAGACAGATGACAATACATGTTCCAAACTGGTCATGGAGGCTACCCAGAAACATGCAGCAACACTAAGGGACTTGCAGGAATGTCTAGCAAGTACTGCCTCTGCAGTACCTGTGTCGACAATCACCTGGAATCTGCATAAGTGTGGCTTATGGGTTAGGGTAATCAGGTGGAAGAGTTGTCCTACAGGAAACATCTTCCAGGACTCTCTACAGGTAGCATATGCATAACATCAAGTCTTCCAAAAGCATGTGTTGCAAGGTGTAATGGTGTACTGAGACCAAGGCTGAAACCTACAGACAGTATTAGTAAAATACATGTGGCGCACAAGCAACACCTCAGGCCCACCATCCCCATTTGTACCTAGCTGGTGCCAATGTACACCTTTTGGTTTGCTGGTCATTAGCAGGACCTAGGCTGGTAGACATGGCATTCTGAAATTGGAACACTGCAAAATGACACTCATGTGTGGCCCATAGTTGTTAAGCATTTGCAATAAGGCTGAGGATAGGGAAGGGTGTCATCCTGAAACACAACTGTGAAATGAAACATACATCCAAAGCTCGCTAAAAATGGCTATATCTGAACACAGTCAATGTCATGAATTGTGCCAGACATAACCCTGACTCCACAGAAATAGTGAAGGCACTGTGTGACCTCCAATGGCTGTGCACATGAGCTGACTGTGCAATCCGGCAGAATTGGGGTTCATTTGTAGGGTGGAGTGACCAAATAATGGCAAGTGAAGATGGGCCATGCTAGTATACCGCTTCCAGGAATAGTGACTGCTGTAGTTCACTTAACAGGTGCTGCAACAAACCATTGTGTTAAGGGTGTGCACACTTATGCAACCCACAAATTGTATGTATCTCATTCAGCATCTGGACGACTAACGCATTTGTTTGATACTGCATTTGATTGTACAGGTCATATGTCACATATCAGGTGTGTGTAATGTTAACATATGCAGTATTGTGGCCCCATTGCATATCATGGAAGAGGCTGGCATGTCAACAAGGGTGCGTACACTCCTCATATCCACATTAAGCTTTGAAGGTTGCCAGTGTAATCGGATTTTATTGCTCATGTATGCCCTTCTGATGATGAGATCTGCAAGTCAGAGGTCAGGCATTAACTATTTTCATCAGTCCTCATATCATCCCAGGTATGTGTCAGACAAACACATAGAGGCTGTGAGCAACAGAGCAAACATAACTGCCACACATATATACATTCAACAATGGTGTATGCACTCATGAGGTATAGTGCACAGTACATGCCAGAGTGCTGTACAGGTGCACAGCAATACTGTGTACATGGGTGCAGTGTGTTCCAGAGGAAGGGGCATCACCTACTAACACAACTCATGCATCACAGAGATGTATAATGTTGGTAACAAGGATTGAGTATAGCTGCAGTGCATGCTGTTGAGTGCCATACGTCATGCATGTTGACAGTTGTGTAATGAGAGGTCTGTGTAATATCTTTGTGCCACCTCACCTGTAAGTGTGTGTGTTTGTGTGTGTGCGTGTGTGTGTGTGTGTGTGTGTGTGTGTGTGTGTGTGTGTGTGTGTGTGTGTGTGTGTGTGTGTAGAGGTAACCAATAATATACAGGTCTTAAATTATTTTTTTTTGTTTTCCCCTCACAGGTGGCGAGGTTGGTCAGGGTCCCTCCTGCAGGCAAACAGATGTTAGTGTCCATACAGATTCTGACAATGATGATAGGTATGAAGTGGCACAGGCAGAGTTGTCAGGGGCAGATGCTGTGCCATTGGTTGGCATCCCACTTTTATCCATTCCATCTCCAAACACAGTCACAATGCCCATACATACCCCATTACCAGTGACCATAGATGAGGGACAGTTGGTGGGTGGTGGCATGGGGCAGGACAGTGTGAGGACTGTGGCAAGTGTGTCTGTACACAAAAGCCATAGCCAGATGACCAGTGAGGTACCACACAGGCAGATGTACAGGGGTGCTCATAGGAGGGCTGCTGGCCATCATGCTCCTGGCAGAAGTGCCACAGCAGGTGTCACCAGACGCATCTTTTGGGCCATCATGGAAGCACATGCATGTATGGAACATTACACCAGACAGAGTCTGAGGCTCCAGGGGGATACTCATTCTGCTGTACTTGACAAGATCCGTGATCTTGCAGGTGCCCACCATTATTTTGCAGAGGTCCTGGATAGACAGTTGGGTGAGATGTTGGGAATCCTTGACCATGTGGAGTCTGTGTTAGAGCATATGGTGGGAGTAGGGCATCAGCCACATGGATGTATGTCAGCAAGACCAACAGGTGGGGGTCTATGTGGACATGCAACAAGTCACAGTAGCTCCCGTAGTGGCAGTACCAGCACTAGCACTGCAGGGGGAGTTATGTCTACACCACAATACAGCAACACACGTCAGGGGAGAGTAACAAATCTGGACTTCTACCTAGTAGTGCCCGTGGAACTACTGGCAGGCCCATTTCCCATGTCCGTGGCAAGACACGGTGAACTGTACACCCTGCCATGTACGGTCTGCAGCTGTCCAAAAACCACAGTATAGGGAAGCCACATGGCAGAACTGTGTGCATACATGCACACACACATCACCAACACAGCTAGGGCACCTCCATACCTACACACACCACATCTGCACAGCCCAATTGATAAAGAACCCCCGAACACATTCACATGATGTCAACCAGCTGGCTCAGCCTAGGTTTCTGGCAAACCTACAACACACCCTGTGCATATGATGATACCTGTACCATATCCCTGCCATCCATACCATCAATGCAGGGACATGCTAATATGGTTCTGATGCACAGGGTGAATGTACTAATGTTTAGCAATGTAATGCTGTTTAACATGTTTTTAGCTGGAATGTTTAATGCTTACATGTCGCGGTGTGTAGATGTCCAGCCATGATGCATTATAGCTGTTATTAACACTGACTGATTGTGGTCTCCATAATGTATTCAGTTTGTGTTGTAGGTGTCTATGTGTCAGCAGGATGTTGGCCTGCTGTCCATTCCTACAAGGGGTCTGACACTGTGGTGACACATTGACTGTGTCATATCCTAGGTACAGCTGAAGACAAGTAACAGGTCTGTATAACAGTTACTGCATGTGCCACATGGCTGATAGGTCTGTGGAATGTATACAGACGAGTGCATGGTGGCTGATGTCAGCAGCTCTTCTACATGACAGCAGCAGTAGGGTGGCACACACCAAATGTTTGTGAATAACACACATACAGAGGCTTTGGTGTTGATGCAATACACAGAGAATAATGTACACATGGATGTACTTAATTTTACAGTGTATTCATTTTGGCTTATGTAATTCCATCAAGACCAAATAGGCAAAACATCACATCAGTAAATAATTAGTCTGCCTGTTTAATGTCATTGATGTTGGTACTGGCAGGGTATATGTCCTCTTCCCCAGTGTAGTGCAATCCAGGAGTTGGTAAACATAGGTGTGCTGGTGTGGGTGGCATAGCCCCCCCACTTTGGATGGTGTGGGGTGGCATAGAACCCCACATAGTGTGATTAACAACTACTTAACCTGTTAACATAAACTGTACAGTATAACAGCAGACTAAGCAGGGGGATACACACAACGATAATCCCAATGTGGGTGGCTGTGCCCACAACAACCAAACCCAACTATACATACCAACTTCAGTATCTCTGTACAGCTGTACAGTGGGGAAGAGGGCATTCACACATCTACTACTAGTTTTGATGGAATGAATTTCCACAAGATGATTCCTTTGAAATGTTAGCTTTTGCCAGTTAATTCTCAGACAACTGATCTCCTGGGGCATGCATTTTCTATAAACTGAAGTAGATCCCTTCACATACACACACAATTACTTAGCAACACAGAGTAGAACCCCTACCTAGGTACTTGTTGCTACTAATGTGTTTGGCCTTAATTGCACACACCACAGAGCTTTTGGGATGAGGTGTGTCCTGAGTTTCTTGTAAAGTGAAGAACATCACCAGGCCATGTACAGTATGGTAATGGGGGATGTACTGTGTGTTCATAGGTTCATAGGTTCATAGGTTCATACTAGGCTATCTGCCTAGGGCATTTATAAGCCTAGCCAGAATGTGTTTGGCTTTCGCCACCCATTTTAAATTTATTTTGCTATGCCCTTTTTCGAGGTTAGTATACTGTGCCTCTATCTAACAGTGACACAGAAGTGATACCCGGGGTAAACATATGATCTCCCATCCACTCATCAAGATTCCTCTTGAAGAGAGTCAATGAGGGACTCTGCCTAACCTGGACTGGGATTTTATTCCAGAGTGAAGGGAGCCTCTGGGTTATGAATCTGTCCCTCCAGCATGTCCTATTTATTTCAGTGCTGAGGTTCAAGTCTCTCGAGCGCGTAGCTCGATGGGATTTGGATTTTCTGAGGTGCAGCATGTCCATTAATTCCGGGTTGGACATGGCTTTATACGTCAGGCACAGATCGCCTCTGAACAGGCGGTATGCCACTGAGTAGAGCTGGAGTTTCTTTAACCGGGCAGCATATGGCATCTGTTTGAGCCCTTTTATCCTCTTGGTGAGGTACTTTTGGGGTCTTTCCAGTTGCTGCAGGTGTCTGGTAAGGTACATCCCAAAAGGGGCATTGTACTCAATTATGGGCCTGATGAGGGATGAGTAAAGAGGCACGATGACCTCCCCTGATCTAGATGTGAATCCCTTCATGATTAGGTGGGCTATATAAAATGTTTTTCTAACCACTTTGGCCACGTGGTTGTCAAATGAGAGATTGCTATCAACTTGGGTCCCCAGGTCCCTAATTACTTCTTCTGTACTTAATGGATTTCCACCTATGTTGTAATTTGTGGGCACTTTGTTTTTGCCAAAGGGGATGACTATACACTTTTTGGCATTTAGCTTGAGGCCATGGCTCTGGCACCAGTTGTCTGTTTCTATGAGGCCCTTTTGGAGGATGCTTGTGTTGGCTGGAGAGTTGATTATGGCGCCCAGTTTGCAGTCATCTTTTTGTGTTAATGAACAATACATAGTATGACATACTGTCATATACACATTGACAAACACATAACAGTCACAGACATATCTGACAGACCTGGGTTTAGCAGTGCTAACTACTTTGTCAGTGAGTCCATTCAGTTACAGAGAATATGCACACAGCACATGCATCAGTGGGCTGGATAGTGTAATCAGTTACCTGTATTGTTGATGGTGACAGTGGTCTCCATACAGTGGACCTTGGGACATGCACTGGGGGCACCATGGTGTAAAGATAGTATACCCAGCATCCACACCCCACATTGGATATTGTACTCAATGAAACCCATGATAATGCTCTGACATACCCACAATCACACATTGACCAGGACTGCAATACAACCCCCTTGTCTATCTAATCATTGCTACTACAGGTTTATGCATTTATTGCAATTGCCACAGCTATAGTAGGGTGAAGGTTTGTCATGGCTCTCCTAATGTCAGCAACATCACCATCCCTTATAATGTATGGCAAGGTTTATTGTATATGGAGAATGTGGCCTCAGAATGCTGTCTCCTACAAATATACACACTCTCACACATGCACACACTTGCCAGGACTGAGAGGGTAACCCACGCCTATCTACCCATTTGTAGAACAGTGTTATGCTCATACTGCAGGCTCCAGGTAGCACATAGGGTGAAGAGTGTAACGAAGTACATTTAAAGTCAATTACAGCAGCAGCCATTTCTAAGTATGGGGGTGTAGTGGGTGACAAGACCCTCAGGGTATTGTCAACTACAAGTTTACAAACACACACACACTGTTATTTTCAGTAATGCACACTGACACATTTGACAGTACTGGGGTCCATAGGTGCAGGTGTTCCTAGGTGTGTGTACCTGGCTAATGTCCATGGAGAGATGAGAAGAGTAGGGCATGTGGGTACACTGGTATTAAGCCACCTGACATTTGTCAGCAGGCCATCTATCAACTGATGCCTCTTGAGTGATCCCCAGGGTGACAGTTAAATTCAACATCCAATCATCTGGTTTTCTCTTGCAGAGGACCAGTGAGATGTACAATTGACATGTATGCAACATATATTACATAACATGGCCAGTGTCTGGGTTTGAGACGTGTACCCAAGCATGTTCTGTTGACTGTGGTACTCTGGTTGAGATATCCATGGCATGTGCTGCATACAGGGTGGGGTTTCCTAGCTGTGGCATTCATAACACAGCTGGGCAGACATGTCAGTGTCAGTCAGTCATAGATTTCCTGTAAGTAGCCAAGATGGATACCTGACATTTGTACATCCTTACAGATGACAGACAGAAATCAGCTAGACAACAGTTTATGCATTAGGATGAATGTTTTGACAGACTTCTGACACTGATAAGTATGTCATTACTACATGACAGCAGCTCTCAATGACATGCCCTAAACACATAGTAATCTACAGTTAATATCCACATATCAGATCAATATTCAGTAGCAGATACTTAATAACATACAACTCACACACCAAGAACATGATAGTCAGTACTCAGAGTCCAGCTTTGCATGCAGGGGAGTATGATTCCAGTACTACAATCTGCAATCTACTCTTACTTGGAAAAGCCCTGTTAAAAGTAGTAATGTAATAATACCATACATCCAAGTGTGACTGCATATAACCTGGGATACTACCCATGTATGAAACACATACAAAGAGAAAAGATTATTGTACTAGCCATGTATACTCAAGTGTCCCATACAGTATACTCACACCCCTTGCTACTGCAATGACAGCACATAGAAGCATGTTATATACATGGAATTAAATACACTTATTAAAGATGTCATTACCCTGCTATTTTATCAGACTGGTATGTGATCACTGGTTACAAGGGCTGAGCTATGCAGGTGTAAGCATTGCTTAAATGTAAATGCTAAGCAGATTTGCACAGTGGTAAGCGAAACCTACACGGTGTAAGCGCCATTTTGTTTAACTGTACAGTAGCACTACTTAGCTTCATGCAAACCCGCTTAAAGCTACTCAAAACTGCCCTAACCACTCTGTATCCAACAGTCCTTGTTCTCCCTAGCAACAAAATAAACAGCCATTGCAGGTTTTGAACACAGAACTCTATAGTCACAGCACTTAACCACTAAACCATCTGAGCTGTGAAGATGTGTGTTGGTTTTTCAGATATATCATTCAGTACACATACTGAATAGTAGTGAACAACTGCTTTGACTACTACAATTGTTTAGTACTTGTAAGTGAAAATAGTGTTGAATCAGTCATATTTTTATTTCTAAATATATACATATCAGATAAATATGGTGGGATTCATCTGGGAAGGTATATACAACACTCATGTTTACACATAACAAGGATATGGAGATATATATATATATATATATATATATATATATATATATATATATATATATATATATATATATATATATATATATATATATCCATATGTAGATATATGTATACTTGTACATACACACACACACACACACATATATATATATGTATATATATACATATATATATATATATATATATATATATATATATATATATATATATATATATACACACACACATATACACACACACACACACACACACACACACACATATATATATATATATATATGTATATATATATATATATATATATATATATATATATATATATATATATATATATATAACATGTAGTGGAGTCATACCTCAGCACCAATAGTCATAACCTCTTAGTGCAAAGAAATGTTATGTAAGTATTGCAGGTATAAATGTAGAATGTTGCTACAGTAACAGGGGTTGTGTCAACAGACATGTTGTGTAGGAAGTCACTTCTGATACTGACATGTATGCCATCAGTTACTGACAGACATCATAAGATCATCACATTGAAGTACCACACAAATCACAGTAATGATCCTGTAGAATACAGCAGAGATATGACCAATAAATGTGGACAGTCTGACACAATCTGGTCAGTCCAGAGATATACACAGAACTCCTTATTGCAAGATGTGTGAATCAAGCCGGACAAAGGGAATGTTTACAGCCATGAAAATGGGGGTATCACATGAATACTGGAATAGATAAGCTCACACAGTTGATGCATTCACACCCTCCTGTCTGTCCTAATACATATTAACCAGAGAAGCAGAGGTCCCAAGCCCACATACTTCCCACATAGTTAGTGACATACATCTTCACAGCATCCCACTGCTTTTTCAGAAATACACAACACTTATGGTGGCCAGGCAACAGTACATCTGACAAATATGTGGACATAACATCACACTAGGTAAATACACTGAGCTGCTATGCATGTCAGAAAGCACTGTGTAAACTACAGGCAGACTGCCACAACACTGACCCAAGTTTCCTATGGGGGAATACACATGTACTTGGAAATATAGCAGGCACTACAGGCATGTGCCAGCACAGAGTAACAGACACCAGTGTAAAAGTGCATATTCACAACCAATCTCAACACTTTAACAGTCACATTATGATAAGCCTAATTAAAAGTACAGTTTATGGACTGTGTGAAAAAAAAACATCCTCATATTTGCCACTCACACACTAACCCTACATAGACTGGCCCAATACACAGTATAGTCTGATGCCTGACTGTGGTATGGGACATGTCTCAGTCTGGCCCTGCAAACATATATGCTGATAGGGTACTGGAAACTGGAGCAGCGTGCAGCATCAGACAGAACAGGATCAATAACACTGCCATCTACCACAGTATGTACACAGGCCAAGTAACATATTCACAATACACTTCTACACAATACTAACACTCTGTCAACAATCACCATAAGTACACAGTCCTCACTACTGTACAGACTATGACAGAATGTCCAGGTTTTGTCCTCAAATATAAGACCTACTATACATAACATGTCTAGCAGTCTGATATCTCACTGGCTTGTTATCAGGTATGATGTCAGTAAATAATGATATACTGTACATATGCACCTCTTACTGCATTACATATGGACAAAGGGTGACAGACTTGGGGACAGAGGCACAAACACAGGGCCAATAATGACATATTGCTGTGATAAACTGAGAAAATTCCTGGTGTAACAGGGTTTGTTGTGACATATCTCTTCTGAGGGATATGAAGTCAGTAACTCACATGAATGTCACCATGTACTGACTGCAATCATCAGAGTATGCTACTGCATTTCTAAAGACAGGAAATGTGTGAGTAGCACACCACATGTAAGACTCCAAACTCTGGCCAGTCTGCAGATAGCCCTACAGGTGAGAGTTTCCTCAACCACATAACACTGTCATGCCAGACTTTAAATCATATAGAATAGCCATATCCACACAAACCCTGTTAAACCAACATTACTTCAAATTTAGAACAGCAATACTTACATTCTGTCCCCATGTCTAGAACATCCCCCTCCTGATTGTTGGCCTGTCTCCAGAGTGTATGTTGTAAGAGGTATTTCCAACTACCCTCTGTGATGCTGTTTGTCAGACACCCACATGACGTCCTACTCACAGTGAAGGAAAAGGGCCAACACCCACATGAAGTGCTTAGTTATAGGAGTGTGTTTCCATGTAACTGGTTATAGGAATGATACCACAGCTGTTCCACATGCAATTAGCAAGTGGGGGAATGCAATTCATGCACAGGCTATCAGCTGATCATGAGCATTACTTACAAAACTCAAGCTGCTGCCTATGCAAAACAGATGTACTTTTCCACATCCACCAGAGGGGGAGAGAAAGAAAGAGAGAGAGAGAGACAGAGACAAAGTAAGAAAGGAAGGGAGTAAGAGAGTAAGAGCCAAGTGTGTTTGTGTAAGATCCGTGAGTGGGGAGTGGTATCTGGGTATTATAATGGTTGCCTATATTGTTTGCTAATCCATACTGTCACATAGTAATTGCAAATGGCTGCACACATTTATAGCTGAGGATTGTCTACAACAACATCTACAGTGTTTGAAAACTGTTGGCCTTGTAATGTGGACATTGGGACATATAGGTTCTTAATATAATGATGTAGCAAAACCCACACTACCATGGATCCTGTTATTACACAGTCACCCGAACAGGATACTGATGACACACGCAAACACAAACTTACCAGTATTGAGTTTCAAACCCCTACCTAACTATGTATTGCTATTACAGTGTTAAGCAGTTACTGCATGCACTATGAAGCCTACGTGTTGAAGAGCTGTCCAAAGGTATCTTTGAAGGTGAGTGACATCAGCAGAAGTGCTAAAGAGGGGTAAGGGAAGTGTAGTAAGTGTGAATGTCCACAAAATCAGGTGTCAACGAAGACACACACACACTTTTTTAGAGAAACACACACATTATCACAGTTGGCAGGATCAAGATTATAACTCCTACCTATGTATATTGTTATACTACAGTATTTCACAGTTATTGCAAATGTCACAGAGTTTATCAGACCAAAGCATTGGTCATTTCAAGGTGAATGACATCAGGAGGCATGCTAAAGTAGGGCAATGGGTGGTGTAGTGAGGGTGAATGGCTTAAAAAGCATTCATCTCCACACACACACACACACACACACACACACACACACACACACACACACACACACACACACACACACACGCACACACTTGCCAGTACTGAGATTCAGTCCCCTACCTAGCTATGCATTGCTACACGGAGCTTATAGGATGGATGCTTTCTGAAGGCACTTCTAAGGTGAGGAACATCACCAGCCCTTCTAAATACTGGCATAGGGTGATGTAGTGGGTGAGCGATCCCAAAAATATTTTACCCTACACACACATTTATATTTTCCAGGGGTGAGGTTCAGAATTCTATCTAACAATTTTTACAGACCATTATGTTAGACATTTACCACATGCACCACTGACCTGACTTGATTTAAGGTTGGCAACAGGTACTTCTAAGGTAGAGGATATCTGCAGGGCTGCTAAAGTCAGGCTCTGAGATGTGTACTGGGTTTAGATGGGGCCAAAATCTTTGACATACATAAGTACACAGACAATCACTTACCACAGATGAGTTTTAAACCCATACCTATGTAATTACTGCTACGACATTGTTCTGCATTTATGGCAGATGCCATGGAGCTTACATGCTGAAGAACACTCCACATGTATCCTTGAAGGTGACTAACATCAGTAGTAGTACTAAAGGAGGGGTGAGGGAGAGTAGTAAGTGTGAATGTCAATAAAATCAGGTATCATCAAAGACACCTACACTCTCTCACACAAACACAGTTTCACAATTGCCATGTCTGGGATTAGAATTCCTACCTAACTAGTATACTACACTATAGTACTATGAAGTTATTGTAAGCACCATAGAGCGTATGTGTTGGAGAGCTCTAGACAGGTATCTTTGAAGGTGACTAACATCAGCAGCAGTGCTAAAGGAGGGGTAAGGGGAGAGTAGTAAGTGCGAATGTCCATAAAATCAGGTATCATCATTGACACACACATACACACACACACACACACACACACACACACACACACACACACACACACACACACACACACACACACACAAACACACACGGTTTCACAGTTGCCATCTCAGGGATTAGAAGTCCTACCTAATTAGTATACTACACTATAGCATTGCACAGTTATCACAAGTGCCATGGAGCTTATATGGTGGAGAGCTCTCCACAGGTATCTTTGAAGGTGACTAACATCAACAGCACTGCTAAAGGAGGGGTTCAGCAAGAGTAGTAAGTGTGAATGTCTATAAAATCAGGTATCATCAAAGACACACACACTCTCTCAAACAAACACATGCAGTTTCACAGTTCCCATCTCAGGGACTAAAGCTCCTACATAACTAGTATGCTACAATATAGTATTATGCAGTTAGCACCAAGTGCCAGGGAGCTTATGGGGCTGGCATTTGTCCAAAGGGTTATTGCAAGGTGACTGACATCAGCAGGCTTGCTAAAATAGGGCAATGGGAGGTGTAGTGACTGTGAATTGCCTCAAAATCATTCATCTCCACACACACACACACACACACACACACACACACACACACACACACACACACACACACACACACACACACACACACACACACACACACACACACACACACACACACACACACACACACCTACACACAGTTTCACAGTTGTCATGTTTGGAATTAGAACCCCTACCTAACTATTTTTATGCACTATAGTATTACACATGTATCAGAAGCACTATGCAGCTTATAGGGCTGAGACTTGGCCAGTGGGTTATTTCAAGGTGACTGACTTCAGCAGGAGTGCTAACATGGGCAATGGGAAGTGCAGTGTGTGTGAATGGGCTATAAACCATTCCTCTGGAAACACACACACAACACTCAGTCACACACAAATTTACATTTGACCGGGCTGGGTATACAAATGCTAGATGAATACTGATTCATGTTACACAGTTATCACAAGCACCACAGACACTATAGGGCTGAGGGCTATCAAAAGCAATGTCTACAGTGATTGACATCAGCATATCATGTGATATAGGCCAATTGGATGTGTGGTGGGTGGGACAGGCCTCATGATGGAAATCTCTCTGTCACTGTCTGTCTCTCTCTTCCCCACATCTGTGTGTGTGTATGTCTGAAATATTATAGTGCGTTGGCCTTGGATATGTGTGAGTATTCCTATCCAATGTGTGTGCAAAACATGAATGGTGTACAATGTGGTGTGTGTGCACAGACATCTGTGACTGACACATATATATAGTCCACTGTGTTGTCAGATGTCGGTTTCATTTCTCTAAGTGTAGGAGCATGCCCAGTATGACCTTCTGTATTGAGTGCATGAATCCATTCCAGGTAGGCTGTACTCCATTCCAGGATTTGGTGTTCTACACCTACAGCTAGCAACCTGTTTCTGGAGGATATCTGTAGATGGGTTGACAATATGGAGTCACAATGGGTGACAGATAGTGGAATACTGTAACTACTGTGTCTGTCCTATTTGTGTTACATGGATGGTGTTAGCAGAGATATTCAGACATATATACTGTTTTACACTGTGATGTATTATGTCATCAACTACTGACAGATATACTTATATGCTCACAGTTATGTCCTGGGAAATACAAGGTGAATGAAGCTGTGTCCAGTATTGTGGTCTGCAGCCTACATATTCTTTCACACTCATGCCAATCTGGAGGGGGAGCTGAAGACACTTGCTGATGGGTCTGTGTAAATGGTCCAGCACCTTGGTACTGTGGTGGCTAAGGATCCCCTGCTTGTACATATATCAATGGTAACAGAATGGCCATATCCTGCTGTGGCCATACCTCTCAGCTGTACAGATTCACCCAGGTTACCAAGAGACAGGGATCATATAGCTGGTCAGTTTCCCTTCACATTGTGGTTTATGAGCAGGTTTGTAGCCACCCATTACTGGGTTTGTAGGCAGGGGTAGTATGGGCACACATCAGAGTTTCAGACTTCACACACTCCATGACTTCCATGCTTCTATAACCCCTCACTCTGTTATTCTGTCCTCTTCCTAACATTATGCAAGCAATATCTGAGATGTATCCCTATAGTTGTCCCTTTATCCCAGTGGTATTTAGGGTTTGGTCCACAGTTCATGCAGTAGGACATGGTTGGCATGCTACTGGGATTTGTTAACATGGCCTTGCATTTGTGTTCTGTAGACTGCATTATATTGTTAGTTTGGACCCCATGAGATAACACACATTGGCAGTACGGGTGAGGCACAGGCATTTGACAGAGGCCTGTAGGACATTTGGTAGTGATGCAGGCCATCTGTAGCAGGCCAGTGCATTCTGTCACTCCTACATTCCCAGGCTGCAAGCCACTGGATTCCCCTGGGTTTGACAGGGTAAGTGTGCAAGGTGTTAATGCCAGCGGTTCCTGCACATATTAATCCATTGGTCTGGATGCTGGCAGGGTGCTGCTTACAGCTAGGGACACACATGCATGGGACACCTCTTCAGCATGCTGTATTCTGTGGGTATTCCCATACAGAAGTGGGGGTCATACTGTACTCATTCCCAACAGCAGGGATATAACCTGTGATAAACCTGTGGGTGATGGTGAGGTGAGCTGAGTGCATGTATGATATGGAAGCTTCTTGCAGCTGACTCAGAAATATACCTGGAACGTTCCCCTTATGCTGCCTTGAGTGGGGACATAGGCAGTCTCTCATTACTTCATAACTATACCTTTTGTGGTCTGCCAGTGATTGGCCAGATTACATCAGTATTCAATACTACACAGACAACTAATGTGCTGATAACCTGTATGTACAATTACAAAGGTGTGTGCAGCTGACAGTTAAATTTTATGTCCTCTGCCTAGAGTACTTCCACCTTTGTACTGTGTGTATGTCTGGGCCCACATTCATGGCATGTCCATCTTTCAGACAGTGACAGATATTGACATTTGGACAGTGAGTATGGATGACTGTTGACATGGATATTACTGAGATGCATTGTGGTTGGCACTGCAGTTTTGGAACATGGCACTGTCAACAACAGTACTGGCCATAGGCCACTGAGACACAACACTCCAATGCCTACATGCTGACCACTTCCAGACAATATTGAACATACAACAACCTAACACACAGACCCCTGCATATTGTACACATGCAACAATCTATCCTGTAAATTGGGCCAGCTCAGGTAATCTGTGCTCCACTGTTATTAAACCCATATGTACATGTTACTGCATTTCTACATAGGATTGTGGGGGTGGGGGCACACATGACAACTGCAAACATTTGCTATGACTGTACTGGTATTTCAACCAGCAGAGGGGAACCCATTCCAGTGGATACCAAGATATGTGTAGGCTTAAGAATACTAGCCACAGGTACCTTCCAAAGGCCAACTAGGGATACCATGGGGATCTCACAGGCATCAGCATCAGAGTACTCCACCAGTTGCTGGATGCCATGTCAGCAAATACCGGTGAGCACATATATTTCCACAACACCCATGAGGCATTGACCAGCAATATGTGTCTCTTCCACCAAATAGCAGAATACCCTGAGGTAGTGCATGCTATAGACTGCAAACACATACAATTCAAAGCACCACCCGGCAAGTGGGGTAGGGTCTACATAAACCACAAGAGCTTTCCCTCCAACTGCCAGGTCATGTGTGATGCCCAGGGCATTATAATGAATGTGTGTGCTGGCAGCCCTGGAAGCTATCATGACTCCCACGTCTGGCATATGACGCAGCTGTACCAGAGATTTGCCAGTGGGGACATCCAATATGGCCACCTAGTGGGGGATGCTGGTTATGCACTGGAGCCGTGGCTGATGACACCCATCAGAAATGCACACACACATGAACAAGAACTCCATAATGAGGCACATGCACAAACCAGAATCATAATAGAGCATGTGTTTGGGATGCTCAAGTCATGGTTCCAGTGCCTGGACATATCCGGTGGAGCCTTGCAGTACTCCCCAGCTACATGTACCCACATTTTAATTATATGTGCCATGCTACACAATATGATCCTGCAGAAACAGCTGCAGCAGGAACAGCAGGGGCATGGCCACACAGACCCCCACTATTGCCAAGGCCAGCACAGGCACAGACAAACTTGGAGGAGGAACAAGCTGAGCCTGCCCCTGTAGGGAGAAGGAGACATGCCCAGTGTGCCCAGGCTTTGGCAAAGATTCAACGCATAGCACATACACTGACACGGTAGGAGCCCAGGGAATGACACATCTCTCTGACTCACACTTACAGTAAAAAGGATGCCAATCATGACACTACCTGTACTTTACCATGTATAGGGAGTGTAATAAGTGCATCCGATATAGTCAGCCCTCCAGCGCCATCCTCAACACTGGCACAGCAACAAGATAAGTCACTCCTCCTATCAATTGCTGAATGGGGTTGTATGTTCTGCTACTTGTATCTATGGTACGGATGTGAGCATGCCAGGGAATTGGGTGGCTGAATGGGATGGCAGCAGATAGTAGACACCTATAAGGCTAGCATGAAATCCATAACAAATATTGGCATCAACGTATTAGGCAGTACTAGACAAGGTGACAAATCCCACTGCAGGACATGTGGTGGGCCAAATGTGGGTCCATAGGACACACACATGCATGTCAGTGAGGCTCACATACCCAACAACAATCTCAGCCAGCAGGACAGGTGTAGATGACCACAAAGAAAGGCTGTGCTAAGGCCTTCACTTGATGGCAATGGAGAACAGCCCCCCTCCAGACCTAAACCAACAGACTACAACAGGCCAGGCAGTTGGATGTTAGTTCTGAAGGGTAAGAAGTCTGAAACTGAAATGTAGGCCAATAAAACGTAAGAGCTGTACTCCACTGATATGCCTGTATGCATGATATGTCAGAATACAGAATGAAATGGAAGCCAACAGAGTACCTGAAATACCCGTACCATCATAGCAAATGTTTACAGTTGTCAGGTGTGCCCCCCCCACAATCCTATGTAGAAATGTAGTAACATGTACGTGTGGGTATAATAACACTGGAGCACAGAATACCTGAGCTGGCCAAACTAGCAGGATAGATTGTTGCACGTGTACAATATGCAGGGTTCTGTGTGTTAGGTTGTTGTGTTGTATATTGTGTGGAAGTGGTTAGCATGTAGGCATGGAGGATTGTGTCCTGATGGTCTATGGCCAGTACTGCTGATGACAGGGACAAGTTCTGACAACTGCAGTGCCAAACACAATGCATCCCATCAAGACCCAATCCAGCAGTAATTGTTCAGAAGTAATATCTGTCACCATCTGAAAGATGGACATGCCTTGAATGTGGGCCCAGACATACACACAGTACACAGGTGGAAGTATCCTAGACAGAGCATATAAAATGTAACTGTTAAATGCACATATCTTTGGAATTGTACATACAGGCTAGCAGCACATTAGTTGTTTGTGTAGTGTGGAATACTGCTGCAGTCTGGCCAAACACTGGAAGACTACAAAAGACACAGTTATGAAGTACTGAGAAACTGCTGATGTCCCCACACAAGCCAGCATAAGGTGAATGTCCCATGTATATCTGTGAGTCAACTGCAAGAAGCTTCCATAGCACACATGCACTCAGCTCACCCCACCATTAGCCACAGGTTCATCACAGGTCATATCCCTGCTGTTGGGAATGAGTACAGTATGACACCCACTTCTGTATGGGAATACCCACAGAGTGCAGCATGCTGAAGAGGTATCCCATGCAGGTGTGTTCCTAGCTGTAAGCAGCATCCCGCCAGCATCCACACCAATGGATTAATAAGGACAGAAACTATTGCCGTTAACACCTTGCACACCTAACCTGTTGCCCCAGGAGAATCAAGTGGCTCGCAGCCTTGGACTGTAGGAGTGACAGAATACACTGGCCTGCTACAGATGGCCTGCATCATTATCAAATGCCCTACAGTCATCTGTCAAAGGCCTGTACCTCACCCATGCTTCCAATGTATGTTATCTCATGGAGTCCAAAATAATGACATAACACAGTCCACAGAACACAAATCCAAGGCCATGTCAACAAATCCCAGTAGCATGCCCACCATGTCCTACTGCATGAACTGTGGACCAACCCATAAATACCGCAGGGATGAAGGGATAACTATAGGGATACTTATCAGATATTGCTTGCATAATGTTAGGAAGAGGATAGAACAACAGGGGGGGGTAGACGCATGGACGCCATGGAGTGCGTGAAGTCTGCAGCTGTGATGTGTGCCCATAGTATCCCTGGCTGCAAACCCAGGAATGGGTGGCTACAAACCTGCTTGTAAACCACAATGTGAAGGGGAACTGTCCGGATATATGAGCCCTGCATCTGGGTAACCAGTGTGAATCTGTACAGCTGAGAGGTATAGCCACAGCAAGATATGGCCATTCTGTCATGTCGATAGATATACAAGCAGGGGATCCTCAGCCACCACAATACCAAGGTGCTGGACCATTTACATAGACCCATAAGCAAGTGTCTGCAGCTCCCCCTCCAGAATGGCATAAGTGTGCAAGAATATGTAGGCTGCAGACCACAATACTGGGCACAGCTTCATTCATCTTGTATTCCCCAGGAAAATACTGTCAGCAAATAAGTATATCTGTCAGTAGTTGATGTCATAATACATCACAGTGTAAAACAGTACATATGTCTGAATATCTCTGCTAACACCAAAACCATCTAGCACAAGCAGCACAGACACGATTAGTTACAGTATCCCACTATCCTTTGCCATTGTGATTCCATATTGTCAAGCTATCTACAGATATCCTGCAGAAACAGGTGGCTAGCTGTAAGTGTAGAACACAAATGCCTGCACTGGAGTACAACTTACCTGGAATTGATTCACACATTCAATACAGAAGGTCATACTGGGCATGCTCCCACACTTAGAGATCCAAAGCCCATGTCTGACAGCAAAATAGAGAAGGGTCATACTGGGCATGCTCCATGAAGCCCATGTCTGACAACAACAGTGGACTATACATATCTGTTAATCCCAGATTTCTGTGCACACACACCACATTGCACACCATTCATGCTTTGCACACACATTGGATAGGAATACACACATATATCCAAGGACAATACACTATAATAGGTCAAACAAACACTAACAGAGTTGTGGGGAAGAGAGAGACAGATAGTGACAAAGAGCTTCCCATCACGAGGCCTGTCCCACCCACCACACATCCAATTGAGCAATATCACATGATTTGCCAATGTCTATCACTATAAACATTTGAATCTGGTAGCCCTCAGCACTATAATGTCTGTGGTGCTTGTGATAACTGTGTAACATGACAGTACAAGTCATTATTCATCTAGCAGTCATATACACAGTCCTGTCAAATGTAAAGTTGTGTGTGACTGAGTGTTGTGTGTGTGTTTCCAGAGGAAGAGTTTATGGCCCATTCACACACACTGCACTCCCCATTACCTTAGCTTAGCTAGCCAGCTGATGTCAGTCACCTTGACATACCCCTTTGGACAACAATCATCTCTATAAGCTCTGTGGCATGAGCAATAACTGTGAAATTTTATAGTGTGACATCCTAGTTAGATAGGAGTTCTAATCCCAGACATGGTAACTGTGTGAGTGTAGGGATCAATGTTTTTGAGGCCATTCACAGACACTACACCTCCCATTGCCTACGTTAGCAAGTCTGCTTATGTCATTCACCTTGAAATACCCCTTTGGACAAACACTAGTCCTATAAGCTCCATGGTGCATGCAGTAATTGCATAATGCTAAAGTATAACATACTAATTAGGTAGGAGGTCTAATCCCAGACATGGTAACTGTGAAACTGTGTTTGTGTGTGTAGGGATTAATGATTTTGAGGCCATTCACAGATGCTACACCTCACATTCCTCTACTTTAGCAAGCCTGCTGATGTCATTCACCTTGAAATACCCCTTTGGGCAAAGGCTAGCCCTATTAGCTCTGTGGCACATGTGATAACTGTGTAATACTATAGTGTAGTCTATTAGTTAGGTAGGAATTCTTATCCCAAATATGGCAACTGTGTGTGTATGTGTGTGTGTGTGTGTGTGTGTGTGTGTGTGTGTGTGTGTGTGTGTGTGTGTGTGTGTAAGAAAATCAATGATTTTGAAGCCATTCACAGACACCACACCTCCCATTGCCCTACTTTAGCAAGCCTGCTGATGTCATTCACCTTGAACTACCACTTTGGACAAGGGCTAGCTCTATAAGCTCTGGGGTGCGTGTGATAACTGTGTAATGCTACAGTGTAACATACTAGTTAGATAGGAGTTTGAATCCCAGACATAGCAACTGTAAACCTGTTTGTGTGTGTAGAGATCAATAATTCTGAGGGCATTCAACGGACACTACAATGCCCATTGCCCTACTTTAGCAAGTCTGCTGATGTCATTCGCTTTGAAATTCCCCTTTGGACAAGTGCTAGTCCTACAAGCTTAGTGGTGCTTGTGATAACTGCATATTGCTATAGTGTAACACACTAGCTAAGTAGGAGTTCTAATCTCAGACATGGTAATTACATTTGTGTGTGTAGGGATCAATGAATTTGAGGCTATTCACAGTCATTACACCTCCCATTGCCCTACTTTAGCAAGCCTGCTGATGTCAGTCACCTTGAAATACCTCCTTGGACAAAATTCAGCCCTGTAAGCTCCGTGGTGCATGCAATAACTGCATAATGCTATAATGTGATGTACTAGTTAGGTAGGAATTAATCCCAGACATAGCAAATATGAAACTTTGTGTGTGTGTGTGTGTGTCTGTGTCTGTGTGTGTGTGTGTGTGTGTGTGTGTGTGTGTGTGTGTGTGTGTGTGTGTGTGTGTGTGTGTGTGTGTGTATGTGTGTGTGTATGTGTGTAGAGAGTAATGCTTTAGAGGCCATTCACTACACCTCCCATTGCCCTACTTTAGCAAGCCTGCATTTACCTTGAAATACCTCCTTGGAGAAAATTTAGGCCTGTAAGCTCCATGGTGCATTCAATAACTGCATAATGCTATAGTGTGATGTACTACTTAGGTAGGAATTCTAATCCCAGACATGGCAACTGTGAAACTCTGAGTGTGTCTACAGAGTAATGTTTTTGAGGCCATTCACAGTCACTACACCTCCCATTGCCCTACTTTAGCAAGCCTGCTGTTGTCATCTACCTTTAAATACACCTTTGGAGAAGGGCTAGCCCTCTAAGCTCCGTGGTGTGTGTCATAAATGTGGAACAATGTAGTAGCAATCACTACACAGTTATGGTTATGAATCTTAACTGTGGAAAGGGTCTGTGTGTGTATGTATGTATGTGTGTACCTCAAAGGTTTTGTCCCCATTTACAGCCAGTACACATC
This sequence comes from Protopterus annectens, assembly GCF_019279795.1. NCBI lineage: Eukaryota > Metazoa > Chordata > Ceratodontiformes > Protopteridae > Protopterus > Protopterus annectens. Next base: position 1,036,745,951 of record NC_056728.1, read on the forward strand.
TCAGAGCCTGACTTTATCAGTTCTGCAGATATCATCCACCTTACAAGTATCTGTTGCAAAGCCTAAACCATGTCAGGTCAGTGGTGCATGTGGTAAATGTGTAACATAATGGTCCATAAAGGTTATTAGATAGAGATTTGAACCTTACCCCTGGCAAATGTAAATGTGTGATTAGGGTAAAATTATTTTTGGGATCTCTCACCCACTACATCACCCAATGGCAATATTTACAAGGGCTGGTGATGTTCCTCACCTTAGAAGTACCTTCTGACAGCATCTATCCAATAAGCTCTGTGGTGCATATGATAAATGCAGTACACTGTAGTAGCAATACATAGCTAGGTAGGGGTTTGAATCTTAATACTGGCAAGTGTGTTTCTGTCATCAGTATTCTGTGGAGATGGCTGTGATTGTGTAATGACAGGATGAACTGTGGGGTGGGTTTCGCTAAATTGTTATATTGAGGACCTACTACATGTCATAATGTCCACCTTACAAGGACAACAGATGTCAAACAGCAGAGAGGCTGGTGTAGACAATCCATAGCCCTACATGTGACATTATGGATCGGTGAACAATATAGGCAACCCTTGTATTACTCAGAGAACACTCTCCACCCATGTCTCATACACAAACACACTCAGCTAAGCAACAACCACTACATTGGTAGTTCCCTGTATATTGCCCACAGATAGTAACCACGGTATGATTGCAGTGGAATACATGCCTGTTGACCACAACACTGCCACTGACATCAGAATGTACTGTGAGGTGTAACATCTCCTGAATGAGTGTGTGTTATCCAGCAAGTAAAAGGACATGGCACCCTGTTTCAGCCCTACAATAGGCAAATAAACGCTTACAGTGGTCCTTTGCTATGTTCCCCACTGGACGCCTGCAACAACTGTAGAGTCTGCAAATGTAACCCACAAAGGGAATACCATGCCTTATACACATGCCCTTTATGGGCAGATGCCACAAACTCTACTGAATACCTGTATCATGCTGTCAATGTAGGTACAGGCATGACCAAAGTTCCATAGCCAGTTCTCACCACATGAGGTCAGGAATACCACCTCAGATTATAACAATATGTCCACACAACATGCTCCAGAGACCACAAGTACACTTCTACACATCACAGAGCATACATGTGGGATATGTGCACAACCCAGACACTGTCCATGTTATGGAATATAGATCACATACACAGCAAGCATTGCACAGCACTGGCCACCCACAATAGTAACCAAGATGAGTGGATGCTGAATACAATACCCACCTGTGTGGGCCAATCCAGGGACTACACCCCTGAGCCACACTGGAGACCATTGTAATGTGGCCTGATGTCAAGGTATTCCCTTTGCTTAACATTGTACAGCCTTCTGGCACAGTCAACTACTACACACCTGTGAAGCAATGATCCCATTCATGTCAATACTGGCAAGTGTGTGTGTGTGTGCGGGGGGGGGTGGAGATTAATGATATTGAAACCATTCACCCTCATCATACCTTACATTGCCCTACTGTAGCATGCCTGCTGATGTCAGTCACCCTGAAATAACCTTTTGCCCATATATCAGTCTGATAAGCTCTGTGGCACATGTGATAACTGTGTAATACTGTAGTGTAGCAAATTAGTTAGGCTGGAGTTCTAATCATGACCCTGCCAACTGTGATAATGTGTGTGGTTCCCTGAAAGAGAGTGTGGGGGTGTCTTCCTTGACACCTGCTTTTGTGGACAGTCACATGTACTACACTTACTTTATCCCTCCTTTATTACTGTTGCTAATGTCACTCACCATCAAATATACCTTTGGACAACTCTTTAATATATAAGCTCCATGGTGTCTGCAATAACTGCATAACAATGTCAAAGCAATATATAGACAGGTTGGGGTTTGAAACTCAGTACTGGTAAGTGTGTGTTATCAGTGTCCTGCTAGTGTGATTGTGTCAGAACAGAGTCCATTGCAGTGTGGGTTTTGCCACATCATTGTACTGAGGAGTTACATGTCCCACTGTCAACATTACAAGGCCAACATTTTCCAAACATTGTAGAGATTGTTGTCGACAATCCTCAGCCATAAATGCATACAGCCATGTGCAATTACCATGTGACAGTATGGATTAGTACACAATATAGGCCACTGTCATAATGCCCATATACCACTCTCCACCCATGGATCATACACAAACATGCTTGGCTCTTACTCCTAGTCCCTTCCTTTCTTACTTTGTCTCTGTTTCTCTCTCTCTCACTCCCTCTCTGGTGGATGTGGAAAAGTACACATGCTTGTTTTGTAAGTGATACCCATGATCAGCTGATGGCCTGTGCACGAATTGCAGTCCACCACTTGATAATTGCATGTAGAACAGCTGTGGTACCATTTCTATAGCCAACTGCATGGAAACACACTCCTATAATTAAGAACTTCATGTGGGTGTTGGACATTTTCCTTCACTGTGAGCAGGACTTCATGTGGGTGTTTGACAAACAGCATCACAGAGGGTAGTTGGATATACCTCTTACAACATACACTGTGGAGACAGGCCAACAAACAGGAAGGGGATGTTCCAGACATGGGACAGAATGTAAGTATTGCTCTTCTACATTTGAGGTAATGTTGGTTTAACAGGGTTTGTGTGGATATGGCTGTTCTACATGATTTAATATCTGACATGACAGTGTTATGTGGTTGAGGAAACTCTCACCTGTAGGGCTATCTGCAGACTGGCCAGATTTTGGAGTCTTATATGTGTTGTGTTACTAACACATTTCCTATATTTAGAAATGCAGTAGCATACTCTGAGGATTGCAGTCAGAACATGGTGACATCCATGTGAGTTACTGACTTCATATCCCTCAGAAGACATATGTCACAACAAACCCTGTTACACCAGCAAATGTATGGGTTTATCACAGCAACATGTCAATATTGGCCCTGTGTTTGTGCCTCCAACCACAAGTCTGTCAACCTTTGTACAAATGTCATGCAGTAAGAGGTGCATATGTTCAGTACATCATTATTTACTGACAGTATACCTGATAACAAGCCAGTGAAATATTAGACTGCTAGACATGTTATGTATATTAGGCCTTATATTTGAGGACAAAACCTGGACATTCTGTTATAGTGTGTACAGTAGTGAGGTCTGTGTACTTATGGTGATTGTTGACAGAGTGTGTATTGTGAATATGTACCTTGGCCTGTGTATAGACTGTGGTAGATGTCATTGTTCTTGGTCCTGTTCTATCTGATGTTGCATGCTGCTCAAGTGTATGGTACCCTATCGACGAACATGTTTGTAGGGCCAGACTGACGCATGTCCCATACCACAGTCAGGCATTGGAATACACTGTGTATTGGCCCAGTATATGTAGGGTTAGTGTTTGAATGGCACATATGAGGATGGTGTTGTTCACACAGTCCATATACTGTAATATTAATTATGCTTACCATATGTCACTGTGGCTGTGTTCAGACTGGTTGTGGGTATGCACTTTCACACAGGTGTCTGTTACTCTGTGCTGTTACATGCCTGTAGAGCTTGCTAAATTTGCAAGTACATGTGTATTCCCCCATAAAAAATGTAGGTCAGTGTTGTGGCAGTCTGTCTGTAGTTTGCACAGTGCTTTGTGACATGCCTAGCAGCTCAGTGTGTTTACCCAGTGTGATGTTATGCCCAGATATTTGTCAGATGTACTGTTGCCGGGCCACCATGATTGCTATGTAATTCTGACAAAGCAGTGGGATGCCGTACAGGTGTATGTCACTAACTAGTGGGTAGTATGTGGGCTTTTGACTTCTGCTCCTCCAGTTATTATGTGTTAGGACAGACAGGAGTGTGTGAATGCATAAACTGTGTGAGCTTATCTATTCCAGTATTTCCATGATATCCCCATTTACATGGCTGTAAACATCCACTTTGTCAGGCTTGGTCCACACGTCTTGCACTAAGGGGTTCTGTGTATACCTCTGGACTGACCAGAGTGTGTCAGACTGTCCAAATTTATTGGTCATATCTCTGCTGTATTCCACAGGATCATTACTTTGATTTGTGTGGTACTGCACTATGATGATCTTATGATGTCTGTCAGTAACTGATGGTGTACATGTCAGTATCAGATGTGATTTCACATGCAACATTTGTGTTAAGACAACCCCTGTTACAGTGGCAACATTCTACATTTATACCTGCAATATGTACATGACATTCCCTTGCACAACGAGGTTGTGACTATTGGTGCTGAGGTATGACTCCACTACATGTTTTGGACATATGTTATGCACACAACACACACACACACACACACACACACACACACACACACACACACACACACACACACACATACATATATATATATATATATATATATATATATATATATATATATATATACACACAGATAGATCTATATATGAATATATATATATATATATATATATATATATATATATATATATATATATATACAGATGTATATAAATACATATATAAATATATGTGTGTATGTACATGTATACATATCTCTACATATGTATATATATCCATATCCTTGTTATGTGTAACCCTGAGTGTTGTTTTAACCTTCCCAGATGTATCCCACCATATTTATCTGCTATGTGTTTATATGTGTAGTGTGTTCCCCTGCAATTACAGCAGTGCATGGCTTAAAGAGACAACAGTCCAGTGTACACTGAGGAAGGCTTTTTTATGTATGCCGAAACCAGTCTGTATGTGTTAACTTTTTATTAAAAGTTGCACCTGATACACCTTTGTGCTGGCTTTTTAACTTTTGGATCTATGTGTTTATATAGATATAAACCCATATTGATTCAACAATATTTTCATTAACACATAGTTCACAATTGTAGAAGTCAAAGCAGTTGTTCACTACTATTCAGTATGTGTACTGACAGATATATTGGAAAAAGACAACAAACTCCTTTCTAGCTGTGATGGTTTACTGGTTAAGTGCTCTGATTGTAGTGTACAGGGTCCTGGGTTCAAGCCATGCAAGAGCTATATGTTTTGTTGCTAGGCAGAACAAGGACTGTGAGACTCCAAATTCTAAATTGCTCACATTTAAAGCAGCTGTTGCTGCCAAAGTAATGCAGAGCTACTGTCCTTTCATACACCCTTCCTGCATATCCCTACCTGATTCTCCTCTTGTTTGTCCCGCTGCTTGCTCCAATTTCACCACTTTCCTATCTCCTTTTTTTCTTTTTTTTATCTGAAATTAGTGCAGGTTTAAGCGTCTGTAGGCTAAGCTAAGCTTACGTAAGCGTCAGAGTGGTTAAGGCAGTTTTGACCAGTTGTAAGCGGGTTTGTGTGGGTTTGTGCAGAGCTAAGCAATGCTTACATAAGTTTATGTGGATCTGAAGAAGGCTTTGATAGCTGAAATCGCTAATCTGTTGTTTGTTGTTTTTTGTCTTGCCGAGATATAGCTCTGAATAAATCGTTGAGATATGTTTTATGGTATGGTGCATCGCTCATCTTTTAGTTATTGTTGTGATTTTGCTGAGCAAGCTTAAATGGAACATTCTTCTGCCTTTTTGTACACCACTGTTTGGGGTCACCTTTAATAGTTTTGACATACATATCTGTGTACAACTCAGAAATACACAATTACTATTCCTGCATGATCTGCACAGGGGAATGATTTTCATTTCTAACTGTCACACTTTCTTGTAAGGTTCACTCAGACTCACTCATACCTATTCTAATATTCCCCTCTTGCATATTGTACCTTGTTTGCTACTGACATCTGTATTATATAGCAGCTGGGAATACTCCATTGTAATGCTGGCAGCCTGACACAGGCATTTAATCCTGACTTTTCCAGCACAATTACATATACAGGCAGAACTACCATTACTATAATTTTTATTTTTTACTGCTAATAGTAGGGGGTATTCTGTACTCACCATACTGTTGATGCAGCCAGGCCAGTCACTGGTCATGAGCCTCAACATTCTGGGACCTCTCCATAGCAGCTGTATGGGAAGACATCACACATTAATCACACCTGCACAGTCACAAGTTGAATTTTTTCCATACTTAGAGATACATAAGACTGCATATGTACAGACAGGTGGGACATCCTGCACTCGGGCTTCTTGGATCCACTGGTCCAAGAGTGCACCACTCCTCTGCTTCAGGTCATTATGGTGGTGACATACCTTCTCACCAGTCCGGGGTATGCCAGTGGCACTGGTGAGATTGTGTGGAAGCTGGTCCCAGGCCTCTGATTTATACTGTGAGCCCTGGTACTGGCCCTGCAGCAGCCTGCCATCATGTTTTTTTACTAGGAGCCCAACCATGACCCTGGACTCCTGGATGCCCCAACGTTGTGCTCGGAAGTAAACACCTTCACTGACAACAAACATTTAGATCAGGCTGTGAGCAATCCCAAATGGTTATGGCTGTATTCCCACCTGTGTGGTTTAAATAGGACAGTTTTCCTGCACTTTTTCTTGATTGGATGGTTTTAATATGCTGAACTATGCTTAGCTCCACACAAAACCGCACAGCAATGCTTAAACTAGGTAAGCACAACTGAAAGACAGTAAGCAATCCTTACACCAGCAAAGCATTTCTTAAATCTATTTTTTTCATTGAATTTAAAAATTATTTTTTTCATTTATATTTTACATATACCCACCCCTACTGTGCTATACATGAGCCATATGATTGACATCTATCATTCAAATTCCTTAAAAGTTTATTAAATAAATTGGCAGAGAGGGATTCAAACCAAGCATATTTTACATGCTAAACCATGACAGTACCACTACGCTACAGTAGCTTGATGATGCTTTCTATCACAGTAGCACTTGTCTATCATTTTCAGGATTTCAGCCAGGATAAGCATAGAAAACAACAGACCTAGGGTTCCATCTATCTTTGGGATGCCCAAAGTACATAAAAGTGTCCAGGAGCCACCCTTCAGACCGATAGTGGCTTCTGAAGGCCCCAAAATTGCCCCACTGGCCAAATACTTGAATTGGAAACTGAAAATTTTATGGAAGGGGAGAAACACATCTTAAAAGATTCCTGGGACTTTCTTTGCAGGGTCAAACTGGAACTTTTTTCAGATGATCTTATTTTTGTCACAATTGACATCATGGATTTATTTTCCATCATCCCACATGATACGGGATTATCCTGGTTGGAAGAGACACTTAGGATGCAGGAAGGGGTTTCAAATAATGATATTTTTGTCTGTACAGAGTTGGCTGAATTAATCCTTAAGAACAATTTTCTATTTTTTGAGGGGGAATTTTTTCGGCAGCAATGAGGTGTGGCCATGGGTGCTAGCTGCACTTGCACATATGCCAGTATTATTTTGGCCATATGGGAGCGCACATTTGCTTGCATATCCCCTTTTCCACTTGCTGGAAAATATACAATAGATGCCTGGATGACATTTGTCTGTTCTGGGGGAGACAGTCTTGACAAATTTGATGAGTTTATGGGATATTTGTCTCATACTACTACTTTTTTAAAATGTACACATAAGGCCACCTTTGATTCTATTAATTATTTGGACGTCTACTTAATGAAGATACAGGGGGGTTTTAAATCCAAGGTTTATTGGTAGGAGACATTCTCTAATTCATACATTTGGTATTCCGGTGCGCACCGTTCCTTTCAAAAGAAAGGCATTACTAAGGGCCAGTTTGTCCGTGCTAGCAGTATGACCTCATTGGAGGAAGACTTTCATATGGAATGTATTCTTTCAGAAAAGATGTTTGTGGAAAGAGGGTGCCCTTGAAATTTGATCTGGAAAGTAAAGGACGAGGTTTGTTCTGGGAGGGAGGAAAATACTCACCTACTGTAGGGGAAGGATCTTTTACCTTGTCCAACAAGACCTTTGGGGGGTACCCGACCAGCAATTTAATAGGGCCTTTGTTACAAAGTTCAGTGGTAATGCTTATTGTATTAAAAATACATTGGAGAGAGAATGGAATAAATTTACAGAACTTACAGATCTGGATATGTTCAAGAATCAACCCTTGAAGGTAGTTTTTAGGAAAGGCCAAAATATTAAAAATTTATTAGAACAGGCCAATTGTAAACATGTATTTTCCCACAAAAAGGCTGGTACATATAGGTGTGGAGCCTGCGATCAATGTTCTTACATTATGCATAGTGATAGTGCCTTCATCAAAGCAAGAAATACAGCACTGTATGGTAGAACATACACTAATTGTAACACATCAGGTTTGGTTTATTTGGTTTTATGTGATTTTTGTGATGGATTCTACATGGGAAAAACTGAGAGACAACTGAAACGCAGAATCTATGAACACTTAAATGATGTTAGAAACCAAAATTCTAAGAATACATTATTTAGACATACCTTACAATGTGAGGGGCTAGTTTTAAATTTATTACTATTGAATTGGTACCCAAGAACATGGGGGGTCCTTGGGAGACTAAACTTGAGTTTAGGGAAACTTACTGGTAGGTAGTACTCAAGGCAAATAGACACCTGGGACTCAACAACCATAGTTCCTTACTTCCCCTCTTAAAGCTAAGATCTACCAAGCTTTAATTTAAATTTATTTTTATTTTATCTTAGGGGGACCCTATCCATTTTTAACAGCATTTTTAACAACATTCTTAATAATATTTTTCAGCAGCATTGTTATTTTTACCCATATTATGTATACATAGTGATTATTTATGTATTTCTTTGTAAGCGAATGTTTTATTTCAAGTTATCTTAGATTTAGTGCTATTAAAGCTTGTTTTATGGTGTTTATGCATTTAAATTTTAATTGAGGACTTAATTGATGGAAAGGTGGGTTGCTATTTAATTACTGGATTTTACTTCTCATATTATCTGATGAAGTCTGGGAGGTACTCAGACGAAAATGTTTTTAATGCATTGTGAGCATTTATGTATTGTGAGCAACAGTATTTTCTTGCCAATAAACAAGTGAATTAGGATATTGTGTCATTCCTGGTTAGTCAAGCATATTTAGTTTTCTACTTATATTTCAGTGTCTGCGGACACTTGTTTACTATATAATTTTAGAGCCAGGCTCTAATATTATATAACTTGACACTCATCTGTGTCACAAAGTGCCATATGGCACTTTCTGAGTGAAGGTGGCATGTTACATGTGCAGGCACTGCTGACACAAGCCCTCTGCACTCATTCCTGGTTTGCATCCGTTTAGATTAAATAGCAGTGCACCTTCATGCATATGCAGGGTGCGCTGCTATTCTAAATGGACACAAACCACTCCATGCAAGAATAGTCTTATTCTTGTACGGAGCTTCGTGAATCCTGGGGAATGTCTAGGGCTAGAAGTTTTCCTATTGTCATGAAAGAAAATTAATTACTAGGTTTAAAATGTAAAGTGTTTTATTGTTTTACGATTTCCAAGATCTGCAAACATCTGAGTGATATGTATTTTTAACACAAAGATGTTAAAAATTCTATTAGTTTCTGTTTTCGGCTGGGAACTGAAGTCAGGTGATAAAAAGTGATGTCATCCATGCTAACCCAGCAGTAAATTGCAATAATGATTTAAGAACTCTCAGAGAGAGAGAGAGAGACTGTGCATTTTGTATTTTCTCTTGGACTTAGCAAGAACATCCACTCATCATTACCATCTGCACTTGCTTGTCTGCAAGTAAGATTCAGGGCATATTATCTCTTAGATATAGATAGGCATATAGTAAAGATTAGTTTAGATGTTTTCTGTATTTATTTGAGACTGTCCTGCATTGTTGTTTTAAATATTTCCTGTGATTTCGAACTCTGAAGTCACTGTGTTGAAATACTGAATGTTGTCTTGTTCTTTTATTATTTATTATTAAATATATTTAAACCTATATTTGTGGCTGATATTTGTGAGACATATTTAAGCTCTTACAGTACTGTAATATGTATTTGGTGACACTGTTCACGCCACTCTTAATAGCCTGGCACTTGGTCAAAACTACCATTTGGATTAATAGTAACATTACACAGTAGGATTGGACACACTTTGTAAGGACCTTGCAGTAGCTGATAAGGGTGGCTCATGGCAGCTGGAACTACCTTATATTCTGGACAAAAGGGGGCATAACTAGTAAACATGTGCCAGCCTTTCCGATGTGTGTGCCTGTGTGTGTGTGTGTGTGTGTGTGTGTGTGTGTGTGTGTGTGTGTGTGTGTGCGCGTGTATGTGTGTGTATGTTTGTATATCAATCAAATCTCAAAGTGTGTGTGTATGTGTGTGTGCGTGTGTGCGTGTGTGTGTGTGTGTGTGTGTGTGTGTGTGTGTGTGTGTGTGTGTGTGTGTGTGTGTGTGTGAGCTACCTGGGCAGAGACACAAATCACTGGTTGGACAGAGAGGGTGCTGGAGGTCTTAGCTTGGCCATTCATATGAGATCTTAACCCTATAGCTGCATCAGTGGGGAGTCTTATTGGGGATCTGGAGAAAAAGGGAGAAACCAGCCCCAGACTAACTGCGATCTCTGTGTGCTCTTAAGAGAAATTGTACTTTACTGTGTGTGTGTTTGTCATCCTCCCAATGTGTACATCCTCTAGCTGTTGCTAGTGGTGAGGACTGCGGCTCCTTGATTACTGGGTCAGTGCAGGGCATCACAACCCCCAAACAGGATTTCAACTGGAAAAATGGAGGATAGCAATTGCCTTTCCATTACACAATGGTGGGACGTTAATCAACTCAGGGAAATGATAGACCGCAAGTTTGACTAGACTCATCTGTAAGACTATGGAAAAGATTATTATGGAATTAATAAATAAGGATCGCCATAAAAAAATCTGTCAATCAGTGGACCAGAGTTCACCTGTTCATTAATTTCAGAATAATGTTTCTGTTTCCCTCAACTGGAATCATGACTGGTGGGCTACACCCTGTGATAGTATGAATGGAACCCAAAATTAAATACCAGCAAGAACTGTGCCTCCAAGTGCCAAGTGTAGGTGCTCTGTTACAGAAAACTTATATTGTTAAAGTAATTCAATCAAGTAATTGGTGTACACACATTCAGGTATGACAGCTGCTCATTTCTCCTATAAAGCTATATTTATTCCTCTATCCCTAAAAATGTTCACCAACAGAATAGCAATATTTGGGCTCAGTAGCCATGCTGGTAGATTTGTACAAAGAAAACTATCTCTCCAGGTCTTATTCATCACTTTGCTGTTGTCTTAGCAACACGTTGACTGAGAGTGCAAGTTAGCTAATCTATCAGTGTCTACCTGAGAGAGCACATTAGCAAATCTATTGAGGTTTCAGGGTGTTCTGGTACATACCTTCCTCCATCTGTTTTTTAGATAGTTGTTTTTTTTTTTTTTTTTTTTTTTTGAGAATGTTGTGCCTAAGTTCTACTGTGTCTTCACTTTATTAATTAATCTGCCCTGGAATTCCTTGTGTAGTTCCTCCCCCTCCCTCCCCTAATGTCTGGATCAAGTTTTCTTAAGCTACCAGAGTTACCGGCGCCATTTAAAAAAAAAAATTATCGATGTTGTCTGCATCCCTCGGTCATGTGTGCATGTCATTGTAAGTATTCTTAATGCTATAAAAAGCCACTAGAAAATTTAACCACATGTACTTTCACTAAGTATCTAGTGAAGCTTATAAAGGTTGCTACCTAAGCTGTGCTGCATTTACTGTATATCACTCTTTATTCAGGACTAAAGAATTTTTAATGTGGTTTATTGGTGCTTATAAGTTAACATAAACTGGCATCATGATCAGGCATCAGAACATTCACTTTGCTTAAAGTGCTTTCAGTGCCATATTATGACAAATGATGGCCAGTGTTACCCTAAAACAGTTTTTTTTGTTACTGTGAAGGTGCATGGGCTGTAATAGTATATTTTAACAGTGTCACTATCTCACGTGTATTAGTGCTAGTTGTATATGGCATGGTTATGATCTAGTGTTTCGATGCCTTTATGATAATTGTTTTTAGACACGAGAATGCTTTATCCTTTTTAGTACAGTGTAAAACACATTTTACTGTTCATGTCATGTACTTATTTCTTGAACTATAATTTTGTCTGTTTTTTTTTTTGTTATATCTCTTGACTAATTACCTATTGAAGTACTACTCTACATCAGTTACATGATGTTGTCCTAATCAACATAAGTTTCTGTTATGATTGAGTATATTTTTGCCTAAAATATAGTAGTGTTTGTATCTTTTAGATAACCTCTCCTGAACACTATTCATCCCTCTAACAATAACTTTTTCTCCCACTCTCTTTCAGTTTCACCTGTTCATTAAGGGCAGCCGCAATGGTGCAGCAGTTAGCGTTGCCACCTCACAGCAAGAGGTTCTCCAATTCGATCCTCAGCTGGGGTGCCTTCTGTGCGGAGTCTGCATGTCCTCCCTGTAGTCATGTGGGTTTCCTCTGGGTGCTCCGGTTTCCTCCCACATCCCAAAGACATACTGTAGGTAGATTGGATACTCTAAATTGGCCCTAGGTGTGTGTACGTGCCTTCTGTGAAAGGTTGGGTGCCGGGCTAGCAACTCGACACCTTAAAACTCCACTGCCAATCATGAGTGGACAGGTGATCTGCTGTGGCAACCCCTAACTGGGAAAAGAAGAAGAAGATTAATTTCTGAACAGTGTTTCCATTTCCCTCCACTGAAACCATGACTGGTGGGCATCACCCTGTGTAAGTGCAAATGGAACCCCAAGTGCCATGTGTAGGTGTTCTGCTACGGAAACCTTATATTGTTAAAGTAATTTTATCAAGTAATTGGTGCACAGCCAGTCATGGAAGACACCTGCTCATTTCTCCTATAAATCTATATTTATTCCCCTATCCCCAAAAATTCTCACCAACCGAATACCAAGATTTGGGCTCAGTAGCCAGGTTGGTAGATTTGTACAAAGGAAGCTCTCTCTCTCCAGGTTTTATTCATCACTTTGCTGTTGTCTTATCAACACGCTGACTAAGTGTGCATGTTAGGTAATCTATCAGTGTCTACCTGAGAGAGCAAGTTAATAATGTAACACAGTCTGTTGAAGTTTCAGGGTGTTCTGGTACATACCTTCCTCCATCTGTTTTTTATATATATATTTTTTGAAAATATTGTGGCCACATTCTGCCTGCTCTATTTGTCTTTGATTCACTTGGGTTCACTCCGCTCCCCTAACTTACCCCCAAAGGTCACCCACCCACACTACCTCTAAACTTATACTCCAGTAACTCCTCCCCTAATCTCTTCCAGCCAATCACTCCCCTTCGTCTTCCCTCCAAATTTTCTATACCTCCCTTATTCTCTCCTGCACATACTCATCCCTACCTATCCTCTGCCTTCCTGGATTAATATTATTCTACACTCCTGCTACAAAAATGTCTTAATTATCTACTCTCCTTTCTTCCATCACCCCTTCCTTGAGATCCACTTCTACCTTCCTGTACTGCACACAGCTTTGCTCTTTTATTACCACACATCCACACAAATTTGTATATTCCCTCCCTTACAAACCTATATATTCATGTAATACACACATTCTAATTCTGTCACTTCTCTCCTTATTTCTCTGTTCTATACTACACATTACTGCCCTAAACCCTATCTCCTTTTTCACCTCATTACTCCACCATCACCTCTTCAATTCCTACAGAAGTTAACAGCTGTATAAACATATCTCCAAACCTCTATAAAATAAACCCTCTCTTCCAATACAAACTAAAATTTGCCCCTCTCATAAATAAAATGCACTTGACTCCAAGCAATACTACCTGTTCTTCTCAAGTGTACCATGCTAAATCTCCTTCTAAACAAAAGCCACTAGCCTATATATTCACACTTTCTGCTGTACCTTTATCTGGAGATATACACCCAAATCCAGGACCCACCTCAGATAATAATATCTCTACAACTCCACTATGGAGTTAATTCTCATAAATTCATTTACATGGCAACTATAAATATCCAAAGTATTCCCAACAAAATTTCTAATTTTCATGCCTGGATAACCCATAATCAACCAGATATTATTGCCATCACCAAGACCTGGCTAAAACTCTAAATTAAAGATTCAGAATTTCTCCCTTTAGGTTTTCAAACAATAAGACCAGGTAGGCCCAAGAAAAAAGGTAGAGTAGCACTATTTTTTCCTAAACATGAACAACTGCATAAACCTGTGTATCATAGTTCTCTACTTACCCACTGGCAACAATATACCCTTATTAGAAGAAATCATTGCCTGAATTTCCACTAATATCAGAAATTAAACTATTATCCTAGGTGACGTAAATATCAACTGGCTAAACCTCTTCTTCAACATCTCTGCCTCTAATATTAATCTAGTCAACCTCACACAGCTCATAAACACCCCAACCTGACCAAATAAAGATAATACCACAGGATCTGTCCTAGATTGGATTCTCATTTTCAACCCCAATAAAATATCTGAAGCAGGTACTCTTTCTGACAATCTGAGTGACCACCTCACCATCTTTATCTACCACACCCCCTGCTACTACCAAAATCAACACCATTACAAACAAATAAAGACCCTAACTGCGTTCAACCCTCATACTTTTGTTGATACCCTGAAAAAGATTAACTGTCACAAGATAAAAACTCTCCAACTTGATAACGTTGTTGACTATTTTAATACTATGTTCCTGAACATGCTAAATAGCCTTGCACCCCTTCCCATTAAAGGAATCAAAACAAACTGTGCCCCATAGCTGACCAAGCATACAAGAGATCTGATGCATTCCAGAGATAAAATATGGAAACATTATCAAGCTAATAAAGATTAGCATGACCTGATACATTTTAAACAACTCCGTTAGCAGGTAAAGAACTAGTTTACAAAGATAAAAAAGAATACTATTCAAAACTCTAGTCTAACTATAAACAAAACCTCAAGGAACTCTGGAATTTTGTCACATCACTCCTGAACTCTGACACAAAAACAACCCATGTCCACATCCCAACAAACTCACTTATGAAATAGCCTATCTCTTTAACTCTCTTTATAAACTCAGAAGCTGACATTACTGCTAGTTTTCCCCTTACTAGAGACAGCCTAAGTAATGCAGCACCACCAAAAACTCACAATATATTCCCCATCACAAATTGCATGCCACACACCCATCAGCCCAACACCCCTGCTACTCCCAAATTCACACAATGTAATTTCTATCACAACTATAAAAAGACTACTGAAGCTCAAACCCTGCTCTAACACACCTGACAATATCACCCTATATTTTTAAAGCTTGCAGCTGAAGCCATTGCATTCCCTATAATTATCCTCATTAATAGATCCATTCAGGAATCGTACATGCCCAGATTATGGAAGAAAGCATTCATTCTCCTTCTTCATAAAGATGGCAATAACACAGATATCACTAACTTCCTCCTGATTACTATTCTTTCTCCTATCTCCAAGATTTTGGAAAAGTGCATTCACATTCAGCTGATGCACTATCTGCTTCATAACCACCTCCTGTATCCTACACAACATGGATTCAGACCTAGTCCTAGCACTACAACTGCCCTTATATCTTTCTTGGATACTGTTAACAGAGCACGTGATGCTGGGAAAATAGCATGCACCCTCTTCTTAGACCTATCAAAGGCTTTTGATACTGTTTTCCATCATTATTACTATCACAACTCTCTAACATGTTCTTTCCTCCACCACTCTCAGCTGCTTCTCAAGCTGCTCAAGAAACAGGCAACCGGCTGCCAAGTGGCAAAACTTTATCTCTCCTTATCTTAACACCTCTACTGGAGTTCCTGAAGGCTCCTTTCTTGGACCCGTCCTATTCATCATTTTCATCTGTAATTTCCATTCATCTATGACCCATGGATCCCTTATTCAATATGCGGACAACTCACCTACTGTATGTTCAGCTGACACTATTTCTGAACTTCATATCAAAACTCAAAAAGCCTTCTCCACCACTGAATCCTGGATGTATAATAACCGCCTAGCCTTGAACCCAAATAAATCCAAGATCATGTTATTCACCCACAAGAAATCAACCCTGTTAGATAAAATCATATTCCATACCTACTCTCAAAGTAAGGCAGAACTAGAACTTGTTGCCCACACAAAACCTATAGGAGTCACCATAGACGAATGCCTAAAAGTTGATATTCATGTACAACACAACATCCGAAAAACTCAACAAAAACTAGGAATCCTCTATAGGCACAACCACTTCCTCATCCCCTCCCCTAAACAAAACCTTGCCTCCACTTACCTTCTCCCTTCGCTCATGTACAGCACCTATCTACTAACTAACCTTCAAATTGCACTAAAGACCAAGATTGAGACTTTATTGCCAAATTTGCAATGAACCCCAAAAACATTACCCATCACTGTACTGTTCTACAATCCCTAAATTGTCTTAAACTACCATACTTCACCTCTCGAAAAACATCAAAGAAACATCACCATGAATTAAAATTAAATTATGATATACTTAATATTTTAAAATAGTTAGATTCAATATAACATATATTATGGGTTTGATTAATTAAAAAAGTTAACATGATATTTTTTTATGAGTATATTAGCTTATAAGATTAAGGTTAGATTGTTTATGAAATAAAATAGATTAAAAAATGATTTTGTATGTGTTTGTATGTACACATGAATTATTAATTTATGTTTAGAGTATAGGGTTATATCATATGTGCTTATTTTGTATTTGATGTATATACACTGTTTTTCCTTTTGAGCTGTATGGATTCGCACTATGTGGTTGCACTTTAAGGAAATTATTTAATTATTGTTTATTAAGTATTTAATTGATTAATCTATTGTATGTAATTGTTTGTAGTGTTTGGTATATAAGGAAGTGATTTTTTGAAGTAAATTTTTCCATTGAATGTGAATGGCCGAGGTACCAGAATGTGAAATAACAGGTTAAAAGCATTTCTGAGCATTGTTCTTTTCATGGTGATGTTCCTTTGATGTTTTTCAAGAGGTGAAGTTTTTGGTGTCTAGTTGGTTGTATTTTTTGTGTTAAACTACCATACTACCTAACCTATTTGCAACTAACTACAGCTCACAAACTAATCTTTAAACTTACTACCTCCCAAAGAGGCCACTTAGATCTGATACTCAGCAACATCTGCAGGTTTACAAACCAAGTCTTCCACCTGGCCAGCTTCTTTGCTCCTGCTCTTTTGCCACAAATTGGAATATTCTTCCCTTAGCCATTATAACAATCCAAAATCCTACCTGTTTCAAAACTTCCCTAAATGAATATATAACTTCCATCTGGGGCTGTACTTATACTCAGCCTCCTTAGAATATCTAAGTTCTAATGTTATTTTTTGTTTGTTTGTTTGTTTGTTTCTCTAATTTTATGCCATGTTTACCAAAAATTTGCTGTATGCTCTAGTGACCTTGATAAATATTGAAATTGTCACTGCTATTTGTCTTGCCACTGGATTCTTAACTGTGTTTTTACATTGTCAGCTGTTTGTTACCTGTATATCACTAATGTATAAAATTCTACTGTTATTATTATCATACTACTGAGCTTTTTGCCCCAGGCCTCCACTGAAAACAGGCTCTGAATGACCCAGTGGACTTTTCTAGTAAACAAACTGCACACAAATAAATAAAATAAATAATGAAAATAGGCTGTTGTAATCAACAAAAAATAATCACCGTCTCTACCAGTTAATCAAGGATTGCTTCAATGTTTGGTATTAGTAGCCATACCATTTAATGTAACTTAAAAAAAAAACAAATCCAAGCAACCACCACAGCTGCTGGCATACAATCTTTAATGGAAACAGATAAAAGTTGGATAAGTGCTTTCACACAGTGCGTGCTTCTTCAGATCTATATAAGTTAAAACATAACAATTGCATATATATAATATCCCATTATACAATCAGCTTAAACAGCCAATGGAATTAAAGTAAGTAACTCATTGATGTAGCTTTCTTTTCTTCAAAGCTGGTTTTAAAGACGTAGTAGCATTAATACCTGGTGATTTATCCACCTGTAGCCTAGCTATCCATTTCATCTCTGTCACTTCTATTTTATTAGTTAAATCACCTCCCCTTATATCAGTAGGAATAAGTTGTATCTCTGTAAAGGCAAAGGTATGACCTTCATTAACAGAAATATGCTTAGCTAGTGCATTAAGTAAATTCCCATTTCTGATGTTACATAGATGTTGTAATACATGCTCCTTCAGCATTATATTAGTCTTATCTACATAAAAAAAGCTCATGGTTTACTTTGTGCCAGGTAATCTAAATTCGTTGTCCTACAATTTGCATAGAAGTTAAAGGAATAACTATGTCCTGTTAAAGGATGTATAAAAACATTTCTCTTAGACATAGCTGAACAAGCTTTACAGTTTCTATAGAGTTAGGTACCTAGTCTAGTAGAAAATACCCTTGGTTCATTATTGACTGTGTAACATAATTGCCTTTTAAGTGATAGATTATTTTTAAAGGTATATCTAGGTCTCTCACCTACTATTGCTTTAATTTGCTAATCAGATAGTAGGATAGACCAATTCTTATTTATGATGTCACAAGCCTTACTAATGTTACTAATGTAGGTTAAAGGAATTCTATAAGAATTATTCACTGTAGATGGAATTCTGTCATTATGCCTATGCATTGTTCTTAAATCATAATCGTTGATGTCCCTATTGAAATAAGATTTACCACTAGTATCCCATAAATCCTTAACTTCATTGGAAATCCTATCTCATCAGGCATATAGCTTCTCTCTGTAAGATCACATTTTAATTTTGCACTAGCTTGTGAATAATCCTTATTATCAGTGTGTAACCTAGACATCCTTAAAAAAATGACCTCTGGTTATATTATTTAAAATACGCTTAGGGTGCATACTGGAGTGATGCAAAAGGGCAATCTTTCTACATTCTTTCCTACATAATGAACTACCCATGGTACCATTAGAGATGGTTAAAAGCATGTCCAAAAATTCTATTTGCTGGTCTAAATAATTCAAAGAGAATCTGAAATGTACTGTGTTGCTCTATGTAAGCAACAAATTGTTCCAGGAGAGTACTAGTTCCTTGCCATAAAATAAATACATTGTCCACAAATCTCTTATAATAAAGCAGATGTCAACTGAACATAGTCCTCCCAGTCCACCATCACTAAGTTGGCATAACTGTTAGTGCAAGGCCACACGAAGTTTATGCATGTAAAAAATATCTTTGAGGACAAAGACATTATTTTCTAAAACCAAATCAAGCAAGGCTGCTATTAATACAATACATGCTGTTGTGCATAGCCAGCCTATTCACATATTGAACGGGTGTCTGTTGTTTCAGTGTTCACACTGTTGTTGACAGACTGTGTGGCATGTTCTTCAGTACAACATAGGTATTGTATCTGCCTACAACATACTTGTATTATGTGTTTGGGAAGTTTTTGTGGACATAGCCATTTCTTTGCATGATTTCATAATTGGCAAGCATCATCAGGATGTTTGCATTGTGCAGGGTATGGATTGCTAATAAATGTAGGTAGGTCATGCATACAGTTGTAGACAGATAATACTGTTTCTACAACATTCACTAGATTATCATGTATCACAGGCTGTGACTGTGTTTATAATTTAGCAATATCACTATTTGTTTCTGTTGTATTCCTAATACTGATATGAGGTCAGCCACTGACTATGTTGCCTGGCTCAGATGTTCATCATATGTCTTGCATATTTTACACAATATTATCATCTCAATTTGTCTTCCATTTAACAATGTTAATTGGTGGCTGTTCATATGAGTCCTTGCATGCAGAGATTACAATTTACATTCACACACAGACATAACTGCTCAGGGAACACATGCAAGGGAAAAATAATGGAAATAATGAAATCCTGTCAGACACTCAGCTCAACAGTTCTCAGGCAGACACCATTATTACATAGTGCAGATCCCAATAATAATGTTAGCTTATCATTTATAAACTTTTATTTTGTCATATTTTCAGTTATGGTAATGCTGTATGAGGCAATGTCTGGCATGCTTCCATTGAAATGTCAGGATGTTACATGTGCTTACTTTGCATATGCATGCTTAATGCTGGCCAATAAACAACTGTCCATGTCATGCCATGAGTTCCACTAGCCTTGACTGAGCTGTTCATACTGTGTGATGGATACAGTCTCCCTGAAATGTTCTGTTACTGATCATGTCCATAAGTATACATAACGTGACATAGGAAAGGAGTTGTGTGCATGAGGAGTCATTTGCTAGCAACAATTCTGTTGATTATAAGTGTGCCACTGTTTGCACCGTTTCAACCTGAACTGTGTTTTAAATGCAAACTTCAGTATATGCTGATACACCTTCAGTCTCATATTTGTTGATGCAGAACTCATGTGTGGATGGGATGTTAATCAATGTATAATAGATTGCAGATGTGTATATCAGTTTCATTGTAAGGTCTGCTATGGTCTTCATGGAATTTGTGGAGTGATACACATTTGCTTTTCATTGTTATGGTTTTGACTACTGAGATACCTCTGATATGGTGGTTCACTGAACTATGGCCATAACATATTTCAACTTTTCACAGGGACTCTTTTCTGCCTGTTCATTGTTTTCCAGTGGGTATGTTATGCAGACAGGTAGTATCAGGTATACATATGTAATTTATGCCCTGTGATGCAATTCATCTTTACAGAGCATGGGACCCATCAAATGTAGATGACAAGCACATGCCAGGCCACTGCCAGAGTCCTCAGACAATGATGACCATGATGGTGTCTAGGATGATGACAAGGAAGGTGAACCCACACCTGCATGAGCCGTCATCCCTGCTACACCCAAGAAGTGATGATGCAAGAAACAGTAGACAGATGATTATCAGGAGCAGACCTGTGATACTGTGACTGATGTATTTCGAACACAGATTAGAAACATGCTGGAGAACCTTTTACAGGACATGGCACAGGCTATGTGTGACTCATTCAGGGAGATAGCCCGAAAGATCATTCATAAAGTTCATCCCCATCAAAGCCATCGTTCGGATCCATAAGTATTGTCTGTGTACTCCAGTTGTGTAATGCTGCCCACATGCTGTTTGCCATATTATTGATTGAACTGTATGTGCACTGTTATGCAGGCATACCATGTAGTTGCCATGCTTATGTGTTACATGTGCAAACATACAATGCAGATATTGGCATGTGACATTTAACTATGTTTTAATGTGTGCATGGTACACATTAATACATTGCACTTTCCTTCCACATTCAGCTGTCCATGCATTGTGGAAGTTAACCTGCAGCTACTGCTGCAACAATTACCCTGTAAACATGTGTTGCACTCAGGAAAACTGACAGACAACACATTGTCCATAGTTTTCCATTACCACAGTGGTATGGTTAAGATTTGTTTATTGCTGTATCATGTATGTTCAACAGAAGGACATACCATTGCTCATGTGTTTTGGATGACAGTTGTCATGCTGTCCCACTGGCACGATGTCATAGTGCCTGCCATGCGCTGTCAATGCTGATGCCATGTAGGGTCAAATGAAGGCATGTCATCAGTTCTCCTTTTCTTTTTTTTTTTTTTTCAAAACAAGTTTATTGTTTTAACATATAAGAGAAATATCATAACAATTTTATACAAATAATTAAAAATAGGTATTATTATAATATTCAACAAAACAACTAAAGTATTTACAAAGACATCCACTACAATCAGATCAATTAATTAAACTAAAATACTGTGCTATTGAAATTAGAATTTTTTTAACAAATTTTGTAAATTATCCCATACAATAAAATGTGATGTTTTTCTAGTTGTTCTCATTCTAATTGTGCTTATTTCCATATGACACATTATATTCATAACATTTTTAAATTCATTGAACGAAGGAGGTGTATCTGAAATCCAACTTCTAGTTATTATTTTCCTAGCAACTGCTAGGATAGACCATAACAAGGGAAGCTTAATCTTTTTAACACATTGAGGTACCGGTGTGTTGAATAATATAAGAGACTTAGAAATAATGAAATTATCTGTAAAAAGAGCCTGCAAAAATTCATTAATTGACTTCCAGTATTCTTTCAATTTCATACAGTCATAAAACATATGAGCCCAGTCAGCATTAATTTCTACATTACATCTCTTACATAGATTATCTTTATTATTAATTTTATTCATCATCAAAGGTGTATAAAAAGATCTATGTAAAAATTTCCATGTATAAAGTCTCCAGACAATGGAAGATGTAGTTCTATAAGCAGATTCCAATATATATTGTTTATCTTGTTGAGTTGGTGGGTCCCCATTAATAGAGGTGAAATAATTCCAGTATGAATCTACATTGTAAAAAGTTTCTTGTCTGATAATTTTATGTATATATGAAAGTTTACCTTTATCAGAAACTTTATGCTGTAAATTTATTATCAAGTAATCAATCAGTTTTGGAATAGATTCTTTAACTGTTATAGACATTAGATCTATTCTATCAATGAGATGTTGTCTAAAGATCTGAACCTCTAACCAGCAAGTTTCTCTTAGATCAAATTCTTGTTTTAAGAAATCTAGATTTTTAACTTTATTATCAGATATCAGCTGATACCAGTACTTTAGATTATTATCTATAGCTAAATGAGCTCCTTCAGAAGTAGATGACATAAGCATACCCTGAGTATAAATTATAGGAATACAATAAAATTCCATTCCCTATACTTAGGGTGCATGAATATAAAGTTATGATAACTAATAATAATATTTAATGGGTAACAGACCATATGTTTAGGTGTAATAGGTGAAGTACAAAATTCCTTTAGCAACCACAACATGGAGTTATTTATAATCATATTTTTATGTGTTAAGGAGATTTTCATGAAGTGCATACTAATTAGCTCCCAATAATCTTTCCATTTTGCGACATATGACCGATCTATTAATAAAGTAATAACTTTTATAATAGAAGAGATAATATATAAATTAAAGTCTGGAAAAGAAATACCCCCTTGAGACCAGCTATTAGTATGTTTCTTTAATGCAATCCTAGGTCTATTAGGTGCCCATAAGAAATTTAACATTAGTGTATTCAGTTTCTTGATAGTTATTTTTGTAGGTGAAAGTACCTTTTCTGACTGCATTGAACAACAATTTAACATTCATGTATGCACAGTGGTAAGAGTAACTTATTCAGTAGCAGTACAGTATGCTGTGTTTGCTGTATGTTACATTTCCACATCCATTCCTTATTCACATAAGTTTGTGCTTTATGGAAATATGTTTACACATTAACTGATGATTGTACATATCTCTGCAGATAGTCTGATTCCTGCTGTAACACCATTGTACCTTTGACATGTGAGCATTCACTGACTTATCATTGATGTACTGTAATGATTTTCCCAGCAGTGTTCTCTGCCCAGTAATGACCAGGGTGTGTGGCATACACCTGTGGTTGTTTATTCCACATTGGCACAATAGTATATGTGTATGTGATTGAAATGATTAGTTTGCTTACCTATGCAGCTTGATGTTACATGATTGCATATTACTGCTATGTATGATTTATACATGCCAATTTTGATGGACATCAACAATGCAGTCTGCTCATGTGATATACATTTGCCATTTGCTTAAAAAGTATTTTGTGTTGGCTTCAACAGCACTCTGTGTGGTGGACCCATGCATTTGCAATATGTAACCTTAAGTTATTGTCCTGCTTTATCATTGTCTTCCATGATGTGTGCCCAGGCTGTCCATCTCTCTTCCACCTTCTTAGTTTTGAAATATATTTCCCAGATATGTTTGCCTTTCTGCAATTATTGTCCATTGTCATGTTGTTACATGGTCAACATGAGCTATGGCCAATTTACAGATGCAGGACATCTGCACACAAGTCACTGCCTACTGCTTGCAATACATCCTTGTTCTTGTTGTACTTAAGGTGTTAACCAGTGTTTGTTTGTGTCTTTCGGCTTTTCCCGGTTAGGGGTCACCACAGCGGAACTCCGGTCTGCTAATGATTGGCAGTAGATTTTTACGTGCTGGCTTGCCGGGCCTAACGCACAACCTTCAACGAAGGAACACCCATTCACGCATGTCACCACACAGAAGACGCTCTAACTGAGAATCGAATGGGCAACGTCTAACTGTGAGGCGACAAACCAGTGTACATTATTGAAATTCATGTGCACAAGCTGATATGTTTTTAAGCTGTAGTGTTAGATTTGTGCCAAAATTCTTACATGTCAGTCAGGTGTGTGTGTGTGTGTGTGTGTGTGTGTGTGTGTGTGTGTGTGTGTGTGTGTGTGTGTGTGTGTGTGTGTGTGTGTGTGTTTGTGTGTATATTGACATCGGCTTCATGTACATTCCATTTAGGCCACAGACAGTCATAAATATACACCTACACCTGTGAGTTGCCTTTGACCTGGCATATGTGTGTCACATATATGCATTCCATTACATGTTCATTTAGGTTGTGAACACCTACTTATGTGTTTAGCAGCCATTTTTCTGTTTTACTGCAGTACTGATGTTTGGCACTTTGCTTTATTTGTTTATTACATTCATGGTCGGAGGATTGGGTCTGTCCTATGTCGGAATAATCTAGCTTTCCTAGATCTGCATTTGCTCATCTGTGTTGTCACTTGGTTTACACCTGCACGGCTGAAAGACTAGTTGGATATGTGTTTATTCATCCAATGTGTACTGTGATCCTTATTTATAACCCTACAACACACATCTACCATTGGTCATACACATCCAGGTATGACTGGCACACAGTTTACAACATGTCATAACATGATAGTGCATAGGTAGACATGTTTTTCTGCATTTCACCATCGCTGGTATGCATCTTCATCTTGTTTGACAACTTTTACTTGCCTATGGTGAGCATTGTATTGTCAGGGTAGCTTACTTGCCCTTACTGTTTTTTTTTCAACCTTTGTCATGTGTTGTGATATTGTTAGAGCATTTAAAGGAGGACAAATTTAGTGGGCTTTTTGGCACTTTTCCCTGTCAGGATTGTAAGTACTGTTGGTTCATTAGTTCTACCAGTCAATATTTTTTTGAACATATTAATTTTATGTTAACAGCCAGAGGAAGGTTAAATTATAAAAGAGAAGGTTTAGTTTACCTGGCAAGCTGTTACAATTGCAGCAGTTTTTATACTGGGAAAACTACTAGGAAGTTAGGATGGAGGATCAGGGAACATGTATGTGCCATTAAAAATAAAGATCCTAATAATGCACTTGCAAGACACAATATGGTCTGTAATAATTTTCATAAATTTAATTTTTTGTGGTGGAGACGGTTTATCAAACTGCATTTATTGATTAGTTTAATAATTATCTATAATTCTTAGAGCCTAAATGGCAATTCTTTTGTATGTTGATACGGAACCTGGTTTAAATGAGACTATTTCACTGAAAAGTTTGTTAAAGTATAAATGCATATCTATACTATTTATATTTTTTACATTATTTATTTATCTTTGTTTTTTAGGTAATGTTTGGTAGAAAAGGTGAATTAATTATTCTCTTTTATTTTCAGCAATTGTATTAGCTAAATTGAATGGTTTTATTGGTTGCTTGGTATGTGACATCATTTTTTTTGTTTAAATGAATGCTTTTTAATCTGAAGAAGTTCTAAAAGTAAATGGAATGAAAGCACTTAATATACCCTGGGATTCAGCAAGCTCTGCATGGCGTACAGGAACAATGCAAGAGCTGCTGCACCCAATAAGGCCGGCAAGTGATCCAGGAATGAGCTCACAGGACGTGTACGAGTGCTCCTACACTATTCCTGCACAGACACAGCTCCTGTATGCTAATTACTCCATTTGTATGTGAAAATCATGCAAATGAGGTGAATTAGTGATCCAGGAAGCAGGCAGGCATCTGCAGGAATAGTGTAACTTGCAGAAATGTATTCGGCTACTAACCAAATACATTTCTGCAAATTACAAAACCGAGGCATGCCAGCTCTAAAGAAAGCATGTATTCAATGTAGTAGGCATGCCAATGGCCATTTACATGGGAAATAGTTTTAAAATTATATAAAATACATTTTATTTCTTTTTTTTGTGGCCGATATTGGTGGTTTAAGAGTAAGGCAGCGGTGTGCAAATGGGATTGCCCGAAAGTAAGAAAAAAAGTTGGAAATAAGGTTTTAAACTAAAATCAGCATTCTGCCATAATAGTCAATGACATGCATAAGACAACAATACTATGGAATAGTGGTTGCTAAGGGGGAAGGTTGAGTGTCAATTTTGTAACCATGCATTAGCAGTTAGTTTCATGCAAATGAGGGATTGATACTGAATCACAGATTTCCCCTCACTGTTAGCTTGCACTCAACCATGTAGGCACAGCAACACCATGGTATAAGCCTAAGAGGTAGATGACCTCATAAGAGGGAGTGTCATGC